>NW_006159556.1:4919250-4937775 GCF_000334495.1 Tupaia belangeri chinensis | reverse complement strand
GGGGGGGGCGGAAGCCATTGAGGGCAATCATGAATGTCAGGGACAATGGAGGAGGAAGATGGGACATGGCAGAGGGTGGGGATGGGGAACCTAGGATGGCAAAACAAAAGGCAAGGTATGCAGGACACAAAAATTGGGAAATCATTTGCTGAGAACATATATGTTGATGTGCTTGATTGAGCCAATGCACAGTGTATTTTGGATGGAAAATTCATATGTGTGTTGTGATGAGAAAAAAAAATTTATAATAAAAAACAAAGTATAAAAAAAAAAAAAGGAGGGAGAAGAGGATAAAGACAGCAGTGAACAATAGAGAGGCAGGATGTTAATGAGAAATAGATATGGTTTATTACCTGTTGATGATGACATGTATAGTATTCTCAACTGAACCGGTCTGGAAAGTATTTCATGATGGGTGAAGTCTTTTTAATAAGCAAAATGAGAAATAGTGATTGACTGTTTAAAAAATTATAATAATAATTATTGGGAAAAGCATGGAAAAGATATTGAATGATAAAGCGGGGAGATTGATATCTCTGTATTGACTGACATGCATGGCATTCCCTTTTGAAAAAGCAATGGAAGTCAATGTAAAGTTATATGTAATCTAGTGTAATAGAAAGAAGATTATGATGATAATAAAATAAAAAAAAAAAAGAAAGCAATTTTAGCAAAATTGAATTTGCCTCCTGCTTAAAACTTTTCAAACTTCTAATAGCTCCTTAAATAACTCAGGTCACGCAGTTTATGTTTCCAAAGTATTTGATAGGTATTTTCTACAGTTTGAGAGTTGCTATTAAATCTTATATTATAAACTTGTTATGCAAACTGACTTCCTTTTCAGGCACAGGAACCACCAAAAAAAATGTCTGTTAACTTTTTTAAGCACGTGTTTGCATCCTGTGGGAGAAATCAGGACACAATAAACAGTAATTTCAGAATTTCAGATGGATTAGTTATTCAGAAACTGTCTTGAGGATGTGCCTAACCTTTTGATATTAGTCACCAAAGGAAAATGTCAATTACAAAGACTTTAATCCCCTTTTCTCCCAATGAGAGAGATACTTCTGTACAGAGAGTTGTTTTCAAGTACTACTCATTTAAATCATCCTTTCCAGATACTTCATGTTTAACATACTGTGCTAAACTCAGATTCATTAATTCAGTAAAAAGATGGTAAGAATATATGAAGCAAGCTTGTATACATTTTATTCAGTGGTTCACTCCAAAAAGTGCACAACAACGCATGAACCGTTTGAACATTAGATACGTCACATTCATATGCATCATAGCTGTTTTTCCCTTAACACTCCAAGATTGTATGTACTGAGTGAAGTAGAATGTATTGAATACTTTTAATTTAAATATATTTGGAGGCCTATTGTCTGCCATGTTGTTTTAAGGATTTATTATGAACTCCTCATTAAGAGTGGGTGCACATACAGAGCCAGTAGAAGACAACTTGGCTCAGCTATAATTAATGAAGGTAGAGGCAATGCAAACAATAACTCATTCATGAAGTAGGTTTCATAGAGCAAGGAATACATGATATTCATGATCAAATGATATTGGCTTGTACTGTGAAAACATATTCAAGATCGTTCAGTCAGTGGTAAGTAATGAGAATAATTCCCTGCCATTCCTCAATCACTTAAAATTGGTTTGGAGGCTCCAGATAGTCAATACATGTATAGATGAATCTTTAAATTACAAATTGTCTTTCTTTTACTTTTTATAACATTAGGATTCTGTGATTAATCAGAATAATCTATGGATTTCAGTTACCAAAACCTGCTCAGGACATTGTTTCATATTCAAAGCAAAATAGTTGTTTTAAAATCAGAGCTAGAGATTGATGAGCATAATTTGTGCATTATAATTCAAAGCAGTTGATGCACATCTGGTTGAAGATTAGCAGATTCTCACTACAATTTAGTTATAATTGATTAACATCATGAGGGATGAATGATAATAGATTCTTCTTACATTCAGGAAATCATATGCTAAGCAAGTTATACAATCAAATAAGATAAATAACCCACATTAGGAGGGGTTTATTTCATTTCTTCAGGAGATAATAAGTTATGAAAAATTCTAATTCAATGAACATTTCCATTAGCTATTAACTGAATAGAAACCTACCAAGAGCAAATAAAAGCAGACAACTTTGGTTTTGCTTTTTGTTGTTAAATTCACTGCTTGGTCACCATCATCTAGTTCAGTGTGGGATACAATATTTCAATAAATATTTACATAATGAATTAATAAAGCTGTTAAAAAATGATCAAAGCAAATGTGAACCATTTTATTGGAGCTGGATAAAAAAGAAGAAAAGAATGAAGGAAAAATAAAAAAGGATGAAGTGAAAAAAGAAGGGAGGAAAACAATGACAGAGGTCTTTTCTAGTTTATTTCATCTACTTGGTAGCACAGGAGTAGGACAGAAGCAACCTCAAGAAAAACAGAGGGTGAACTCCTAGTCCCCACCATGCTCATGTCCAGTATCAGCTCAACAAGCTAGAAGGTGCTTCATTAGATGTCTGACAGCAAACAGAGGGTGGACTCCTAGTCCCCACCATGCTCATGTCCAATATCCGCTCAACAAGCTAGAAGGTGCCTCATTAGATGTCTGACAGCAAACAGAGGGTGGACTCCTAGTCCCCACCATGCTCATGTCCAATATCCGCTCAACAAGCTAGAAGGTGCCTCATTAGATGTCTGACAGCAAACAGCTCAAAGAGTGACATCGACAAAAGCAAGGAAGCACACATATCGGTGAAAACCCCAGTGAGGAATATTCTTCTGCCAAGACTATCAGGACAGCCTATTACTTGTGAACTCTTGCCAAGAAATCATAACGTACTTGAAGAAATTAAATAGTTTTTAAGAGTAATAGTTCCTTCATTTTATCTAGTGAGGATAGATAAAATGAGCATCTCTTCTAACCTCCAAAGTCTTCTCCTCTCCAGGTAAGTGCTCAGTTCCTGGTTATACTTCTCTTTTACTTAGGGATTTCGGAGTTGTGAGTGAGAAAAGAATGACTGTGTAAGTGCCAATCCTGGGTATGTTCGACGTCGGATGCTGTCCTCACCCTTCCTTTATCTACTCTGTATCTGAGAGGGTTAACTCTCCAAGATGCATTTCTCAGGCTCATCTGACAGCCTTTGGCTGGTCTCAGCCAACAGGATGAGGGCATTATCAGGAGATAGAGAGGAGACTCCTGGCCATTTCTCGCCACCCCTCTCTCCAGAAGTAGCTGTCTCTCCCGTGCGTCTGTGAGTCCAGGTCCTATGGCACAGGCCCCCAACCTGCGTTCTAGTAAACCACTCCTTGCTCTTGGGCTGGCAGTAGCCTCCTATTATTAATCTTCGGGTTGGCCCAAGAGTATCTGCCCTTGACTTTTGCACTGCAGTCTGAGAATGCCCTTGGCTTTGCCACTGTTTAAATGCCCTCAGGGTTTGTCTGCTCAGCTCTTCATCTCAGAGCGCAGGTGCGCCCCTTCCTAGTTGGTCTCAATTGCCTGCCCCACCTCATTTGTCAGCTCGCACTCGGGGTTGCTTAGACCAAGCTCTGGGCCCTGCTTTATTTTGACCACGAGCTTCTGTTTCCTCTCCTGTCCTTTCCAGTCCCATGTTTAGCTCTAGTTCATTCCCTTCAGCATGGCTTCAGGGCCTGAGTAACTGCAGCTGCTCAGAATTGGAATGCTAATATTCTGAATATTGATTTTTGCTGAACTGTAGCTCCAAACTACTTCTATAATGATCTTTAAGCTCCTATTAAAGATTTACCACAAACAGATTTCCAGGAATAGGTAAAATGAAAATTTACACTTTTATATCAGAAGGTTGAAATAATGAATATTTCCTGCTTGGTTGATCATTCTTTTCATACATTCTCTTTGGTAAGATGGCAGACAAGAAGATGGTTAAAATAATGTCATATAGTAACTGCTCTAAGGCTCATGCACTCTATGCTAGCCTTGTGATAGCTTAATATGGTCAGGTTAACTTGTTCTTATAAATTATCTCACTATAGGCAAAAATAGCATAACCCCTATGAAATAGTAAATAATATCAATAAAGCACTTAAGATTCTATTCGTTGTCTTATGTTATGCAAAATAGTAAATGTATAATGCTATTGACTATTCTGGGCTTACATTTTCCAAGTATTTATTTTAGTTGAGCTTCAGCACTAACTCATGTAGGGGTTATACTGCTTCCCAGGTTACACTCTCACTGGAAATCTAAAGGTCAGGTTTTTCTGTTTTGTTATGGTTTTTTTGAGAGGTTTTTGCTATAGGGTGCATGCACTCGCCAGGAAGACAGCGAGACAGAGAGACAGAAAGAGAGAAATCCCTCTCCAGAGGGGATGGCCATGCCACACAATCCCTCTCCTCTGTTCTCCTCTTGGGATCTTGGGCACTCATGCACACGCGCCCAGTGCGAGTTTAAGCCACCGAATCCGGGATTCGAACTGTGGTCAACTATGTGGGAGTTCAGCAACATAGCCATTATGCTGCTGGTCCCAAGATCAGGTTGTTTAACTCAGGATTTGCATAGGAGGAAAATTCCCAAGGAGCCCTGTCCCAACTGCCAACTTAATCTTGAATAAATAAATTAAAAAGGCAGGCAAGTTTAGCAGTGCCCCTGTTTCCGTAATCCTCTCGACCCAAACTAGTTGGATTAGTCACTCCTTTGCCCATAGTCTATTCGAGGATGTCATGTGTCCTTATATCTCTAATCAAAGTATATCCAATTAGTCTCCTCAGTCTACATTATAGCTGTAACCCCATTTCCAAGCCTCTGTTCCAGCACTCTTTTCAGAACTATTGCTCAGCTGCCAGGCAGAGGATGCTGTGTTGCCTGCCACTTGTCTCCAGGGCTCACCCACTGGAGAACAGAATTCTCAGATGCCAGCTGCCTGACTGGCCCAGTCTGCCTCTCTGCCCAGATTCCTGGAGTATTGCTTCAGCCATTAAGGACTGCATCTGGCAGTCCTCAACACAATGGCCTACTTGGCTGGCCACTAATGGCTTTTAAGCCTGGTACCCAGCACCAGTCCCTCACTGGGATGGTTCCAGTGTCAGGTATTGAGATTTCCTTTTCATCAAGAACCGTGGGATTGAGAAATCTCTGGTCTGATGAATTTTTAATTGACTTCTTGATGATTGCTTTGAGTTTCAACGTCTGAGTTGATGATGGAACACATTCACTCTTCTACTTCCTCTGTCCTCCCTTGCCCTGCACAATGCATGAGAAGCACAGAAACCCCTACTAAGGCTCCTGCACCTTGGGGTGCTGGAGTTTCTGACAGAAATCTAACTGTGTTTTATTTCATGTTTTTGGTAAATTCTCTTCTTGTTTGTTCTGAGACATAGTTATTCAACTCTTCCTCAGCTTGGAGTTCCTCCAAATGCTTTTTTTTTTTTTTGCTTTCTTTCCTTTCCTTTTTTTATTTTTTAATTTGCTAGTGGGTACATACACTCACAGAGAGAGACAAAGAAAGATAGGGAGGGAAAGTGAGAAACTACCCTTCCAAGGGAGATGGTCATGCCTCAATCCTTTCTCCTACATTCTCCTCTTGGGCTTTTAGGTATGCACACACACCTGTCCGGAGTGTTTCTCAAACCACCAGGTCAGGACTCAAACCACAAGTGGGCCATGTGGGATCTAGCTGCTTTAATCACCATACCACTGACTGCCCCCCACCCAAATGTTCTTTAAGGGTGCTCTGTAGCCCTACCCTGAGGGGCTGCAAATGAAAGTCACAATTACTCTAGCACAGTATCTACACTCAAGAATCAGTACAAAAAAAAAAAAAGAACAAAAGAAAAAGGCAACAAAGCCTCACTGTGTCTGTGTTTCTCTCCAACAGGGCACATAAGAGCACAAACCAAGAACCCCAGACAGTTCCGAACTTTCCCTGGTTCCTAAACGTTAAGAGAGATAACGAAGATCTTGGACTCGATCATGTCATTTTCTTTTGGCTTAAACTAATGACACTGGATTCTCTTACACTCAGCAAAGTGGAGGTGGGTATCTGTCGACTGCAACGAAAGAGGACCAACACGTTGCAATGTTGTGGGAACTATTGGGTCGGTGGTGTATTTGCATAGAAAAACAGAAAAATATGTCATGACTTTCCCAATGGCCTAATAGATCAATTTCAATGTTTTCATATTATTAGGAGGAAAAAAAAAAAGCAGGACATTTCTGCAGTTTCTTGGCCAGCTGGTCTTTTTCCCAAATGCAATTATCTTTTTCTAATACCAAAAGGTAGTGAAGCTTTCATGTGAAGGTCATGATAGCAATGATGAGAATAATAATAATACATATTACTGGCTGCCACGTACGGTACCAAGCACTTGATGTACATTAACTCTTCCAATTCTCAGAGCACCATGCTATATGTGTAGACAGAACTATCTTAGTTACTGAAAGGTTAAAACTATGACTAAGGCCAGTGAGGAGCAAGCAGAGCAAAAGTTTAAACCTAACCTATCTTTCATACCTGTAAAGATGCAAACAACTCTCTAAACTACATTTATATGTAGTATCTTTGTCTTCTTAATGAACAAGGAACCAGAATTCAAGCACCTTCCCAGTGTTTCGTGGAAACGCACGGACATTAAATGCAACCAATGAGTTCTATTTTGGACATCCACTTTAGTTACTCTGGATGTTATTTGAATACTAACTTTCTAGTACTATGAGCAGTTGCTATTCAAAATATTTATGTCCTATTACAAAATTAGATCACTCTTAAGCATGACATCTAATTTTTTAAAAAATTAACTTCATTTTACCTCCCAGAGTTAAAATATTCATATGCTTTTCTGTTGTGATTTTGGAAGTTTTAGATATATGTGATAATTTATAACCTGAATAATAGATTACTACAGACAGCATTTCTCCATTCTTTTCCACTTTTCCTAAAGACTTTCTCATGTAGTTTCTCTTACCTCCTGTCTATTTGCCTCTTATTCCTCTCCAACAAAACATGATTTTCTTTCATCTTTGAGCTTCGTTCCCTCCCTAACATCATTTGAGTTAATTGCAAGTTGTGTGAAGTCAGATCTCCTTGATGACTTCTAACCATTTCCATTTATTGGAATTGTAAAGAAACACCAAAGTTTGTTTTGCCAAATAGTCTTGTGATCCCTGGCAGAAGTCATATCACTCCATTATAGTGTCGCCATGTACCCATGAAGAAAGGTCATTCTACTTCAGACACACACATATATGCTATAATGAAGACCCTAACTCAAAGGATATCACAGACAGCAGCGCCCACTGCTGCTTCTAGGACTTTCTGGATCTGCCTTCTTAGCTGTGCCCTCTGGAAGCATTTCAGAGTAAGAAACTAGTCATGTCCCAGGACCAGGATTCCAATCTACCACTGCAACATATAAAGACCTGTTCACTCTTGTACACTCAATGACTCCAGCCTACATGTCAAATACTTGCTGGCTTATCTGTGTATTAACTTATTTCTTTTCCTAGGCCTTCAGGATCTATCAGATCCCTTCTCTAAACTTCTTATGTCCTGTCTTGTTGCTATCCATGCCCTGGCATGAAAATACTAAAACGGTTGAGAAAAAGGCCCTAGCCATTTTAGTACCCTAAATTTTATTGGTTTATCCTACAAAGAATTTTTACATAAAAAGTTAAAATAAGTTTAAAAGTTCATTGTTACTATTCTAATATGTTGTAATAGATTCTAAGCAACTGTCTCTTTTATAGGCAACATAATTACAAGTGAATTACAAATGCAGACTTTATGACTCCAATTAAACTATAGGCCATAATCCATTAAAAACAGATTATACACATTAAATTAGATGTAAGGAAAAATAAATATGGCACATGATTTAAACTGTTAAAACAAATGAGGAGAAATAATTTTAAATTGTTTATGTTTATCTAAAATTTTTATCAACATAATCTAAACAATTTTTTTTTTAATTTCAACTTAGAAAAAAATCTTATGCTGGGAAAAAAGCAGCACCAGATCCAAGATGGTGGCTAGCAAAAAGTTGATGTAAGAGCTTGAAGAAATCCTCAAATATGGAATGAAAAAGCTCTGTAACATACAGGTTGATGATGGTAATTTATTGACTTGGTAGGGGTTTATTGTTCCCAACAACCCTCCATATGACAAGGGGGCTTCAGAATCAGAATCAACTTTCCAGCAGAGTACCCATTCGAAACACTGAAGATCGCATTTAACACAAAGACCTATCACCCCAACATCAATAAGGGGCAGGTCTGTCTGCCAGTGATTAGTGCCGAAAACTGGAAACCAGCTACCAAAACCAAACAAGTAATCCAGTCCCTCGTAGCACTAGTGAACAAACTCCAACCGGAGCACCTCCTATGGGCTGACCTAGCTGAAGAATACTCGAAGGACCATAAAAAATTCTGTAAGAATGCTGAAGAGTTTACAAAGAGATGTGGGGGAAAGCGATCTGTGGCCTAAGATCTGCCATAATTGATTCCAGCAACTTTGAGCACAGACCCCAAGCAGTGCATTCGGCAAAGCAGGACTCTGGAAAATTGACACATGCCACCACCTGGCGTTCGCTTGTGGCAGTTACTGACTTTCTACAATTTTCTTAATCAAAAGTGGTCTAGGTTACCGATAAAGAAAGTATTAAAATTTAAGATATTCTAAAAAAAAAAAGGGGGGGGTGACCCCCTTTGGCGTTGGATATGTCATAATGGCTATGTTGCTGGGCTCCCATGTAGTTGACAGCGGTTCGAGTCCTGGACCCAGTGGCTTTAACTCTCGTCAGGTATGTATGCGTGCATGCCCAAGACCCCGAGAGGAGAGTGGAGAAGGGATTGCGGTGGGGTGATTTCTCATTTTCTGTCTCTCTGTCTCTATTTTTCTGGCGAGCATGTGCACCCTATAGCAAAAACCTCTCAAAAAAAGAAAAAATATTATACTTAATTTTCATATGCATATACATCACACTTTCTCTTTTTTATTTTATTACTTCATAATACTCAAAGAGTATCTTTGAAAGTACTTTTCAAGAGTCTGAGATTAGAAGAGTTCTATATTTTAGTTGTAGGAATATATATTAGTTTTAAGAATATTAAATGTAGCCAGTGTGATCTATTTTGGAGATACACTAAACTTGGAACTATTTAATTGTAGGGATTTTATTTTGCAAGAATCAAATCAAGTAACTAGAAATTAGTTTGAAGCCAACTGGAATATCAACATTATAAAACTGAGCAAGGGAGCAGATCTTAAAAATGTCAGTCAGGAAGGTTACACCTCGGATTCCACACTTGAGAGATTCATTTATTGCTAAGATATTTCCTCTGAAGTGTTTGAATGCATTAGGACTAGATTATATTATGAAAAGCAGCGTACTTGATATTATGTTTGTCAAGTTCAATTCTACCTGGTCCTCACTACCATCTTTCAAATCTTACTTCTGTAGTGAAGAGTGAAAAATGAGAATAATGGGAGGCTGGCAGGTGGTATGGTGGTTAAAGATGCTGGACTCCCACATGGCCTACTGTGCTTCGAGTCCAGAACCTGGTGGCTTGCTTTCTCACTTTCCCTCTCTCTCTCTCTCTCTCTGTCTCTCTCCGATCAAACTGGAAAATAATAATAATAAATAAAGTTAAATAAAGAATAACTCTTTCAAAAAAGAAGAATAATGTTTAGTGTGAATCTAGCTCCTGAGATGTGGACAAGCACTCAATAAAGCAGAAGAAAAGGAATTTAAATCAGGCAAAAATATCTACAAGCAAGAATACTTGGGGTGGCGGTGGGGGTTGCAGAGAAGTCTACAGGAAAACAAACAGCATTTTATATAGAAGATGGAGAACTTACAAAAATGAACTTAAAGCCATGTTTTAAAAAATGAGATAAATTAGCTCTAAGTATTCCAAAAATTTGAGGAGATAATGTTATTTCTAGGAGAAAGTAACATTGCCAATAGTGACATTTTTCATTTTTCAGAATTATGCCAGAGAGTATGAACACTTGGGGGGAAGGGAAGAAATGAAAAGTGAGAAAGCAACTCTCCTCTCCCATACAGTCTGTCCCCCCTGCTCCCCCCACCCCCCGGCCGTGCCACTCATGCAGGATGGCCACGCCACAGTTCCTTCTCTTCCATTTTCCTTTCAGGATTTTTGGCACTCATATACACACACCCAGTATGTTTCTCAAGTCTCTGGCTCTGGGACTCAAACCACACAGTCAGTCATAGAGGATCCAACCACCTTAATTACCATGTAACCAGCTGATAGTGATGTTTAAGGTAAAGAAAGGAAATTCTCATCAGGAAGCCAAGAGACTATATACCAGAAACAACAAAGCCCTTTTGCCCTCTGCAGTCCCGGGACACAGAGATAAGTGAGATATAAAGATACAAGAAAGAGACTGAAGAGAAGATATTAAATGATTTAAAATGTTTTAAAAATAAATTTATTTTAAAAAATAAATAAATTTAGTAAATAAAAGAAGTCATGCTTCTGAAATTTTTAAGCTGTGTCTGAAATTAAAACATGGAGATACATCTTATTATGATGTTCAAGTCATGATCAACCTGAGACCATACTCTTTTTGAAATATGTACTTTTCCTCATCTAGTTCATGCAAGTTTTTTCAAAGTCACCAGTGGCCTGGCAAAGCTTTCTAACTGAAATATTCTTAGCATACTTTATCAACAACACATATTTTATCAAGTAAATAGAAGCAATGCAGCTTATCCTTCATCATGTTTTCTACCACTGTTTGCGTTAGGAGAGCCTAATGGTTAAACACACAGGAGGGACATAAGTACTAACAACCGAATGAAAACAAATGGGAGGGTGTCATGGATATCTAAAATGTGTTGGTTTAAGACAATCCCTCTCATTGGAAGTCCTGGGGAAAAGACTCATGTAAGATATAGGTAGAAGAGAATAAATTTTAGAAGAACAGGTAAATAGCCTTTTAACTGAAGCATTTTATGAAAGCCTTTTGTGTGTTCTTTTGGATTGTTACTGCTATTAATTTTCATCACTGAGCTATGATTTGTTGGTAGAAGGAAAGTAAAGTCAGCCTATGCCTTACCGCCTCCACTTCAGCAGGGTCATACCAGACGTTAATGTACGGGTGCTGTAAGGCGTCATCCACCGATATCCTTTTTGCTGGGTCAATCACTAGCATCTTCGACAACAAGTCCCTGGCTTGGCTGGCTAAAAAAAATGAAGAAAAAAGTTATTAAGATTTTTACTTTTACAAGGAAATTTTTTTAACAGAGAGGAAACAATGAATTAAATATCACTTTTCTTCCAAATGTCAGGGAGATTTCTTGATATGTTAGAAAAGAAATTGTCTTTTGTATCTCTATCTGTGTCTGTAAGCCTAAGGCTTTGTTTGGGGTCTTTAAAGGTTGTGATGCTGTGTACATGAGTATAATTATTCACTTAGATGTTTAAGTTGAATTTATGAACCAAGAAAGTCAATTTTTAAAAGTTATTCATTTAATTTGAATGATTATTACTATTACTATTTAATTAGCTGTAGGGTGTGTGCATTCACCAGAAAGAAAGAGAAAGAAAGACAGAGAGAGGGAAAGTAAGAAAGTAAGCTACCAATTCTGGGACTCAAACCGTGGTTAGCCATGTGGGAGTCCAGCACGTTAACCACCAAGCCATGTGCTGGTCCCACCAAGAAAGTTTTTGTAAGTAATCTGCTTGAGTAACCAGTATGAACAAAGGATAACAAAGACAAAGAGCAGGAAAAATGCTAATACATGACGCTTGTCAGATTCATGGATGACTGTTTCAAACTAATCCCGTATGTGTTTTCATATGAATTCTCGTTCATAAAAAAAATCATCAGAATTTGAGTATTCAAACTGATGTAAGAAATTATGTAGTACAAATTTCTTATATACCTGAAAACAAACTAAAGAGTAGATAGAAATACTACTCAATTTTGTTTTAAAATCCTAAAATCATCAGACATTTTTAATCAATGATATCATGATTTGATGAAATCAGGTAGCAAGTGACTTAAATCAGCCCACTACAATACCAAACATTAATGAAAAATTATATTATATACTTTATCATGATTAACTTTATGGATATGAGCAGAGACAATTATAAAATTGTTTGGTGATAAACAGTAAGCATATTTATTTAATAACACTACTAAAAGACATTAATTTTAATTTTAAAAATATATAACTTTTACATAAAATAACAGTTTTAACAGAATTAAGAAATATCTTAAATAATATTGTTACTCATCTGGTCTGAAAGTTTAACAGTGAAAATATTCAGTTAGTTGCGTATATATAATTAAACTAAAGAGACCAAAACCAAGATTGATTTAGAAAAACTCAAGATGTTTGGTTCCATGGACATGTACCTATTTTATTTTATCAGATTTTCAGATTAAGGTAACTGACTTAATTGCACAAATTTGAATATTACATAAAATATAAAAATCAGGAAATAACAACTATCCCAACTGACTAGAGATAACCACTATGATTATTAGTGTATTTTTTCTAGTGCTATTGATATATTTTTCACATAATTTTGATTCACATAATACTTCAGTTAAAATATAGCAACCTATTTTTTCACTTATTCTGTAAACATTTTTCTTGTAATTATTATTACATCTTAATGTTTTTAATGTTCTGTACTAATACAAAAAAATCACTAATTAATAAACTTGAGAATTTTTTATTTATGTTAAGCATTTTTTGAAACTTAATTCTAGAAATTGATTACGACTATTTTTTAACAAAAACTCTGAAGCCCACAAAAATAACAAAGCACAGAGGGATGAATACATTAATTCAGTACTCTTTCGCATTGCCAGTGGCCTCCTAACAGCCTAACAGAGCCAAATATGGCTCTGTGTTTAATTTATTTCATTGGTTCAGAGATCTCTTTGGTTTTTAATTTAAGATTTTGCACCCAGACTCATGTATATTATCCCCCAGATTCTCCATCAAACCTATCCATATTTTTGCTATCAGAAAGGGTGAAGACAGGAATGGACTGCTCAACTACAGAGGCATAAACCATTTTATCATTTAAAAAAATAAAATAATTATAGATATGTGTTATAATTCTAAATTGAATTAACAGGTAAACTCAAGACCAGCCAATGGTGAAAGCAGTAGGACACTGCCATGCAAGGCTGGGGCTACATGGAAAGCCCAGGTTCGGTTCCCAGACCTACCTGAGGTCTCCCTATATATATGCTGACTGAGACTCGGGTGGATTGTGGTATGAAGACCCTGTTAGAGGTGTCTCTCTCTCATCCTCTCTTTTTCTCTCTGATTCTCTCTCTTGGACGACATGAATAAATAACATTTTTAAAAGAGTTCCATTTATTCAACTGCTTTTTAAAAATATTTAATGGGGCCAGCAGGTGGTGTGGTGTTAAGGTGTTGGGTTCACACATGGCCAACAGTGGTTTGAGTGCCGTACCTGATGGCTTGCTTTCTCACTTTCATTCTCTCTCTCTGTGTCTCTCGCTGGTGAGTGCACATGCCCTGTAGCAAAATTAAAATAATAACAATGATAAAATATTTTTTAAAAAACTAAAAACTTTATATTTTAATATTTAATAGTGACTGAGCATTTATGAACAGGTCTATTCTAAATGCTTGATGAATTAGTAAGTCAATGAATTCTCCCAATAACCCTATAAAGCAGACACTTTCTACCTTCATTTGTTAAAAGAAGTAGTTAAAGATCAGGTAGTTCAGAGGCCATTTAGCATGAGGAAGAGAACGTACTTGTTTAAAAGTCAGATTCTCAGCAGTGTCCCAAATTATAAAAAGAATTCAAATAATAATTTTTTTCCTTGACTCCAAATAAGACTGAGGCATCATTGAACAATTTCGTGGATGACAATATTAAGATCTGTTACTCAAGAATTTAACTGTAAACATAGTAGTTGAAAGAATCGCTTATTAGTGGAAGGACTTACAATGAATAATAATGTATAGGTAAAATCTCATTTACTACTCTAAAATGGAAAAAAAAAAACAATGGTGATTAAGCACTTCATAAAATACAAATAAAAGAAGCTCATAAACCTGCATCTCCAAACTTTTACAGCTAAAAACTTGTGTTGAAAATACTTTCTAGGAAATGAAAAGGACTGGAATAATGATTTCAGTGTACAATGTAGTATGCTGATATTTTAGAATTACATTTCAAAAGAATAATTTGAAGATTCTAATTAGCCCTTATGTAATAGTTAACTCTTACTATTGTCACATACTTAATTCTTATCTTTCCCTCTAAATATTGAAGCAATTCTAAAATCCTTTGCCACTCCCTTTGTAAGAAAGATGTTTTAAGAAACACATCCCTGACTCCCATCCTCCATGCCAGGGTTCTCAAGTCCACCCTACTTGGCATACCTTTGAGTTTATTGTGCTCAGAGTCCGCTGGGAAGAGGGAATCTGGAAAGAGCTTGGGAAAGGTGAGTCCCGCGTACTTGGGCCGATTCTCCACATAGTTTCTTACTGTGGGTTGCAATTTCTTCATAAATTCTGGACATGGTGTTCCTAGTTGCTCAATTACCTTATTCCACTGGTCAATATCTGATAATTGAATAGTTAAGGGAAAAAAGTGCAGAACACTCGCTCTTGCCTTTCAAGAGTCAAGAGGCTAACTCTCCTCAGAATCTTGAACAGTTACTAACACAGTTGGAGTTTTACTATGTGACAGAGAACATAAATATAAAATCAGAATTGTCAGGTAATAAATCCTCCTGGAACTCCAAATTCATTTTTAGAACTTACACAATTTGGGGATATTAGCATTATTTAGCAAAAGTAGGATATCATGGAATTGTCTTTGGGTTATAAAAATAAAAGTTATTCAGTAACACATAAAAAGAATTTCTTACATTAATATAAAGTTCTATGTAATCCTGTGATTTAGAAGAAAAAATATACAATGGCATTTTACCTTGAAGTTACCTCAATCATTTTAAAAATAACAAGCATACAAATTTTAATTAATATTCAACTACAGTCTTCCTAAATTACCATTAGGATTTTTTTCTTTTCTAAATATTAGGAAATTTCATCATCTGTTGATGTTTTTACTCAAACTCTTAACACATACGATCAATATAAGTGATAAGCAAATTAACATTAATTCCTTACCAAAGATTTTTTAAAATTTGCATTTACCAAATAGTCACCATTTCATGTCTATTGTTTTTACTCTAACATCCTTGAATAGCGTTTTCAATGAGATATGAGGGTGAACAGAGGGATATTTGATTTAAGATGACAAGTTTTCATCCAAATACAAAAAGTACATTAAACATGGAAGAGGAAAAAGATAGCCTCTCTATGGAAATCAATACCCTCCAAAATGAAAGCAAGCTCTTTTGAACAGACATACCTATGATTAAAATTATCTTTTTCATCTATGATTAATATCTGATATATCAGAGCCTTGAAAATCATAAATACCACCCATGAAAATTCTAAAGGACCAGCTGGAAGCAGCTGATTTCTGACAGATCTCACTATATTCAGAAGGTGATGGAGGCCTTGATAGTTCTTAAGCCAGCACCACAAGCAGTGCTCTCTACAATGTTTATTCTTCTATGAATCTATCCTTTACTATTAAGTTGATCAATTTAATTTTACTCATGTGATGTGCGACAGCTCAGGGACCCTTGCCATGGTATTACTTAATTGAGGTATTCAAGAGAGTTGGACTAAAAACTGTGGACTCTTTCGATGAAAGACAGATTTGAACAAAGACAAAATCAAGTTAATTTATAAATCCTCTTTTACTTCCTTTATGATCTGGATGAGTAAAATTTCAATTACTACACATTCCCTTGATTATTAGAATTAAAAAATACATATAACAATGGACTATCAAGAAATGAAATGAGGGTAGGAAAAACTAAATTATATTTGTTTAAAAAACAGTAGCAATAATTAACTAAGTACCTGCTTCAATATAAATTCATCTAAGTTACTATGTGCATGAGAATATAGTAGTAAGTCAGAATCATTAAAAATAAACTAAAACATTATGTAAGGTTATTCAAGTAACTCTTAGATAAAAACTTATGTTAGTATTATGAGTATAAGTAAGCTAGGGCTATTTAGATATATTTAAATGTAAACATTAGAATAGTTAAATAAAACTCAAATGCTGGTTTGTCATTATAATTTATGAAATGAGGCCTATTCTCCGATACAGATATGTTATCATGACCTGATGAGACCTCTTTAATCATTGGTCAAATTCCCACAGAATTATGAAGACTTGATGTCAAACTTTATGAAGCAAAGTAGCTGCCTGATTTTTTTCAGAAAAAAGTCATTTAACAAAGTTAGCAAAATGTTCCCAACACACTATTATACTCTATTTACATTCACCTGGACTTCCTAGTTCATTCATTAAACAATCAATTGCTTTTGGGGTAGTATTCCCCAAACTATTCTAGAGTGAATATTTATTTATTTATTTGTTTATTTAAAGTTTAAAAAGAGTTCAGATATTCTAGAATTTGTTTAACAAGGAGAGTTAAAATGTTTCTTTCAATAAGTCCTAATTAGACTCTGTAGAAGTACTCAGTGTACTTTCCTATCTTAGATTACTTTTAAATGAAAAGAAGGGCAGCAAGAATTTTTAATTAATGTCAGTGAAACAGTCACATGCTCATGCTACAGATACGAAGTATGACCGCTATAAAAGTCAATGCCTTTATTTTAACCAGTGCATTTCAAATTCTTTCTGCGAACATGTGTATTTAAATGGTATGTGCTTCTTTTTCAGATGTTCATAGACCAGAACATGAACAACTATGTCAAATTTAATCAAACACATGATTTTTCTTTATAATCATAATTAAACCAATATAAGCCAAGTAAAATTCAAGGTTGGAAGCCTTATCTTCAAGTATTTAAGAGAAAATTTTAAACTGATATGGTAAAAATTGCTTTATTTTGTCCATAGAACTGATGTATGATTTTTCACAGGCAATGCCCTTATAGAATGTCTCTGAAGTGCCTTCCCTTTTTTATCAGGTCAGCAAATTTATATAAAACAAGTTTATTAACATTTTAATTAGAAAATAAGGTAATAACTTTTAAAAAGAAAATCAACAGATATCCAGTTATTATATTTGTTAAAAATACATAAAATCTTAACCAGATTTTGTGATTATTTGTTAAATGTTAACTTGGAAAATATTTTTTAAAAAGAATGGCCATAAATATTTTTGTAAAGTATTTATTTGCTTTAGAACACCCATTAAATTAAATCATCATTTGTATACTGCATAGTATAAGAATCTGAATATAGAGATACCAGCCCTGTATAGTTATCAAAAAAGCCAGGCTGGCAGGTGGCATGGTGGTTAAGGTACTGGACTCCCACAGGGCCAACTGTGGATCAAGTCTCAGACCTGGCAGCTCACATTCTTACTTTCTCTCTTTCTCTGGTCAAATAATAATAATAAAGAAAATTAAGTAATTCTTAAATAAAAACCATATTTGTTTTTTGTATTTTAATCTATTGTTTCAGAAAATATCATCCTTAACATAAATTATCAAAAGTACTGAATGAAAATAGAAAAGTGGTATTTACTAAGAATTATTTGATAATAAATTTCTTCATATAATCCTGAACTCACTACATAAAAATAAAGAGTTACAGGGTAGGCAGGTGGTGTGGTGGTTGGGGTCCTGGACTCTCCCACAAGGCTGACCATGGTTTAAGTCCCAGATCTGACAACTTACTTTCTTACGTTCCCTCTTTCTGTGTCTCTCTCTTGTTAATTTAAAATAATAATAATAAAATTAAATAAAAATAATTCTTAAAAAAAGAGTTGTGTTGCAAAAAGTTTAATCATATGAGTTGATGACAAGACAAGAAAAATGTGCAAGTGTGATTATTATTGAAGTCTTCAATAAATTGAATAATAGAGTAAAACCAAGTAAATATGGAGAGTAAAAAAATCAGTATCTGAAATCCCAAGATTGAAAATTATTCTGGGACTAGCAGGTGGCATGGTAGTTAAGGCACTTGACAGTATACCATGGCCAACCACCGTTTGAGTCCTGGACCTGGTGGCTCGCTTTCCCACTCTCTCTCTCTCCCTCTCCCCCTCTCTCTCTCTCTCTGTATCTCTCTTTGGTCAAATTAAAAAATAAATGAATGAATAAATTTTAAAAAACAAAACAAATATTCTAGTTAATATTGTGAGGTAGTTAAGAACTTACATATTAAGCACTTTTCTTTTTTTAAAAATGTATTTCTTGGGACCAGTATAATGGCTATGTTGCTGGACTCCCATGTAGTTGACTGCGGTTCAAGTCCTGGACCTGGTAGCTTAAAACTCACGCTGGAAGCATATGCATGTGTGCCCAAGGTCCAGAGAAGAGAATGGAGGAGAAGGGATTGCAGCTTGGCCACCCCCCCACCCAGGGGGTGATTTCTCACTTTCTGTCTCTCTCTGTCTGGCAAGCACACGCGCCCTATAGCAAAAAAAAA
>NW_006159556.1:4895699-4918453 GCF_000334495.1 Tupaia belangeri chinensis | reverse complement strand
AACACGCGCCCTAAGCAAAAAAAAAAAAAAAAAAAAAAAAAAAAAAAAAATCCTCTCCAAAAAGAAAAAATTATTTCTTTTTTTAAAATTTGCCATAGGGTACATCTGCTCACCAATGAGAGAGCGAAAAAGAGAGGAAAAGTGAGAAAGCATGCCTCCAGTTCTGAGACTTGAATCATGGCCAGTCATATGGAAGTCCAATACCTTAATTTAACCACCACACCACCAGCTGTCCCCTCTTTTTAAAATTATTATTTTTTAATTAAACACTTCTCTTACATTTGCTTCTTTGGTTGGGGAACTTTTAAAAAATAATTTAAGTAATATCTTGAACATAATGCATGAAAACAGCTTATCCTTTTCTGGGTATTTTGGGTCATATTTATGATTATAATTTATGCCATGCACATTTAAGCCTTCAGAAGCTTCTAAGTGGACTCACAAAGAGCTCTTTAATGACCCCATCTACTATACCCTTTGACTCACCATATTTTCTTTTTACAGTTTCTTTCATTACTGTTTACATTTTCTTATTATAAACATGGCTTCAAGCTGACACCCTTATGGTTTCTGACTTACACTTTCTATTGTACTTGAGGCCCTCTACCCAAATTTTAACGCAAAAATGTCCTGCCTTTATTCATAACTTAAAGAATATCATTGTTTGTCTTCAAATTTTTAGCTGTGCTCCTAAAGATAGTATTTCCTAATAGCATTGTCCGCACAGAATAGTTCTCGGAGATGGGCTAGCTGGTGGTGTGATGGTTCTGGTGGCTGGATCTAGTGTAGTTGGATCTCACATGGTTGACTGTGAGAAGCAAGTCCCTGGTAGCTTGAAACACATGTGGAGGTGTGTGAGTGTGTGCCCGAAAATCCTGAAAGGGGAAATGAAAGAGAAGGGATTGCGGCCTGACCCCTCCCCCAAAGTACTTTCTTACTTTCCCTCTGTTTCTGTGTCTCTCTGGCAACCGAGTGTGCCCTCTAGAAAGTTTAAAAAGGGAGAGAAAGAATAGTTGTAAGAGAGACTTAAAAAAAAAAATTTACAAGTCAATCAGCTACCTACATATAGTACTGAATATGATTGTGTAGGTTTATGTTAGCTCTGTAGGAAAGAATGCTGTGATCAATTTGTAATGTTTGCAATGAATGTGCAATAAGAAAATGGAAGCATGTGTACCATATGTTAGGCATTATGATATAAAACTGTAGTCCCCAAACTTGAATATTCATAACATAGGGAACTTAGAAAAATATAGATCCCTCCATCCTCCCTACTGACCTTTAAGATTCTGGGTCCATAGGTCAGGACTGATATCAAAAACAGTGATAATTGTAATCCAGATGGTACTTGATTTATATTTTGAGATATACTAATCCAAAATATATGAACAATTCTTGTGAGTATTAAATTTGGATGTAAGACTGAAAATACTAACATGCTTCAATTCTATGACACAAACTAGACTAGGTTTAAATTTACCAAAAAACTGTTTCATACTACTGAATTTACCATAGAATTCCACTATAGCCCATGGAAAATTTCAGGGTTATTCACCCTGAGAATACTTCAGGGGGTGAAAAAATGTAATCTTTCTTTCTTTTCCCTATTCACTTTCCTGCAAAGGCTCTGAGAAATTATAGTAAGTGGCACATGTAAGTCCCAAGGATAGCAGGACGGATTTTACCCATCATTATCTAGGGGTGGGTTGATACTGCATGTGGCTATTACCTGTGGGGTACTGCCTATGGAAAGTACAAAAAGCTCTTCAATATGAAGTTCAAAATATTTGAAAATTTGTTTCAGTAATTAGACATATTGCTGAAAAAAAGTCTTAATTTTGCCAGACAGCACATTTGCTCACTAGAAAGAGAGAAAGTGAGAAAGCACCCCACACACACACCCTCCATGGAGAATGGTCACACCACAATTTCTTCCCCTCCATTGCTCCTTTCAGGGTTTGGGGCATACACACACATGTACCTAGTGTGTTTTCCTAACTGCCAGGTCTGGGATTTGTATTGCGCAGTCAGCAATGTAGGATCTAGATCCAGCATCTTAACCACGGTCACTGGCTGGCCCAGTTACTAAAAATTTTATCGATAAAATTTCTTCTTAAAAGCACTTTTCCTTCTGAAGATAATCATGAAAGGTCAGGATAGAAATAACTATCCATGAAGCAGAGTTCTAGATCTAGATTCTCATTGTTATGTCTTCAGTTGTTTTTCCCTTAAAAAATATCTTTTTTTATTTTTTGCTTTCATTTAAGAATGTTCTTTTCCTCTCAAAAATCCCCCTCAAATTCTGGTAACATGAAATATGAATAAATGACAATATGCAATTATAACTAACATCTGTTTCCATTATAAATGAGAACAGGAAGAGAAAGTATTATAAGTCAAAACACATCAAGAACTCAATGCTGACAAATAGAGTAAAAGGTTATTTCTTCACTGGCAGCAATTGCTGGTGGGATACTCTAGGATATGGAATACCCAAAGGCTGATATTTGAAGAATGATGTTTATGGATGTTAGTGCATTCCGTTATATTGGATAAATTTATTTACTATTATAAACTATCTTTATTTATAATCAAACAATAGAGAAACATTTCACATATAAGCAAGCCCCAATATATATTATTAAGTGTCACAGCTGTAGAATTTTCATTAAACTCTTGAAAGTTAACCTTCAAGGCCTCTCATTTGCATAGGCCCCTTACAAAGCTCTACTCAACTTTGCATTTATAATATTAATTCTTCTTTATAATTATAACTCTTCTTTAATTGTATGATATTCTGATCTCACAAATACTGGATCTGACTCTAGCTGTATGTGATAGTATTTTTAAAATAGGAAGAGGGTTTGGAGATCATGTAATTTGACATCTACATTTTAGAGCTGAAAAATAGCAAGTTTCTTTTCAAATTAGTAAATAAAGTTACTTTAAGAAGGAACCAGATGGTGGGGCAGCATTAAAGCACAACACAGCATTAATCCCACTGGGGAAGGTTCCTGGTTTGGATCTGGAGACCTCCATATATATATACGAGGCATGAACTTGCCCGTGATCTAGGGAGAGCTGAAGTCTTGGTGACAGCAAGACCCTGTTTGCTGTCTCTCTGCCTCTCTTGATTATGGAAGAAAAAATATACTTTAAAAAAAATCACAAATTAACTTTATGATATTCATTGTTCATAATTTTTTTCCTTAAAGCACTTATTTAAAACTTTAGCTGACATATTTGGAATTATTAAAAGACCACAGCCTGGAAGACACAGTTTAAAAAATGATTCCCATTTGCCCTTCTAGAAATCTACAAATGCACCCACAGGGGAGTTCCAGAAAAAACTTAGGATCAAAATATCAAGGGCAACTAACAGTACCCTGTAACATTACCAGCTGCCTAAAGCATTATTTATAATGGATTTTTCATTCAAGTTAAAAAAATTATACCCAAGCAACTTCTCCCAAGAAATGACTGTAAGAGATGTTAACTTATATTTAATAACTCATTTATGAACATTTGTTTTAATTTTCTTTTATAAAAAAGTAATAAAAGTAATGAAAATCATTTTAATTTAGATGGCAAATATTCATTTCACTAATAGATCAAAATGAACTTCTGAAGAAACAGAGTAGAAAGTTATTAGACTGAGTCTATTTCTACCAAATTCTCTAAAATTAGCCAAAACTTAAGAACTATTTTATATTCATGCTTGAAGCCCAAGAATAAGTTTATAGTTCATTGGGAATAAAAGAACTCGTTATTTATTTATTTTAGAAAACTGAAGGAATTTAATTCTGAAGGAATCAAGCCAACACATATTTAAATGGCATTAACATTAACATGAATGTAGTAAATTTACAGATGCCATTTAATAAAACATATATGTAGAAGACAAAACAACAATAAAAACAGATTCTAAAAATAAATATGTGTCATATATCACTAGAACAAAACTTTTTCTATGAATAGTGAGAAGTAAGAACAGTGTCATTTTAATTTTAATTGATGGACACATTTTAAGATCTTTCATTCAACAAATATTAAGTGCCTGATTTAGTCATTTTTAGAATGGTTTCTTTTAATATATGTAGAGAATATCTATAAGAAACTATATACATGAAACTCTCTATATACAAAAGTATCTATATGTAGATACTACATATGTGAAGTAATATATGTATATATTTTATATATATATATACACACACACACACACACACATACATAAATATTCCTTCCCAAATTGGCACACTGTATTATAGACAACTGATAAGAATTGCGGTATAGGTATTAGAAACTTACAGCAAATGGCTAGTCATAATGTGGTATGGATATACTAGATTAGTAATTAGATTTACTCTAATTAGACATTAAAACCCCATTATTAAACTCCATTTTATTTTTGAATTATGATAATTTAAACAGAGGTCTTGTCTCTAATGATGAAGCTATAGCAATTGCACAAGCGAGTGTAGAGGGGGATTGAATTAACTTTAAGGCTGCAGTAACTTTTCAGCCTTCTGGTGGGACCCATTGCACAGCCATATACCAATGACATACCGTCCACATCTGCTTAATGCTGCAGAGGCTCTAAAATCTTTACTTGTTAATCATTGGCTGTTAAAAAAGGGTCTCTTTTACTTTATCCAAGTGATTTAAATGTATTTCCTCAGATATTTTATGTAATTATTAATGAGGTTTTAATTTTTGCACTTTTGTAATGTAAAGGAAATAAAAACAGGAACTGGAGATATTATTCCTATAAATGAAATGAATAAGGAAAAACAATTTTGGAAGAGATTGATCAATTTTCACATTAAATTTATATGCATCCTGTGTGTTAAAATAAACTAAATGTATTTGTTTGTGAATACAAATTTAACCGATTAAAGAATTCCATGCCAAGTGAATATTTCTTATAATATAAAAATGTAAATCTTCGGTCTTAAAAGGGAAAAATTTTATCATTTTTATCTAGTTGTAAATATGTCTTAATTTTAAAACATCTGCAACAACAACAAAAAATGAAAAAGCATATCACTGTCAGTTTGAAAGGATTGAATTAAGGCAGACCTTTTTCTCTCGTGTTGAATCTTTCATATTTGTCACTATATTATCCATGAAAGGTCTTGCTAGGAGACAAGGTTACTCTACATGATGCCAGCTTGTAAATATTCGACATTGAAGCCTCATAGAACCCGCTAAGGGCAGCGAGTGGATACCATCAGCAGTACTGCATTAGAGACAACAGGGAATTAATTGAGAATGACACCCGTAGAGACCACTGGCTGCTAAGAAGGATACGATCAGTGCCAGGAAAGAGCACTGCACCTTTTATCATTTCTCCCATGATGCACCCTACTGACCACATGTCAACTGAAAACAAAAATGAAATGAAGATAAACAAGAACACAGGAACAGAACAACAAAGAAATGAAAACACTGGGCTACCCAGGTCTTAGAGCAACAGGCTAACTTTTCGCTGACTGGATGACAGGCCAGTCTCACGATCATTACTGTTTTCAGCAGTGAAAAGGGGAGAACCCAGAATGTCAGGGCCCTTTTCTACCATATAACTGAACTAACAATGCTACCAATGCTACCTGAAGTATGATAATATTACTTTGCAATTATAATTCAATGATTAATTTGGTTTCTGACATTAAAGGTCTAATTTACATTCATCTACTAGAATCCTACTGATTGGTATCGTAAATTATGCTAGATTGTGTTAATATGGGAAACATGCAAATTGATTTCTTTTTTATTCTTTTGTGCACCATATTTGGAAAAAGAAAAAAGAAAAGCTAAGCTGCCAGCAACCTCAAAAGAAAGAACTTTTTTAATAAAATACATTTACTCTTATTTATAAATATGAATAAGTCTCTGGAAGTGAAAAGCCAGTTCAAGAATGAATGTTTTTGGAATATGCTGGCTTGGTTTCATCGACTTCCATCAAAAGAACATGTTTCTAGACAGGAAGCCTTGTCTTATTCTTATAAACATGGCTGCTTTATAATGGTAAGACATGTTGGCTTTCAGAATGAGATGGTTCAACATGAGATAAGCAGTGTAACTCAAGAGCTGACACTTCTGGGACTGGATCAAAAGAAACCTGGAGTCCAGTGTGAAATTACAATGGCCTCTTTGCTATTGCCAGTTATCATCCAGAGCATAAAACCAGCAAGCCAGGGCACATGGGGAGGGGGAGAATAGGGAAGGACGAAGCAGGAAAGTGAAACCTCTCTCTCGAGCTACACTTGCTTACTCACTTTTTCTTACTGAAAATTCAGAGAGACAGGTCATTCTTAATGGAGGGAAGGGAACTAGAAGAAGATGTTGAGGGGAACAATAGGGAGAGGGCATTAAGATAGCGGCACAATATAATTTTGCTCCACTTACTTGTCAAATTACATCTTGTAATTTGGCGCTGACTTTAAAGAATTTCTCATGAGATTCTTTCCAATGTGAAAATCTCACTCGGGTTAAACCTAAAGTTTCCATTCAATTTAACCTAAACGGAGTGATCCACTGCAAAGAAACGGTTACAGCTTGGAAGGTGATAAGCATACCCAGAGAAGCAAATTTGTTTTGCTTCCATTTTAGGAAAGCAAGTGACATGCAAAACTATCAGGGAAAGATAGAGCAAACAGTTGTGCATCCCTTTAGTATTAATGCATTTGTCGTGTCAGGTAACATCTGTCTCAAAAGAGGTTGGTAGGTTGGTATTGTGAAAATCTTTGATCATAGAGAAAAAGAAAAAAAATCTATGAAAATGTATTTATTTTTAAATTGCAAGTATTCTTATCACACTTTCCAAAGTGATCAGTCTGAGTTGCTATTTATAGTGTATCTAATTTGTTTTTTGTAGGTACTATAGTAGAGATAGACAAAAACAAAACCAAACAAAAATGAGCAAAAGATCCCTGTGAGCAGTGTTTTCTTTGTATAGCAAATATTTTCTACTGTATCTCTGGCAGATACTCATTTTTTTTCTATTGTAGAATCAACTCTACTGCTTCTAACTACAGCTATGGCCACGCTATTTCACCTCTCTAAACCTCGATTTTACCCCTAAAATGTGTAGATATATAGTATATATCATGCAGATTTTTTGAAAAGACTTAAAAGGATTATGCATGATAAAACTCCTTCCACATTACCTATACACAGTAGGTCCTCAATAAATATTAGTCATGTATTGTCATGTGTTAAATATGAATCTCAGAATTATACACAGTTTCTAATTATACAGAACAAGACTTTTTCTTTATATTGGTGTCATTGGAAAAGTCATGATACATTTTTGCATAGAAAACATAGAAAAATACATCACTGACTTTTTCAGTGCCCCAATATCTATGTAATAATGATTTCCTGTATATTTATGTATATAATAAATCCTAATGAGGGAAACTCACCACTCATGTAATTTATTTCATTGTTGAAACCCTCTGGAAAGCCATCCTACGTACTGAATAATGGTTGACTCTATGGAATTTTTCTCTACTAAACAGAAATCTCTGTTTCCTCATCAAGATAATGGCCTTAAAATATGTGAATGTGGGACCAGCAGGTCACTCCCACATGGCTGACCATGGTTCAAATCCTGGACCTGGTGCCTTGCTTTCTCACTTCCCCTCTTTCTGTCTCTGTGTCTCTCTTTGTCAAATTAAAAATAAATGAATGAATAAATAAAATTTAATAAATAATTTTAAAAAGATCTGTGAATGTAAATTGTAATCTTAATCTTTAACAGCTCCTTTCCTAAGACTGGCCAGTTTTATCTTTCAGATTAAAATTCTTTGATTTTTTTTAGTGTCCCTTGCATGTGCCTTTAAACAACAGGAGAAGGCCAAGGTGACATTCTAGTTAGCATGTTGCTTTAGTTCCACTGGCTCAAGACAGTCACTGTCTGAATAACTGGCATTAATAACAAGTATTTCTCCTATGCCTTTTGTCATGGTTCTGTGAGATACTCATATTCCAAAGTAAAAGGAAACATTGTGAAATTTATCTTCATGATCAGAAATCAAAATAAACTTAATAGCTCAAAAAGCTTTTGAGGAAAGATAATGCAAAGATATAATTCTAGATCTGAACTTCCAATACACATATTAAATTTCATTTTCTTTATTTTAATGTATCCTTTTGGGTGATAACACCCTGGGAACCTTTTCAATTCCCCTTTAATTTAATTCAACATTCACTATCCCTAGAAGACTATTCAAGCTTATGCCACCTAACTGCTAAGACTTATGCCTGGAAATAAACTCTAATTTTATTTATTTCAAGAGTGGAATATACACACATGAATTTAAATGGATTTTATGTACTCAGGATAGGATTATTGTTTAAGATAAAGCCATTGTACCAACTTTTGTGAATTAGTTATTCCTACTAACAAGAAATAGGTAATAGGGAACCGGCAGTTAGCGTAATGGCTATGTCGCTGGACTCCCACGTAGTCGACCGCGGTTCGCGTCCCAGACCCGGTGGCTTAAAACTCACGCCGGGCGTGTGTGGGTGCATGCCCCAGATTCCAAGAGGAGAATGAAGGAGAAGGGATTGCGGTGTGACCATCCCCCCTGGGGGGTGATTTCTCGCTTTCTGTCTCTATGTCTCTGTCTGGCAAGTGCACGCGCCCTATAGCGAAAACCTCTCAAAAAAAAAAAAAATAGAAATAGGTAATGAAAGAATTTGATACTAAGTTATTAGGCAGGGAGGTAGAGGTAGTAGTAAACTTTCCCTGTATACATTTTTGCTCATCAAGATGGATTATTTTATGAATTTTCAGCATATTACAATGAATATGATTCTTGACCTTAGAAGTAATTAGCAAATCTATCACCATTGAAAATAGAAATTCTTATGCTTTTTGAGACAGCATTTGGGTCTCTATAATAGAGTTCTGTACACAATGTTGCCCAGGTAGAATTCTGACTGCTTTTATTATTCTAATTCATCACATTCTCCTCCATCATCAGTATTCCTGTAGGGCAGACAGCAGATTTGTTTGCAATTCTAACATATAGAACTTGAGTCACTTCCTTTAGAAAAAAGGTAGGTAAATTTTGGTGTTACTAAAATATGGTTTCTAAAAATCTTAAGTATGATATTATTTGTCTAGAGTTAGCTTATACTAAATTATCTCTTTTCTACTTCTAGTCAAGAGAGAGACATGATATAATGTAGGCTCTGGCAGTTAAATCAAAATAAATAAAGCACTGTGTTGCTACTTCCGCACTCTGTCTAACTTATTGGATGATTATCTATGATTTAATACTTTTTGAACTACAAGAGCATATATTCAATAACCTGGAAAATGTTTCCTATCCAGATGATTATGTGTCTCTTAACAAACCTAATTACATTTTCATTTAGCATGGGATTCAGATAATGTGCTTTAATGAATTTTCTTTTAATGAATACTTCAGGATTTAATAAAGTTTCTAAAATCAGAGCATTTCTTAAACATTTTAATCTTAGGGCCAGCAGGTGGTGCAGTGGTTAAGGGTGCTAAACTCCCACATGACAGACTAGTTTGAGTCCCACACCTGGCAGTTTGCTTTCTCACTCTCTCTCTCTTTCTCTCTCTCTCTCGCTCTGTTCCTCTCTAGTCAAATTAAAATAAAAGACAAATTGAATTAAATTAAATAATTCTTTAAAAAAAGTTTAATTTTATTTTTCAAAAATTGCAAGTTTAGTTATTTAGCAAAAATGCATTGTTTTAAACTTCATTTCAAAGATGAAAGTAGAAAATATAGATATATATGAATAAACAAAAATGTATGAATTTTATACATGCCAATGTAAGAAAAAAACTATAATTTGTGGACACAATACAAAAGAGTCTAATGTCATGAAATCAGAGAAAGATTTTCTCCTTGAGTCTACCTATTATATTTATTTTTTATAACCTCAAAAATCCTCAGCTCCTGTCTTCATAATTCTGTCTCACTCATATTTCCACAAAATAATAATAAAAGAGAAGAGTAGTAAGCAAACTAATGCTAAAAATTCTTTCTTTTAAACAAATTCAAAGCAATAGTACGTGACTATTATTTTTAAGTTATGCTCAAGATTTTCTTTAGTTTGCTTATAGATGTGGAAGCATGCTACTGAATTTTTGCTTTCCGACTTTTTTTTAAAGCCATGAATTCAACATTGTTTGAAATAATCCTGTATTACCTTAATACCAAGGAACAGACTTAGACTATATGTAATACATTAGTTTAAAAGTTTGTTAGGAAGTAAGCATTGTTATTTTAGAGATAAGAATTATGAAGGGGGCCGGCAGGTGGCATGGTGGTTAAAGTGCTGGACTCCCATATGGCCGACCATGGTTCAAGTCATGGACCCAGAGGCTTCCTTTCTCACTTTCTTTCTCTCTCTCTTTCTGGTGCCCTACAGCAAATTTAAAATAATAATAATAATAAATAAATAAAATTCAGTAAATAATTTTAAAAAGGAATTACAAAGTATCTCTGCACTAAATGGATATAATAATCTGCAACCTCTAATATTTGTTCATTTTACTCTGATTATTCCTAATTTTTATATCCAAACTTAAACCATTATTGCATTCAGCTAGTTTGATGATGTTTTATTTCTTCAAATATATTTTCAGAAAACCATTTACCCATTCCTTAATGCTTTGGCTCCCTGGCAAGGTTATATGTACATATTTTTCATTCTAACTGAAATTTTTTGTACTTTCAGAGGGAAAATCAAGAGGGGGTGTTGTAGCAGACCACTGGCAATTTGTTTTTGGTTTTTTTTTGTTGTTTTATTTTATTTTTATCTTTTTAGGGGGGAGAAGTTTTTGCTATAGGGTGCATGCACTTGCCAGAAAGACAAAGAAAGACAGAGAGACAGAAAGCGAGAAATCACCCCCTGGGGAGATGGCCACGCTGCAATCTCTTCTCCTCCATTCTCCTCTCGGGATCTTGGGCATGCATGCACATGTGCCTGGTGTGAGTTTAAGCCACTGGTTCCGGGATTTGAACTGTGACCAACTACATGGGAGTCCAACGATACAGCCAATACACCAATTGCTGGTCCTTACCATAGGTAATTTTAATTGGAGATGTTATACTTGAGGTCTAGATTTTTCAAACGAGGATAGTACCTGTCTTTAACATCGCCCAAGTCCAAAAGTCCAGAGAATTCTGGCCAAGAACTCTTGTTATTTTAGAGATAAGAATCATGAAATATCTCTGCACTAGATAAATATTATAATCCACAATCTCCAAATTTTGTTCATTTTTCTCCGATTAATCCTAATTTTTATATTCAAACTTAAAACATCATTGCATTCAGTTAGTTTAAGAATTCTTTTTGAAAGAACATCAGAAGGCTTTCTCAAAGAAGGTACTGTCATTTGAAGTAGACTGGAAAAAATAAGGTAGAAATAATGTATCTAAAAGAAGCAAGCTTAAGAACGGGCTCACGAAAAGTATATTGTCTTTAGTAATCAAAAAGATGACACCCTGATTGAGATTTGGGGCAGGTAGAAGGAGTGAGTCACTGGATAGTTCTCAGAAAAAACTTCACATCATAAAATGGCTTTACTGTAAATTATTATTGAAAGGAACAAAATTTGACTGGAAGGTAAATTCACGGGTATCTCTTAACTGTTCTTTGGATTATCTAAAGAAAATAACAGTCCTGGCAAATTTACTGTTCTCTAACTTGAAAGTCAGCATGGGTCTAAGAAGTTTTAGTAATACTACATACCATATTATGTCAATACATATGCTATTAAATATGTTTTCATCATAAAACTATAGTAGAAAAAGAGAGTATAATGTATAATTAAGAAACTCTTTACATGACAAAAATGGTTCCAAAATCTTCTTTGGATAGTAAAGAAATTAGCAAACTAATGAATGAAAATTACGTGTATGTGTGTGTGTGTGTGTGTGTGTGTGTGTGTGTATTTAAACTTTATTTATTCTGCTAGTATTCTAATTTAGTAATCAAGAAAGTACCCTGTGATATTATCTAGATTATATTGATTGCCATGAAACCCCATAATGTTTCTTGAAATACAAAAATAGTTTTAATATAGGAAAGCAGGGAAAATTTTAGTTATTGACGATAAATTCCTAAGACACTCTAATTTGTCAAGGCCTTATACTATTTTTCTTTAGGGTTCACAGTAAAAAGTTTTGTAAGGAGAGACAAATAATGCTTATAATGACGACAGAGAATTAACACGTAAGTTTTAGTAATGTAATTACTCTGAATAAGTAAAACGAAAGAGAATATATAAAAATTTTTTGTCTGTAGACTCTTAGAAGTAATCAAGTTCTTAACTTTAGCAGATACTAAACCTTAACATTATTTCTAGCAAATGGCATAATTTTTCTCCCCAGTCTTATATCTGATTATCATTATTCACTAATTTCAGTGAAATTATTTCAATTTTCCAATCTCTCAATTGTTAGTAAGATGCTCTACTCATAAAATCATAGTGATTTTACTTTAAGAATAATAAAGTGATTCCACTCAAAATTCACAAAGTATCTGTAGTCTATTGTTTTATAGAGATTTTTGAAGTTAAGTTTATTTTTTTTAAATGTGGCCATGACCCAAAGCATTACATTATAATTTTACTTATAAGTAAAATAAACAAAAAACTTAAAATCCAAGTGGAAACTTTTCAAAGATACATGATTTCATCTCATTTCAAAGGAATTTATTTAACAAATTAAAGAAAAATGTAACTTTACCAAAAATTTTTCAATTATAAATGTCTTTATGCCATTTCTCCCTTTTACTTTTAGTTTCACAGGGTCATTATCACACGTGGCACCAGGCTATATAGACCAATAGTCTATGAAATCTTCACCTGGGATAAAAGAATACAGAATACAAACCTTTACCACAATTTACATTTTTTCAAGAATTATTTACTTTGTTTTAATTGTTGTTATTATTATTTTAAAAATTTGATCAGAGAGAGAGAGAGAAAGGGAAAGTGAAGGGCAAGTTGCCAGGTCTGGGACTTGAACTATGGTAGGCCATGTGGTGTGTGTGTGTGTGTATTTAAACTTTATTTATTCTGCTAGTATTCTAATTTAGTAATCAAGAAAGTACCCTGTGATATTATCTAGATTATATTGATTGCCATGAAACCCCATAATGTTTCTTGAAATACAAAAATAGTTTTAATATAGGAAAGCAGGGAAAATTTTAGTTATTGACGATAAATTCCTAAGACACTCTAATTTGTCAAGGCCTTATACTATTTTTCTTTAGGGTTCACAGTAAAAAGTTTTGTAAGGAGAGACAAATAATGCTTATAATGACGACAGAGAATTAACACGTAAGTTTTAGTAATGTAATTACTCTGAATAAGTAAAACGAAAGAGAATATATAAAAATTTTTTGTCTGTAGACTCTTAGAAGTAATCAAGTTCTTAACTTTAGCAGATACTAAACCTTAACATTATTTCTAGCAAATGGCATAATTTTTCTCCCCAGTCTTATATCTGATTATCATTATTCACTAATTTCAGTGAAATTATTTCAATTTTCCAATCTCTCAATTGTTAGTAAGATGCTCTACTCATAAAATCATAGTGATTTTACTTTAAGAATAATAAAGTGATTCCACTCAAAATTCACAAAGTATCTGTAGTCTATTGTTTTATAGAGATTTTTGAAGTTAAGTTTATTTTTTTTAAATGTGGCCATGACCCAAAGCATTACATTATAATTTTACTTATAAGTAAAATAAACAAAAAACTTAAAATCCAAGTGGAAACTTTTCAAAGATACATGATTTCATCTCATTTCAAAGGAATTTATTTAACAAATTAAAGAAAAATGTAACTTTACCAAAAATTTTTCAATTATAAATGTCTTTATGCCATTTCTCCCTTTTACTTTTAGTTTCACAGGGTCATTATCACACGTGGCACCAGGCTATATAGACCAATAGTCTATGAAATCTTCACCTGGGATAAAAGAATACAGAATACAAACCTTTACCACAATTTACATTTTTTCAAGAATTATTTACTTTGTTTTAATTGTTGTTATTATTATTTTAAAAATTTGATCAGAGAGAGAGAGAGAAAGGGAAAGTGAAGGGCAAGTTGCCAGGTCTGGGACTTGAACTATGGTAGGCCATGTGGGAGTCCAGGACCTTAACCAGTGAGCCACCTGCCGGCCCCACAATTTACAATTTTTTATATTAGAGATTACTTAATGTCTAGGATCACACTAAATTTTATATTTGATTTTTGCACGATTAATTTCAATTTCACACATTTTCTTAAAATGAAGTAGAATAAAAGGAGAAAAAAGACCTCTAAGAGAAAAATTTTTTGAAAGAATGATGCTATTATCTTGTATTGTTTTGTTTTGGTTTTGGTTTTGTTTTGTTTTTTTGTTTTGTTTTTTTTGGAGAGGTTTTTGCTATAAGGCTCATGTGCTCACCAGACAGAGAGAGAAAGCGAGACAGAAAACGAGAAATTGCCCCCCAGGGGGGATGGCCATGCCACAATCCCTTTTCCTCCATTCTCTTCTCGAGATCTTGGGCATGCACGCACACTGCCCGGCGTGAGTTTTAAGCCACCAGGTCTGGGACTCGAACGGTGGTCCACTACATGGGAGTCCAGCGACATAACCATTACGCTAACTGCTGATCCCTGTTTTGTTTTTCTGAGGGTAAGTTTAGTTTAAAAATGGTTTTTTTTTTCCTAAATTTATTGGTTCTTAAATTTAATACTGTCAAAATAGGGGGGAAAAAAAACCCTTAATAAAAGCCTGAAGTGTTAGATTTCAGAGAACAATCTTGCTATGTGGAAACTAGAACAATCTTGCTATGTGAAAACTAAGTGACATGCCAGTAATGTCAAAGGCAAATGAGAACTCCTTGGCTTGTTTTCTACTACAAGTGCACTATGGAGATGAGGCTATGCTGATTACAAGAGAGAGGTTTCTTTACTTTTGGTTTGAGATATTCCCAGAAGGTAAAAACACTAAGAAAATACTGTAATTCCTACTTTGTAATGGAATTGGTACATTTAAGGATGAACACAGGTTATGATATTGCTTAAATCAACTATATTAGGTATATAATTGATCCCCAAACTATAAAGAAGTAATTTAAAGTACAATGAACTTTCCCAAGTAGTCATAGGAAATTTGATGATGCAAACTCTTACACTATAGATAGCAAAGAAACATGGAGTAAATGGTGATTTAAAACTTTAAGACTGGTTGTAAATAACAAGCTACCCCATGGTTATCTCATGTTCTAAACCAATACTGACCAACAGAAAAATGACAGTCACTGCGGCCAGCATTTAGCATGGGCATTAAGGTGCTAGACACCCACATGACTGTCCACGGTTCAAGTCCCAAACCTGGTGACTTGAAAAATCACATGTGGATGCATGCCCAAAAACCAAAGAGGAGAATGAAGAACAAGAGATTTTGCCATGGCCATCACTCCTATGGAGTGACTTCTCACTTTCCCTCTCTCTGTCTCTATCTCAGATGAGTGCATGTGCCCTATGGCAAAAAAATATTTAAAAAGGAAAAAAAAAAACACAGTTACAAATGAAAATCATATATGTAATTTTAAGTTTACTACTAGCCATATTAAAATGAATAAGAAACACATGAGATTAATTTTAACAATATATGTTAAATCAATATATTTAAAATATCTTTTAACACATAATCAACAATTAGTGATGTAGTTCACATGCTTTTTAAATATCTTCAAAATCTGATATGCAAAAAAAAAACAAATAAAAAAAATCCTGCTATCTACTGCACATATCTAATATATCTCCATTCAGACTAACTTTGACATCAAGTACTAAAGAGCCAGATTGGCCGGTGGCTACCTATTAAACAGGGCAGTTCTAAAAGATGTTACTACTCCTGTATTACTTCCTGGAATTAAGGACTATCTCATTAGTATTTAACAGAATAAATTCCTAATGAGTGCATGTTTACTGTGATCTCAACTTCTAATTGAATGAAAGTTTTGTACTCCTGTCCTTTTCTTTCTACTTAAATAAAAATCATAATCTTTCTTACATAATAAGAGGGTTCCTTTATACAACTTACATATTAATCAAATAAAATGATTACTAGATTTACAGACCACATGTTTATTGCCAGTTTCCAAAAACTCAATATGTAATAATTTGATCCTACTTTATCATTGTTAAAGGTGTCACTTGTATTTAGATTTGCATTAGTTTTGTTAACAGGCTTTTCTGTGGTTATAAAATATAGAAATTCTCCTATTAAAATGTAAATTTTATTATATATATACTACAAATACAAATATGTACCTTTTTTAAAAAAGAATTATTTTATTTAACTTTATTTATTTACTTTTAATTTGACCAGAGAGGGACAGAGTGAGAGAGAGAGGGAAAATGAGAAAAGCAAGCTGCCAGATTCAGGACTTGAATCATAGTGAATCTTGTGGGAGTCCAGCGCCCTTAACCACCATGCCACTTCTGGCCCCCACAAATATGTACCTTTATTACAGAATGAACTTTGGTCTTTTTAAGAAATACGTGAACTTGGACTAGCTGATGGCATGGTAATTAATGCAGCTAAATCCCAACGGCACAGTTCATGTTCTGGACCCAGCAGCTTGAAAAATACGCTGTGCATGTGTGCCTGCATGCCCAAAATACAAGGGGAAGAATGGAGAAGAAACAACTGTGGCATGGCCATCACCAGTAGGGGTGCTTTCTCACTTTTTCTCTCCCTCTTCCCTTCTCTCTCTCTATCCAACGACCACACACTCCACAGCAAAAATTGAAAAAGAGGAAAAAAGTTGAATTAACTTAATGATTCAAATTATAAATAACTCTATAAGAAATTTATAATGCAATCTATTCCAGGATCCAGTAGTAGGACTCAAATCAGCACTGCTTTGTAATATTCTAAATTTGGTTGAAAAAATAAGAATCTGTGTTTTTCTCCATGTCAAATGAGGAAAGCCTATTTAAAATTCACCTGGTCTCTGGGAACCAGCAGTTAGCGTAATGGCTATGTCGCTGGACTCCCACGTAGTCGACCGCGGTTCGTGTCCCGGACCCGGTGGCTTAAAACTCACACCGGGCGCGTGTGCGTGTGTGCCCAAGATCCCGAGAGGAGAATGGAGGAGAAGGGATTGCAGCGTGACCATCCCCCCGGGGGGTGATTTCTCGCTTTCTGTCTCTATGTCTCTCTCTGTCTGTCTGGCGAGTGCATGCGCCCTACAGTGAAAATCTCTCCAAAAAAAAAAAAAATTCACCTGGTCTCTGGCAATTTAAATAACTACAGTTTTCAAATATGAAAAGTTTATGTTCTGAGGAGGATATGACATGCTGACCTATTAAAGTCTGAATATAGTGTCAAGAGTAATTTAAGTCAATGAACTGATAGACAGATTCTTACAATGTCAGCAAGAAGAGATCATTATTCCTAACTGTCGTGGAAACAAAGTAATTTTAGAAAGATGAAAAATGACTTGCAAATAGGACTTCTTTTGCTAGTTATAACAATAAATATGTTTTAATCATTTGGGTCTGGCAGCCTCTGTTATTAATGAAAAACTAGCATTATTATTTTTAAATTACAGGTAGGGAAGTAATTTTTTTAAAATGCCCATTGAAAATTTAATGAAAAGAAATCATTGTGTCTTTAGTACTGGTCAGATTATAGAAATCAATACTTTTTTTTTTTTTTAATTACAGTATAGCACTTACCCAACTTTTTGCTTCTATCTTTACTCTCCTGGTAAACTCATTATGTGTTTAAAGGGAGAGAGAACAAAACAGGTAAAGCTGTAGCAAAAGGTACAAGGATACAGTCCCTTCCTGGAAAGAGGATTTTGTGGCGAACCATTTCTCCCATAATGCATCCCACAGACCATATATCCACTAGAACAGGAAAGAGAGGGAAGTGAAGAAAAGGGAGGAAAGTACAGTTAACTACTATATATACTTGACTTCTGAAGGAGGAGGAAAAAGAACAGTTTGATTAGATGTACAATTATAACCTCCCACCAATAGTTGGCCGAAAAGTAAATTAAAACCAGCGCTGTGTCTAGCAGGAGAACCCAAATTAATTAATAAAAATTACATAACTTTATGGTGCCTGAGGGCGCCTCTTTAATGGCGTGAAGAGGTGTCACTGGCAACATGAAGGAAGAGGCAGCTAAGCCAAACCATCTCCATGACAGGCGATGGCTAAAAGCCACCAAAGGTTTCCAATTTGCTGAATGGAGAGAAAATAATTTAACCTGCAGGAGTGGCTGTTTCTGCTTTCTATTCTATTCAGGTATGTAGGATAGGGCTACAAGAGACCACTTTCATTTTATCGTGTTTTATTGGTCCAAAACAAGGTATTTTCAACACAAAAAAAAAAAAAAAAAAAAAACAAGAAATTAGGAAATGTCTGTGAAGGCATTGTAATCCGTGATCCTCAGGACTTACTTTATCCTTCAGAAGTTATCCTTGTCAATAAGTATCAATTTTAGCTTTTATGTGAAATATTTCAAGAAAAAAGTAATATATAAGTTAACACATGTAAAGGAGTCATCTGACTATCAAGTGAAGAAAAGGTATTACAGGTGTTAAAAAATTATTATGTACATTTATTTATTTTTGATGATTATACTTGTTAACCAAAGGTGCTTCACTGTCTTTTACCAACATTCACCCCTTTCCAACTTGCTTTCTATAAAGGACAAAGGGAACTTTGAGGCAAAACATTAGGCTGAGTTGCTCCAGGGGCAGGAAGGCGGGGCTGGGTGCACAGGACAGCTGAGCATGCCTGATGTGGGAGCAAGCGGGTTTTTCTGCATGATAACCATCGGGAGGGGGGTGCAGCGCAAGGGTGCTACGCATGCCTTCTATGTGGACTTGGAGAAGCCAAAATCTAAGGCAGCAACTTGCATCCCTTTCTACTGAGGGAAGGAATAAGGAGTCAAATACCTGCCATCTGCATGGCTTGATGATTATCTGAAGAGCCAGAATAGGCAAATTCAAACTCCCTCTTGCCCCTGCCCACCCCCAGGCTCCATATACATCCTAGATTCTTGACTTCTCTTTTTTGATTCCTCTTTAATGTTTTTTTTTAATAACTCATGAATAGTGTATACAAATATCTTCTTTTGTGACTAGACTAGATATGGTTTTGCCTTCAGTGGAGGGCTAGATTCACCTCTTCTGGGTGCCAGAACTTTGACATTGCCCCCCGGGGTAAACCTGACCGACTTGAGAGTTTATTTCCCTTTGTCCGAACAATCGCAAAAAATATTGACTGTTTTTCAGTCACAAGTACACAAAGTAGTTTTTTAAAATACTTCAGAAGCAGGGAATTTTAATCAAAGTATCCTGTAGAGGGACAAGCAGGTGGCATGGTGGTTAAGGCGCTGGACTCCCACATGGGTTGACCATGGTTGGAACCCCAGACTTGGTGACTTGAAAGTCACACCAGAGTGTGTGCAAGCATGCTCAAAATCTGAGAGGAGAATGGAGGAGAAGGGACTGCACCCCGTGTTGGGTGATTTCTCACTTTCCCTCTGTCTCTCTCCAGTGAGCATATATGCACTATGGTAAAAACTAAAATAAATAAATAAATAAAAAGTACCCTGTAGCATCTATACATAAAAATAATCAGATAATTATTTTCAAAGAATTTATAAAAATAGATTGCTAGGGGGACCAGCAGTTAGCGTAATGGCTATGTCGCTGGACTCCCACATTTTCAACAGTGGTTTGAGTCCCGGACCCAGTGGCTTAAACTCATGCCGGGCGCATGTGTGTGCATGCCCAAGATCCCAAGAGGAGAATGAAGGAGAAGGGATTGTGGCATGGCCAACCCCCCTGGGGGGTGATTTCTTGCTTTCTGTCTGTCTCTCTCTGTCTGTCTGGCAAGCGCATGCGCCATATAGCAAAAACCTCTCCAAAAAAAGAAAAAAAGCTGTGAGAATAAAAAAAATAGATTGCTAGGAGCTAAATAGAACTGCATAAAACATAAGTATTAAAGGTACATTGGGTCGGGAACCAGCAGTTAGCGTAATGGCTATGTCGCTGGACTCCCACATAGTCGACCGCGGTTCGTGTCCTGGACCCGGTGGCGTAGAACTCACACTGGGTGCGTGTGCGTGCATGCCCAAGATCCCGAGAGGAGAATGGAGGAGAAGGGATTGTGGTGTGACCATCCCTCCTGGGGGGTGATTTCTCGCTTTCTGTCTCTATGTCTGTCTCTGTCTGTCTGGCGAGCGCACGCGCCATATAGCAAAAACCTCTCCAAAAAAAAAAAAGAAAGGTACATTGGGTACATATACACAATCCTAGTTTGGAATTATTTTAATTCCTGAACACATGGGAAATGTTTTTAAATATGGTACATTACTTTGCTATGAGAGCATGTTTTCTAACAGGTATCTTATAAATTCATTTAATCCAATCAGAATATATTATGCAGAGTCTTTTAACATCCTCTTTTAAAAAGTGTTCATGAATATTAGATTTTCTTTGTGAAAGCAATAGTACGAAATTTAATATTTTCTCTGTTTATGGTTTTTGAAATTTATAAATAAGTACTAGGCAATTGCTAGTCCAAATATTACTTACAGCTTTAATATTAAAGAATTTTTATTCAACTTCTAAATTTTAGACAATTCCAAATTTACCATTCATTTGGTGATCGAGAACATCCTCACTCTCAGTATTTGCGGTATCTTTTTATTCGTCTTTCCCTAGTACCAGAGTCAGACCAGCTAAGGTATGACATAAAAGTCAAAGGGCTAAATGCAATATATTTCTTCCTCTTTTCACATTCTGAGCTAAACTGCAACCAAAATAGCAATTTTTCTCCATGTCTACAGCATATGTGCTAATCAGTATCCACTTGACTGTTTAATCAGACTCCATTTAAAATTCTTTTTAGCTATAACATTTTAGAGCTCTTCTAGCAAAGCTTATTTCTCAGAAACATCCTTCACATTTTTAATGAGTGATTATTCCCAGTAGCAATTAAAAAAAAAAAAAACAATCTGAATATGAAAGCTAACAGCACTGTTTTATTTCCAGGCGGGGGGGGGGGGGGTTGTGTGTGTGTGTGTTTTTTTTTTAAATCCTTTACATGAAAGAGAACATTACTGTTGGCTATCTAAAATATGTACACATTTTCTTCATGGTTTTCAATACTGCTACTCAGAAGCTTCCCTACCGTTCTCCTTGTAGCCCATGCCCAGAATGACTTCAGGGGCTCTGTAATAACGTGTCACCACATACGGAGTCATCATGAAGCTTGTGCCGGCTGTCCTGGCTAGTCCAAAGTCGAGGATTTTCAATGTGCAGTCAGACTTGACCACAATGTTACTTGGTTTTAAATCCTGACAATAGGAATAAGGGGACAAACCAAAAAGCTAGCGTAAATAGAATATGATTTCCATCTAGTCAATCAACATGGCAGTCTTGCAAACACACTGAAGGGATCCCCTTGGCCCATAGAGCCCTAAGTAGTACATATGATTACCATTGCAAAGAAGTTTACTATTAGGTTTTGGATTTAAAACAATATTCCCAGAAAGTATTTTAAGCCCAGAAGAGAATTGTACATATTATCATTTTTACAATTTAGGCTCATCTTGAGAAGAGTTTTTAGAAAAAAATCAAAGCTAGGGACCAGCAGGTAGTATGGTGGCTAAGGTGTTGGATTCCCACATGGCCAATCATGGCTTGAGGCCTGGACCCAGTGGCTTGAAAATCATGCTGGGCTCATATGTGTTCATGCCCAAATTCCTGAAAGGGGAATAGAGGAGAAAAGATTGCAGCGTGGGCATCCCCCCAAAGGTTGTCACTTTCACTTTCTGTGTCTCTTCTGGCGAGAGCATGCACCCTATAGCAGAAACCTAAAAAGAAAAAAAGAAAATATCTTTCATTTATTGTCATCTGTTAGGTTTCTCCATAGGGCAATATCAACCTTTTAACTTATATTTCATTTCTAGGCCTGACAGAAGAGCAGACCAGGGCAGCTGTCTTTATGTAGCCAGGAATGAATCACAGAAATACACTGTCTTCTTTCAGCTGCACATATGACCTCTGCCAGTCAAGGAGCTAGAAAGTACGAGGCTTCTCAGAAACTGACTCTGTGAGCTAAAACAAAACATTAAGTGAAATCAACTACGATATTCCTCCTACACATGAGTGAACTATGTATTAATTCTATTATCAGAGAAGTGAGGAAGTATATCATGTTTGACCAAGTCCCCCTACATGGAGAAGATAATCGGCAGTCCTCCTCTCATGTAGGCATCTCGGTTTTCGTTGGTGGTAGGCATCCTTACCCTGTGAATAATTCCAGCAGAGTGAAGGTGTTTGATACCACACAACATCTGGTATAGCAGGTAGGACATTCGCTCGTGGTCCAATTCCATCTGAATCACCTGACACAAGTTGGCATCCATCAGTTCCATCACTAAGTAACTAAAAGATAAATCCACAATGTTGGTTCCAGATCACGAGATCTACAAATTCCTTCAATCATGTCAGAATCCTCTCCTAAATCTACAAAGCTTCTGATATTTCCACCTCTGCCTTGGGCTTAATCATGGGAATGAAAAACTTCCACCCAGGGCACATGTTAGCTGTAGTAGCTACCACAGGCTGCTAAGAGAAGCAGCACTTATTAGTGTATGGTTCACACCCATCAACTTCGCACCTTCGTCTTGCTCTCACTTTTTCCTATATTCCCTC
>NW_006159556.1:4843503-4895620 GCF_000334495.1 Tupaia belangeri chinensis | reverse complement strand
ACGTATGTATGTTAAAGAAAACCATGTGCTGGGAGTTGCTTGCCCTACCCAGTTTATTGTCATTATATTTTCACATAGATGTTTCTTGCATAGAAGCAAAGGCACCACAAAAATAGAAATAAAGAATAAAGATACTTTATGATATCTTTTTATTAATATTTCTCAAAGTTGACACATTCTGGAAAGTTCAAAATATATAATAAATAAATAAACACATAAATAAAGAAGCTTTCCCTGATCGAACCAAGAAGATGGATCAGCAAAGCCCAGGCAGCTGTAAGACCAAAAAGAACCAGAAATGTCTCCACAGAAAGTGAAACAACAGAATCTTCTCTACCTGTCACAGGATCCCTTTCATTTGATCCTAGCTCTTAACTCTGATCTAGTCAAGGGATTTCCCTCTCACCCTTTGGTCACTTTTAATTGAATTATTGAAATGCTGCGTTCTCTATTCCTTCATGAATTTTGTTACTTACACATCTTGGAACTCCTCCAGTGTTTTCTGCGGTGTGAAGACATTTAATAAACTAATAATCTGGAAGAAAGAGAGTGGAAGGGACAGAAGGGAAAAAAAGAGAAAAAGAGAATAAATTATTCAAAAGTATATGTATTTATTATAACTCAAAGTCACTCACTACTGCTACAGGAGAAATAGAAAAGCAGGGAACATTTTTAGAATTGTCTCACAGAATGTAGAAAAGTATATTCAGAAAGGACATATGATCAATTTTCAAGTTACTAATGCTGTTCAAAAGCTCAAATTCTGGGACCAGCAGTTGGTGTAATGGCTATGTCACTGGACTCCCACGTAGTTGACCGTGGTTCAGGTTACAGACCTGGTAGCTTAAACTCACACTGGGCGCTTGTGTGTGCATGCCCAGGATCCTGAGAGGAGAATGGAGGAGAAGGGATTGTGGTGTGGCCATCCCCCTGGGGGGTGATTTCTCGCTTTCTGTCTCTCTGTCTCTCTCATTCTGGTGAGTGCACGTGCCCTATATAAAAAGGGGAGCACGGCCCCTATAAAAAAAAACTCTCAAAAAAAAAAAAAAAAAAAAAAAACTCAAACTCTTAGATGAATGCCCCAAAACAGATGTATACTTGTCATCCTGCCTTACAGTGGGGTTCTCCGTGGTAGAATATTGAGCTCTAAGGGCACCAAACAAAAAAGTAGGAAGAGCCATGCGTGAGAAGAGGGCAGTAATGAAACCAGCAGCAAGACTTACCCAAATAACAGTTTTCCTCCAAATAAACAAAGAGACATTCTATTTCAAGATTATTTTTTGTGCTATTACTTTACTTTCTTTTACTTCTATCTTACACTCAAATATTATTTAAAGTAAGATTTAAATGATAGGTGTGAGGAGAGTGCATTTTGGATGGCATCGGTGATGAAGTTAGTGGAAAATATATTTTAAAGGTTATCTGCATTTAGTTCTTTTTCTTTTCCCCCCCTAAATTGCCAGGGTTGTGTGCATGTGCCAGAGAAAGACAGAGAGAAAGAAAAAGAGAAAGCACTCCCACTGGGGCACGGCCATGCAATAATCTCTTCTCCTCCGTGCACCACACATGGTCCCGGCAGGTGTTTCAAACTTCCGAGGCTGGAATTTGAACCACTGGTGGCCTGTGATATTTGGCTGCCATAACCAACAGGCTGTGGAGCTGGTCTATATATTCAGTTCTAAACTTGTTTTCTGCCTTTATTATTTTATACCTTAGATAGTATACTTGCTTATTAGTTTACCTTCTGGCATACATTTAAAAAATTAAATCTTTTATCATATTTCCACATAGACTGCATATATAAACAATTCAAAATGTTCTTCCAGCTAAATATCTAGTACTAATAGGCTGGTGGGAAACGGAAATAAAACTATATAGCTAACATTTTCTACTCACAAGGTAATTCAACAGTTTCACAAAAACTGGAAAAAGTACAAGATTTTAACAGGTTCAAAGCATGAGTCAACAAATTTTAATAAACTTCATAAGTAGTGTAGAAATATACAAGGTAAAAAATATGACTTGAAACATCTGAAAAATGTTATCAATTCTATGGAATGTTCATGTCTCAACTAGATTTCATTTGTTGAAAATTATTGAAAAAAATCACCATGCCACATATTTCTTAGTATACATATAAATAACAATGATTGTGACATAGCACAAGAACTGGGGATCATGTCTTCTAAAACAACCCTGTAGTATGGAACATGCACATGAAAATAAAATTGTCTTGAAATACCCTTTAGAAAGGGTCTTGTTATTCTATATATTAAATCATAGTAAGTGCTAAAACTATGTGGTACATCCTGCACTGAAACATCTAGAGATGTTCTTTATCAATCACATAAAGTAACTTATTTCATCCTGATATTTGTTCAAAGACATTAGACTGTGTGTGGGGCAAAAATACCTGCATGTTTAATACCCTTTAAGGTGAAAAAATGCTAATCCACATAAACTACTAAAAATAATCTATGTAATCTAAATTAGTCTAGAAATAAATATTATAATGTTAAATTAATCATGATTTATTTATTTTTCTTTTTAATTTTTCCAGAGGGTGGGTACATTCACCAGAGAGGGTGAGACAAAGTAAGAAAACACCCTCAATGGGAGATGATCACATTGCAATCTCTTCTCTTCTATTTCCCTCTCCTTTTGGGATTTTGGTCATGCATGTACATATGCCTAGTGTGTTTTTCTTTTGCTTTTTTAAAATAATTATTTGTTGAACCTTATTTTGTTTGTTTGTTTGTTTGTTTTAATTTGACCAGAGAGGGACAGAGTGAGAGAGAGAGAGAGGAAAAGTGAGAAAGCAACCTGCCAGATCCAGGACTCGAACCATGGTTGGCCATGTAGGAGTCCGGCACCTTTAACCACCACACCACCTGTTGGCTCCACCTAGTGCGTTTTTCAAGCTGCCAGGTCTGGCACTTGAACTGCTCAGTTAGCCACATGAGATCCAGCTACCTTAATTACATCACCAGCTGGCCTAAGGTTTATTAATTTTAAAGGTAATCGCTCAAGATCTATTTCCTACTGTATGTTCTTATTTTCCCTTTTTTATGCCCGTGTTTTTATAACCTTTTCCCTCTCTGATTTACCTTTGGGGATTTCTTCTCCATTCTTTCTTTGTTCCCTTATAAGTTAATTTCTTCCATTAACCAGTTTAAAAACTTGTCCTTGGACAGAGGTTATCATAGGTATTCCCATTTCAGTTCAACAATTTCCAGGAAGAAATCTGACTCAGTTCTTTTATTGCAGCATCTTGAGATGAGTAGCTATGAATCAATGTTTGTCATGTACCCACAATCACATCAATTATCACTTCCTAGAACTGAGTATTTATTTTCTAAGTAAACTTTCTTCACTATTATTAAAAATTTAATAGGATTGCCTCACTGTTTTCCTTTGTTTTCCACAGCATTAACAGAGTTCTATATTCTGACTGCCTTTTACTTAGTATTACAAGTCTGTACTAATGCAGAATTTATATTTGATTGTAAGGGAACTTCCTCTCCATTAACAAATCCCAGAAATTTGTTTCTGTAGACTTAAGTATATGCATACAAACACACATAAAGGGAAGATAGCGTGCTTTTATGTGGGATGCTATAAACAAACCACATTGCAGTTTGGAACTTCTTTTTAGGTATCATGAATGTGAGTCCCCAACATTTTAGCCAAGAAGGGTCGATTCCTTCAAATCAGCTGAATAAGTGGGGATTTCTTCACAGCGTATTACACTGTAGGATCTGGAAGGAGTAGGGAAATAACTGTGCATGAAAACCTCTCAGACAGTTACTTCGCTGCTTGTATCCACCATCCTCTCTTGCTATCGTATGTGCCATGGTGTCATCTTCTTTACTACCATAAAAATATCTGGTTTTGTCATTTTGTTAACCTTGTTCCAGCATTTACTCAACATACTGAAAGAGAAAATGCTTTAGTGTAATTGTTCTTTTTAGGAAGCAGCCTTTCTATTATTTCTCTTTTTCTTTCTGAAAGTCTCATATTCCTTGAACACCCATCTTAGAAAGGGGTACATTCCATTATAAAATCTCCCTTTCTTAGTGAGGCCTGCCCTATCCAACTTATTTAAAAGTCAACCCTATGCCATCCCACGTTGAGTTGCTTTTTAAAAATCTTCCTTCTCTGCTCTGGTTCACTTGGGAGCACTCGTCACCTTCTGACATTCTACACATTGACCTGTCTATTTTGTGGACTGCCTCTCTCACCAGTAGGGCTTCAGTTGCATGTGGTCAGGGACTTGCATCTATTTTTTTCACTGCATCTCCCACCATCTAGGGCATCTCAGTCTGCACCTGTCACATTTCATTTACTCAACACGCACATGTTATTCAACTTAAAAAGTCATTGGTCTCAGGACCAGCAAATGGTGTGATGAGTACATCGCTGGACTCCCAAGTAGTCAAATGCTATATGAATCCTGGACTCAGGGGCTTAAAACTCACACCAGGAGCATGTGCATGCATACCAAAATCCTCTCTAAAATATCTCCACCAAAAGTTTAACCAGTGTCCACTTATAATACAACTCCCAAAACATGCAATTCCTTTTTTTTTCAAGAGAGATTTTTGCTATAGTGCGGGTATGCTCGCCAGAGAGACAGAGCAACAGAAAGCAAGAAACCACACTCCAGGGGGGATGACCACCATGCTGCAATCCTTTCTCCTTCATTCCCCTCTTGGAATTTTAGGCATGCATGCACATGCACCTGGTGTGAGTTTTTAAGTCCCCGGGTCTAGGATTCAAACCACAGTTGACTACATGGCAATTCAGCGACATAACCATTATGCCATCTGCTAGACCCAGTAATTCTTTATATAAAGGTGACTCATTATGTTATTTGAGGACCAACACTGAGAGTAGAAATGCCATCATTCTAACACACAGGGATTGTGTGAGATGGGAGAGAAGGGATCGCGGTGTGGCCATCCCTCTTGGGGGGGGTAATTTCTCGTTTTCTGCCTCTCTGCCTCTCTGGTGAGTACACGTGTCCTCTAGCAAAAATATCTCTCAAAAAAAAAAAACAAAAACGAAAGCAAAACTTATTGATCTCAAACAAATCAAGAGCAAGAAAAGAACCAACCTGATTAAAAGGTCTATAGAGTAAAGTAATAGAAGAAAATAGAAACACCGTTGCTGGGTCTGAATCTACATACTTGTACTTCCAATATCATTCAATTAAGCTCTTTTACATTTGCTTCTTTTTGGTGCTACCAATAAATGGTTAGCCTTTTGACAAGATCCCTTGTACTGATAATTTCATGTATTCTGAGTTATTTTTATACTTCAGAATTTTGTAAGGAGACATAATAGGTATTATTACAGCTTTATTTATAATAATTTATCATTTATTTTATTATGTATATATGAAAAACTATTTAAAATTTTTTAATATATTAATAGTTCATTGTTTATTAATAGTAGTCATTATTAAAATAATGAATTATCTCCTCTTTATCCTTACTGTGAAAAACTGGAACATAAAAGAATTCTACAGTCCTTTGATGTGAGGGAAGAAGCTTAGCCCCCAGTGAGGAGAGTCCTGTAATAGTCTACTCTGCTGAGTACCAATAAGAAAATGCCCTCGATGAGTCATTTCTGGAGAGCTTTGCAAATAGGTTCTTGCGTGTTTGCCCAATCCTACGAAAGACAAGATGCCAACACCCAGTGTCTACGCCAAACAGTTGAAGGCCTACAGACTACTTCTAAAACATAAGATGATAACATAATGAATAAAAATCTTCACCTGTTAACAATTAAGTTGAAATTGTAAAGAAAGGAAATAAAACATTCAGTTCTACAAAGATTTTGTTCACTTTGTTATGGCTTTTCATTTTTAAAAGCATGAAGCCCTCTTAACTTGGAGCAAGATAACCAAATAAGGTTAATTTTATTACAGGAGAATATCTAACAAATTTATCTCCTCCATGCCATATGGTTTGGGGATGATTTTTAAGCAGAAATCTACCAGGAGGACAATGAAATCAAATGTAGCATATGGGTAGGATAAACAATCTTAAGAGGCAGAAACCACTAAGTAAAGAACGCTCTTCCTGCTCAAGTTGGCACAGTTAATTTCTTCCCCAAATTGCACAACCTCCCACTGCCAGAGTTTTAAAAATAACAATACTCACGTTTTTATGGTTCACACACTTCATGAGGACCAGCTCCCGGTATGCTCTCTTGGCATGAGTTTGGTTCTGAAAGGGTCTGCTGAGCTTCTTAATGGCCACATTTCTATCAAGGACAGCATCATACGCAGCACTGCAGAGACCCAAGAGCAACCAGAATTAAGAACTAAGTCCCTCAGAACTCCTGCCTACCTAAAGGCATGGTAAAGAGAAGTTATTCTGGAACTCTCCTCAGGTCACATGCCAGGCACACTGTAAGTAAAGACATGAATGACTAGTATAGAAACTCTGCTTGCTAGGAAGAGAAAAAGAAGGAGAACAAGGAGGAAGATGAGAAGGAGAAGAGTCTTTCCTAGAATACAGCATATAATTGCATCAGTTATACAATTGTGAGGGGGAGAAAAAGCAGAGCTCTACTTTCCCACCAGGTCTATGATGGTGGCAAGTCATCTAATCTCTCTGAGCTTGAATTTCTCATCTATTAATACATAATGGTTGGGAACCAGCAGTTAGCGTAATGGCTATGTCGCTGGACTCCCATGTAGTTGACCGCGGTTCGCGTCTCGGACCTGGTGGCTTAAAACTCACACCGGGCGCGTGTGCGTGCATGCCCAAGATCCCGAGAGGAGAATGGAGGAGAAGGGATTGCGGTGTGGCCATCCCCCCTGGGGGGTATTTCTCGCTTTCTGTCTCTCTGTCTCTCTCTGTCTGTCTGGCAAGCGCACGCGCCCTATAGCGAAAACCTCTCCAAAAAAAAAAGAAAAAAAGAAAAAAAAATACATAATGGTTAAGTTTTCTCTAACCATAAAGTTGCATCATTTTGGGTTATTTTAAGAGATGTTCATCTTTTTTTCATTTTTAGGAACCAGTTTTTAAGATGCCACGAATTAAATTGCCATGAAAACACAGGTTGGTTGATGATTAAAGTGCACTCATTGATGGTAACAAAGCTCAGAATAAGGAATGCAATCAGAGGGGACTTCAGACACACAAATAGCTGCATTTAAATACAAAGACAGAAATAGAAGCAACTAGCATTTGAAGGCTTCAAACTGCCTAAGATCGATAATTTAACATGCTTTGTAAAGGTAATATAAATCACAGAAGGCACTGTTTCTCTCACACTCAGAGCACAAGGACCTAGAGGTCAAACAAGTGCAAGGGGCTCATCCTGTTATTAGACCTAATGATGCACCCACAAATGTTTCCCACACCTGTTACTTTGGATTCCATTTCATTTCGTCTTTGTCACCAGAAGGGAATGCAGAAGCCAGGACCCCCTAAAATTGATGAATAGAATGGAAGTGGCATTGGTCACTCAGTTCAAGCCGCTAAACTAAAAGACAAAACACATTACCATTCTGTAAGATAAGAATAGACTCACAGGTAAGGGTGAGCAAAATCTTAGAGAATATCTGTTTCATGCCTTCATTTAATAATCACTCCTCTCTAAAATATCTCCACCAAAAGTTTAACCAGTGTCCACTTATAATACAGCTCCCAAAACACGCAATTCTTTTTTTTTTTTTTTTCAAGAGAGGTTTTTGCTATAGGGCGGGTATGCTCGCCAGAGAGACAGAGCAACAGAAAGCAAGAAACCACACCCCAGGGGGGATGACCACCACGCTGCAATCCTTTCTCCTTCATTCCCCTCTTGGAATTTTAGGCATGCATGCACATGCACCTGGTGTGAGTTTTTAAGTCCCCGGGTCTAGGATTCAAACCACAGTTGAATACATGGCAATTCAGCGACGTAACCATTATGCCATCTACTAGACACAATAATTCTTTAATATAAAGGTTACTCATTATGTTATTTGAGGACCAACTCCTGTTATGTTCTGCATTGAGAGTAGAAATGCCATCATTCTAACACACAGGGATATCTCTCTGGTTTCCACTGACTACTATCAGCACTCTGTCTTCTGGGGCAACTGCCTTTGGAGGCCAGCAAGTGGCATTGTGGTTAAGGTGCTGGACTCCCATGTGGCTGATCATGGTTCAAGTCCTGGACCCAGCAACTTAAAATTCATGCCAGGTGTATGAGCATGCATGCCCAAAATCCTGAGGAAAGAATGGAGGAGAACGGATTGTGGTGTGGCCATCACCTCTAGAGGACGATTTTTCACTTTCTGTCTCTATCTCTCCAGCAAGCACACTTGCTCTACAGCAAAATCTATCAAATAAATATATAAATAAATAAAATAATGTTCTCTTTTCATTATGAAGGACCATATGTTTGAAATCCATTAAAACACTGCGCACAATGCCTGACCTAAAGTTAGCACTTGGTAATTCAGCTTTCATTGTTTTCCCTTAAGTCTTTTCTTTCTTAAACTAAATAGCACCAGTATCCTACTACCATTTGTCAGAATGCAGTTTCAAATCCCATCTCCATCTGGTCAGTTTCCTCTGAATATGTACAAGTCTGTCAATATTCTCTGAAAATGTGGACCTTGAACTAAGTAAGCATTGCTACTTTAGACATGGAGTGTCATTGAAGATTAGGGTACAGCTACCAACTCTTCATTTATTCACTCGGTCATTCACTAACAATCATGTTCTGACATTAGCACAGCTCAATATATCCTGGCTTCTTTAGCAAAGACATTATACATTATTTACTCACAATGAGCCCATTTTAATTAAAAATAGTGTCTTTTTAAAATGTGCTACACTGGCTGACTTTACATATGTCAGCACTGGTGCTTAAATTCTTTATTCTTTTTAACCTACCAGTGACAGCGCAAGTGAGGAAGAGAGTCAAGTGGACTTGCATCTTATAGGCAATGCAGCAAGGACGTCAGAGGACTTGGAAATAGAGGAATTAAGCTCATGTTTTGAAGTTAAACAGAAAACTGATCAGTTACCTTAAAGAGGACTGAATTTTAAGCCAAAATCAACTTAGCTAAAATCATTAAAATGTTAAGAGAAAGCAAGGGACTCACTCCCAAGGGTGTAGAGAGTCAGGCACATTCTGGCACTGCCTGGCCCAATAAGGTACAGGGGTCCAGTCAGCCAGGCAGGTGGACACATAGATACTGTGACTGACACTGTGGCCAGTTTGCGCTCTGATCAGAGGTTCACTGAGCCAATTCTGTTCTCTGCAGTCCATCGGGATCTCCTTGAGAATGCTGCATGCAAAACTGCTGCCTATATTTGGTCAACCCAACCATTACATAGTTCATAATTTAATTTAATAAATTGGCATCTGTTTTTTTGTATATGAGATGTTTGTGAGTCTTGTCAATGTGCGTTTGAGTCTCTGAGATACTGACCAGATCCTGCGAGGCAGAGGGCCAACCCCCTCCCTCATGTGCTATGTATGAGAAAATGCCACCCTCTGAGGTTTCTTGGCAGACAATCCACTGGCCAGTTTTTCTAGAAGAATCATGGCATTTTCCATCCCTCTGGACCTCTTCCTTGAAGCAATTTTAGGTATGACTCTCAGCTCTGAAGCTTGCTAGATGTGTAGCTATAGGAAAGTTATTTACACTTTCTGGCACCACTTTCCCCACATCTAAAATGGAGACAATAACTTAACATATTTGTTTTAAGGAATAAAAGAGTACATAGTGTGTGTCTAATGCCTCACCTAGGATGAACACTCAGTTCGTGACAGTTATTGCTATTTTAACTATCAATGTCCTTCCCAGATTCATTACATAATACAGGGCAAGAGAAAGCATATGTGACAGTGGCACAAGTATCTACTTTGTAGTTTTTACATTTTTCTAGTAATTACAAATCCATTCCACTAAGTCACCATCTCAACCACAGTTCTCAAGTTTGTCCCACAATGGCATGAAAGATACCAAAAGGGACAACAGCTTTCTCAAAAACTAGATGCATTATAGTCATTCAGTTCTCTAGCTTACCATCTGAAAAAAGCTCTCTTCATGTGGTTTGATTTGAATGAACCCATATTCCCAGATCATTGCATTGTGTCTTAGTGATGCACAGAGTGTTTTTTTCTAACCTATACAAGGACCGATGTCAAGTACAGGAAAGCATCTCTTATAGCCTCTTTATTCTCACTAAATAAATACAGATAACTGCTTTTCTTCTTCTTTTTCTTCTCCTCCTCCTCCTTCTCCTCCTCCTCCTTCTCCTCCTCCTCCTTCTCCTCCTCCTCCTCCTCTTTCTCCTCCTCTTCCTTCTCCTCCTTCTTCTTCATGCCAGAAGGTCAGTGCATGCATGAGAGAGAGAATACCAATGGGGCCTGGACATGCTGCAATCTTCTTTTCCTTCATTTCTCCATCCCATCAGAATACTGGGCATGCATACAAGTGTCCTGAATATTTTTCAAACATCTGGCCAGGTTGAACTGCAGTTGGCCATAAGGGATCCAACTCCTTCTACACAGTGCTTTACTTGTTTTTTGTTTGTTTGGTTGGTTGGTTGGTTGTTTTTGTTTCTTTGTTTTACAGAAAAAAGTTTCTTTTATTAACGAGAGAGTGTGTGGGAGCACACATGCAATAGAGAGAGAAGTCCCCTTGACAGTGTATCATCATGCCCCAACCTCTTTTCCCAACCCTCTAGTTCCCCAGGATCCTGGGAACTTGTGCACTCAGCATGGTTTCAGGTCTACTGAGAGCCAAAGCCACAGTCATTGATGCAGCTTCCAGTGCAGCAGTACAGTACACTACCCACTGGGCCACCAAGGCTGGGCCAGAAAGAACTCTCCCTGCCCACAGCTGTGTGGAATACCATGCGACTGAACTTCTTCACTTGACTCCTTTGCATAGTACCTTCCTGTCTTAAAGAGAATTCACAGTTGAATGTGCACTTCCTAGGGGTTTTTTGCAGCTAGCACTCTGGATTCCAACAAGGCCCTGCAGATGCACCTATGAAAGATTTCTAAGGCAAAAGTAACAGTGCTGGTCCTCTTGTGATATTTCTTAATTGGCAATCAGAGTCTAACAGAGATGTGACTCTTTTTTTTCAGAAGCAGTGTTTTGTGTCATTCTCCAGGTTCCTGGGTGAGAGGAGGCAGCAGTGGATGCCTGCACCAGTCCCCAGCAAGACAGAGCAGCAAGAGCAGCACCCACGCACAGTTCCAACTCCTCTCGGGTACAATCACATGTTTAGGAAACTCGGTGACTCCAGGATGCTCTCGGGGTGGGAGCTCTTTTCATGGCCGAGCTTTCTGGTGCTGGTTAAGTCATTCCAGGAGGCCCAGGCTATAGCCCACTTTTCCAGGCTGCTCCATGATTGTGCAGGCACCCATTACTGTATTAAGCCTCTGCCTGCTTAAAATGTTTTTGTCTCCTACTGTGAACCCTGGCTGGCGCTACAGTCTTTCCCATTTTCTGTAACTCTTCAGTGATTACTGGCAGCAGCTTAGAAAATACATCTGCTATTGGCATCATTGATTCTGTATAGTCACAAAGTGATGTCTGAAAGTTTTCTGTTACTCTTGAGTCATCTTTTTTTTTTTTGAAGAATCTTGATGCATGAAAATTTACTCTTTTTTTCTTTCAGAAATTTTCTCTGTCTTTTATCTCCATGCAGATAAAAACAGAGATTTACTTTTCATCTTTTTTTTTTTTTTTGCCAGTGAATACATGCCTTTGCTGGAGAGAGACAGAGAGCTAAAGAGACAGAGAAAAAGCATCCTCCATGGAGAATGATCATACCACAATCCCTTTTTCTTAATTTTTATTTTTATTTTTATTATTATTATTTGATTTGCTAAAGGGCACATGTGCTCACCAGAATGAGATGGAGAGAGAGAGAGGGAGAGAAAAGGAAAGTAAGAAAGCAAGCCACCAGGTCAAGGGCTCAAACCATGGTCAGCCATGTGAGAGTCCAGTGACTTAATCACCATGCCACCTGTAGGCCCCTCTTCTCCTTAATTTCTCCCTCCTTTTGGGATTTTGGATACACACACACACACACACACACACATACACACACACACCCCTGATATGTTTTTCAAGCCACCAGGTCCAGAACTCAAACTGTTCTATCATCCATATGGGATCCAGCTTCTTTAATCACCATGCCATGGGCTGGCTCCTGAGATAAACCTCTATGAAGATTTTCCAGCAACTTTAAGCAATTTTGCTGAAGATTTTCCAGCAATTTCTGGACATACAACACTAACATACCTCCATTTCTACCAGGTTCATTCCTAAAGAAAATATTTAGTCTTCTGTTGTTATGTCCCTGTCATTTAACCCGGTTTTATGATACAATGAAACTATGTTTATCTCTTATATGTATTTATATGAACACGCATACACACCTACACACACGCGCATTCACATGCACATCACCAGAAAGTCTTGTTATCAACATATTTATCAGGTTTTTTCCTTTTGACAATTATATATAACCCCTTACACAAATATTCTTCCCAAATGATACCATTTATTTGATGATTTTTTTTTCTTGTTCCTCTTTCTTTCACATTTAAAATGTTATTAGCAGGCCAACAGGTGGCATAGTGGTCAAGGGACTGGACTCCAATATGGTTAACAGCAGTCTGAGTCCTGGGCCCGGTGGCTTGTAACTCATGGCGGTCGTATGTATGTGCATGCCCAAAGTCCCAAGTGGAGAATAGGGGAAAAGGGATTGTGTATGGCCATCCCCCTCTGAGGAGTGATTTCTCACTTTCTCTCTCTCCCTCTGCCAAATGCATGTGCCCTATAGCAAAAATTTCTGTCAAAATAATAATAATAATAATAAAATGTTCTTGGCTATATTAACGTACTGAAGGGGGAAGAATCTCTACATCATGAGAAGAAATTAATCTCGTAAACAACAAAACGTCATTGGAGCATCTTAAGCTTTGTAAGCCACCGGGCAGTGAGCAAGCCTCATCCTGCCCTGAATGAGCTCTGTTTCTTTCATTGCTCTAGGCCATATCCCACACTCTTACTTTAACCTCTCCAAAGACTTGGACGTTAGTCAAAAGCTATCAAAAAAAAAAAATCTCTACCCTGTGCCCTCAAATATGTCTTTAATGACTAAATAACTGTCTCTAGAGATGTTATTGATTCCACCATTGAGAACCATATCATTTAGCCTGCCAAATTTACTTCTGCCTCAGGGCTTTAGCCATTGTTTCCTCATGCCCAGGCGAAATGCTGTTCTTGCATCATTTCCTGATTAACCCTGTCTTACAATTCAGGTTTCAGTCCTAATATTATCTCCTCAGAGATCATCTTTTATTGTATCGAAAGTCAACAGTTGAGGGACCAGTAGATGGCATAGCAGTAACGTTGCTGAACTCTCACATGGCCTACAATGGTTTGAGTCCCAGACCCGATGACTTGAAACTCATGCTGGGAACACATGTGTGTGTGCCCAAGATCCCAGGGAGAGAAGAGAGAAGAAGGGATTGCGGTGTGGCCATTCCCCTTGGGAGGGGTGTGGGGAGTGTTTTCTCACTTTCCCTCTCACTGTCTCTCTCTCTCTCTCTCTGGCAAGCACACACACCCTGGGGCAAAACTCTCTTTTAAAAAGTCAACAGTTGATGTTTTGATTAGTCATTTTTGACAACAAATTGTTTTAATGTGACCAGAGAAGGACAGAGAGAGAGAGAAAAAGAGGGAAAGTGAGAAAGCAAGCCACCAGGACTGTGACTCAAACCAGGGTCAGCCATGTGGGAGTCCAGCACCCTTAACCACCACGCCACCTGCTGGCCCCGACACTAAATTCTTTAGCTCTGTCATTTTGGTTTTATTTGTTAGGGATGTTTTTGATTACAAGTAACACAATTCTAACAATGACTTCGGTTCTTAAGAGAGTCATTACATCACATAACAGGAAATCTAGAAGTTAGGCTTATCTACATTTCAGGGACACATTATGACTTCTTTGAGCCAAAGACACTTTTACCTTCTGATTTTTTTACAAATTGGTTTTCTTTGGGGTTGAGAGAGGAGGAGGAAGCCAACAATAGAAGGTCATCATTACAACACCCAAGGACAGCATTGTAGGTGCTGCAATCCACTAAGATTTCCCACTAGGAATAAAAGACTTATTACCCCAGATGCTGAGTATGCTATTTACTGTCAGCCCCTTAGCTCTTAGCCCCCTTGAGGCAAGAGTTTCACTAAAACAAGCTATCTGGCACAAAGTTACATCCTCTTCATGGGAAGCCTTCAATCAATGGCTAATGAGCATGGTATTCACAAAGCCTGGCCCCGCTTACCTCAACTAAAGACAGCCAATAGGACTAATTTCATCTTCAAAACTCCCAACAGGGTCAGTAGAAGATTCCACTGAAATTGCATTGCAGTTGAACCTCTACTACTTTTCCTTCCTTTCCATAGATGTTGATCTTAAAAGCATTCCCTAATAAATCTCTTATATGCAAGTAGCATCTCAAAGTGTACTTTCTGGGGTATACAGTGTTTGACAACCAGTAACTCAAAACCTAACAGGACAATATGCTGTGAAGGTCACCAGGATCTTTCTCTAAGCATAAATCAAGTCCAGTTGTGGATGAAAGTGGCTGGACTCTAAGCTCCATATAAAGAAAAACCCTCTGAGTAACCAACTAACTTAGATGACCAAACCTAGTTATATGGATTCCAATCAAAAGCACTTTGCTCCTGATGGATCATAGAGTTGAAGCACAGACAGTTAGTGGGGATCAGAAGCTAAGCCCTCAAGACAGTGTCAAAGCAGCAACAGCAACAAACTGAAAATCAAACTAGTCCTTTATAGCCCTTCAGCAAACTAGCGACAGAGAAGATCACATGAAGACATTCCACCTTGATTAACAATGTGGGGACCAGCTTAACAAGCTCATCACCACAGAAAAATAGATGGAAAGATGGGACCAGCAGTTAGCGTAATGGCTATGTCGCTGGACTCCCACGTAGTCGACCGCGGTTCGAGTCCCGGACCCGGTGGCTTAAACTCACGCCGGGTGCGTGTGCGTGCGTGCCCAAGATCCCGAGAGGAGAATGGAGGAGAAGGGATTGCGGCGTGGCCATCCCCCCTGGGGGGTGATTTCCTGCTTTCTATCTCTCTGTCTCTCTCTATCTGTCTGGCGAGCGCACTTTGCATAAACAAAACCCTCCTAAAAAAAAAAAAAAAAAAAAAAACAGATGGAAAGAAGATGGCTGCTGTAGGCACAAGGCAATTCCTTGAAGCCAGTTGATGACACTAGAGAAGAAATAAGAGATTCCCATATGCGAACAGCTGCATCTCAGTGAAATGGTGGGTGACACAGTGCATGCAGTGTGCCTCTCTGGCTCTTCTCTTATCTTTGTGATCGATCATCTTGTGCCCACCCTGCTTCTTTTACACCATTGAGTGGCCCATTCATGAATGATATAGCCCATGTTTTAATCTACAAAATGCACAAAACTTTCAGGATGCCGTTTGATGGGATAAGTTGGAACTTGAGAAATTACAGTTTGACTTGACATAAAATATGTGAAGGACAGAGACTGGTCAGTTCTACTATAAAGCATATAGAAAGCTGTCATACATTCAGGCCACACTGACTTTGCTGCTTACTGTGTAGTATTAATTTGTAATTCTTTACTTTTTTAGTGTTTAGCAAAGCTTTGTCAATGTTCCAATAAAATTCTATAATGAAATGAAAATAAATTATTAAAGTAAATGAATGAAAGTGAAATTATATATTTAATTAAGATATTATATACTAAATTTCCATTTTTTTTTCTTTTTGGTCATGAACAAATGAAAATCTGAAAAAAAGTTTTCTTAAAGGAACATCAGTATCTATCTCAAAGTTAGTAATTATTTTAAGAATGTCCAAGAACAATGATATAACACATGCAGCTGTATCTTATCCTGAATAGACTGTAGCAATATATTATAGCAATATTCCTTAGACTAAGTGGCTTTTAAACAATAGGAATTTATTTTTATAGTCTTGGAGGCTGGAAACCACAAGGTCAAAGTATTGGTAAATTCCGTGTCTGGTCAAGTCCTGCTCTTACAAGTCAGAGGGACTAGCTGTCCTCAGAGATCTCTTTTATAAGGGCACTAATTCTATTCATGAGGGCAGAGCCTTATGACCTATTCACCTCCCACAGGTCCCATCTTTTAATATCACCACATTGAAGATTAAGTTTCAAAATAGTAACTTTTCAAATTTTAGGAGGACACAAACAATTAAACCACAGCACTGGGAAAGAAACTTTTACAGATTATTCTTGAATCATAATTTTTCAATTAGATCAAATAACTGATCTTTTCAATTAATGCTATTCATTTTCAATGCCAAGGTTTTTTTGGGTATGTACAAAAAAGTTAAGAACAGCTGTTATTATATTGCTTCTATTAACAGAAAAACAATTTTTAAGTATTTGAATTATGCCTGCTTTATACTATTTTATCAAATGTTTTAAATAATAAATTAATACATTTTAATACTAGTTTTTTTTTTTTATCCAATTCAGTTACTCCATATAAAGTTTAAGGAAGTTCATCCTATGAAAGGTGAAAATCTGACAATAGTATGAGAGCTATCATAACTTTAGCTAAAATTTTTCAAATTTAACAAAAATTTAGTTGATTTTGAAGTTAGACAACTTATTTTTTTCAGTGATAACCAAATACAAATTTTTTAGAGTATGTACTCATACTAAAAGTCAATTTTCTTACAAAAATAAGAAATTATGGAGTGGAAATAGAGTTAGTTATAGGGCCAATATAATCCACTTTGTATCCAAACAAAATGCAATATTCTACAGATCAACATAGAAGTTGTAAGTGACAAGACTGACAAATATTTTATATGTATACATTTAGAATAACAATATTTCAAAATGTTGGAGACAAAATTGAGTCAAAAATAGAAAATAAAGATACTTCAATATGGCAACTGGCATTTTTCTGGCACTCCTCACAATTCCAACAGAAGAAATTTATCTAAATAAATTTTCAAAAATTTGGATGCTTTTTTTGCAAAATCACTTGGAAATGTTTAATCACAGTATTTAGTAAATAGAGCTTCTACCACTTCAGCTCTTCAAACTTGCAAAAATAATTAACACTGGTCAGGATGCAGACAAAGGGGCACTTTATCACACTGTGGGTGAGAATGTAAATGACTACAGCCATTATGGAAAACAGCATGGCAGTTCCTCAAGAGATTGAAAAGAGAACTGCCCTGTGCCCCACATCCCACTACTAGGCGTATATCCAGAGAAAAGTAAATTGGTAAATCACAAATATACCTGCACTCTATGTTTATTGTGGTACTATTCACAATAGCCAGGTTATGGAAGCAACTATGTGTCCATCAACAAATGAGTGGGTTTTTAAAATGTGGTACACACACACACACACACACACACACACACACACACACTGGAATACTACTTAGACATTAAAAATGACAAAAATCGTGTCATTTGACATTAAATGGGCAAGCCTGACAGACATTATGGCCCAGTGAAATAAGCCAAGCATAGAAAGAGAAATAGCACATGGTCTCATTCACATGTGGAAATCGAAGAAAGCACCTCAGAGTAATAGAGGGATAAAGAATGATTGCTAGAGATTGGAAAGAATAGCAGGAAAGAATAAGAAGGATGTTTGTTAAATGACAGTAAAATTGCAGGTAGATAGGAAAAACAAAGTCTAATGTTAGAAGATACAGTGAAGAGAATATAAATGGCCAAAACTTGCTGTGTATCTCAAAGCAACTAAAAAGGAGGACTCTGTTCCCATCACAAGTAATGACAAACGGCTGAGATGATAAGTATGCTAATTATCTTGGATGAATCATTATGCATTGTGTACTTGTACTGTAAAGTCAAACTGTACCTCCACAATTATGTAAAATTATTATATATTAATAAGTGTTTAAAAGAAACTTCATGAAACAGTGTCTCTCAAATGCTATTAGCCTAAGAATGTGCTAAGTTTAAAATTAATGATGAAGGACATTAAGATGTTCCTTTGCCTCACAGGTGGGTACTATTTCTTGAGACCTATAAAATTATCACGATCCATTGACCCACAGGAACTACGAATGGTTCCTGCACACAGGACATATAATTATAACAGGAATAAACTTCACTGCCGAGCCCGTGGGCTTACTTTGCTTCCTCTAAGCCATACCCAGTACTGTTTATGGCTTTCTCACTGCCCCGCACCAGTCTAACAACAGATGCATGCTTGCTAACTATAAATGACTCCCAACATCGCTTGCCTCTGAAAAGTGTATGTTTACTATTGTTGATGTCCCCAAATTTCTTTTTTTTTTTTTTTGGTTATTATTTCTTTATTCCTCTGCCTGTACTATTTATCTTTTCTTTATTCTACTCCCCTATTCAATTACTATTTAGATTGATAATTATGAAATTAAAAAAAATTCTAAGAGAGTTGTTTTTGTTTTTGTTTTTGCTATAGAGCACATGTGCTTGCTGGAGAGTCACAGAGAGAAACAGAGAGACAAAAAGCAAGAAGTCACCCCCCCCAGGGGTGGCCATGCCACAATCCCATATTCAGTCCTTGAAAAAGACTTGTTTTCACTTCAGTGCATATATTCTATTTGATCCATTTTGCTCTAACTCTGTCCATCACCATGTGGTACTGCAGAGACTGCCTCTCAAATGGTCTCTGCACATTATATTTTGCCTCCCTCCAATCCATACGGCATTGTCATAGAGGCTCATCCAAGCTAAGCTATCTCTGCCAGCCACTTCGTTTTGTGCCCAAGAACCTTCTTGTCCTATTTATAGCACTGACCAAGAAGATGTCTTAAATAACACAGTATAAATAAAAATGACACATAGAATATACCTCATAAAGTTGTTAGAGTTAACTTAACTTAAAAAAAAAAAAAAAAAAAAAAAAAAATCCCACCATTTGACTTTAGTCCTTAAGGGCAAGGGCCATGTTGATCTTGCTCACTTTCGCATTGAGAATGTATTAGGTCACCTGGAAAGTCATGACGTATTTTCCTATATTTTTCTAGGCAGAAATGCATCATGACTTTCTTGATGATACATTATAGGCCTAGATTAAAAAAACAAAAAGATTGTTAAACAAGTAACTTAAGGGAATTGATTTAGAATAATATAAAATTTTCTACACTTTTCTTATTACTCCTTTTATGAAAGCAAAACTTATACTTCTTTTCAAGACATTTCACTAAAACAGCAGTATCAATTTCATTACAATGTGTGCTCAGATTACAAAAAAAAAAAATCCTACTTGCCTTTCTGATTCTAATTTTACAGTTAATTCATTCTTTCATTTTCTTACACATTCGGTCAACAAACAGTTCTTTTTTTTTTTTTTTTTAGAGGGTTTTTTTTCACTATAGGGCATGTGCGCTCGCCAGACAGACAGAGAGAGACATAGAGACAGAAAGCGAGAAATCACCCCCCAGGGGGGATGGTCACGCCGCAATCCCTTCTCCTCCATTCTCCTCCCGGGATCTTGGGCACGCACGCACACGCGCCCGGCATGAGTTTAAAGCCACCGGGTCCGGGACAACTATGTGGGAGTCCAGCGACATAGCCATTACTCTAACTGCTGGTTCCCAAATAGTTCATTTTTTTAGATAATTGAGAGCACTGGTAATAGAAAAATCACTTCTTTTCTTTTCTTTTTTTTTTTTTTTTCTTTCTTTTTTTTTTGGAGAGATTTTCGCTATAGGGCGCATGCGCTCGCCAGACAGACAGAGAGAGACATTAGAGACAGAAAGTGAGAAATCACCCCCCAGGGGGGATGGTCACGCCGCAATCCCTTCTCCTCCATTCTCCTCTCGGGATCTTGGGCATGCACGCACACGTGCCCGGTGTGAGTTTTAAGCCACCGGGTCCGGGACGCAAACCCCGGTTGACTACGAGGGAGTCCAGCAACATAGCCATTACACAAACTGCTGGTTCCCCAAAAATCACTTCTTGATAACTAGAATTTGCACTTATGTTCTGGACAGATACTAACATTAAGGTTCTGTACTTTCACAGAAATTTGGTAAGCTAATAAAGATAAGGAAACTGAGGTACAGAATGGCTAAATAATGTGCTATGAAACAATGAGTCCATGCATAGAACTTTCACCTATTGGAGCTTCATACCAGCTTTCCTTGTGTTTGTAAAACAAATGAAAATTAGGCTTCTAGAAAATACTAAAAAACAAAAGCATAGAAAAGCCACAAAAAATTGCTTTAGATAAAAAGCAGTTTCTCCAAGAAATATAATGGGAAAAATCAAGTAAATGGCTAGTAAATTCTGAAATTGTAAGTTGTTTTTTATTTGTTTTAAATAAAATCAAGATTGTTCAGCCAAGGCTTGGTGTACATAGTATTCTTCTCACATAACTCATTTCCTCAAGCATTTTAAAACAACATTGAAATTTTGCACTTTGAAACTACATATTGAGGGCTGGCTCTGTGGGCTGGTATCATAGTCAAGGCAGCTAGATCTCACGTTGCCAACAGCATGGTTCGAGCCCTGAGTCTGGTGGTTTGACACACAGTGAGTACATGTGCAGGAGTGCTCGAAGTCCTGAGAGAAGGGAGAAATAGAGGAGAAGAGATTGTGACATGACTGCCTCCCATGAGGGGTGCTTTTCTCCTTTCCCTCTCTCTCTGTCTCTGCATCTCACTCTGGCAAGTGCAAGTGCTGTCTAGCCAAAATAAAAAACACTTCACATTGGGAGGTTTTTGCACAAGTATCTCAAAATATCACACCAGCCAAATCCAAGTATTGATTTTGCTCCGAAATGCATGTCCTCCTCTAGTACTCTCCACCTTCTTCCCGCTGGCTGGTGTCATTGGCAGTCAGTTTACCGACCCCAAATGGATTTCCTGACCAGCTGGTTTTAACAGCTTTTCCCACTGCATCCTGCTTTCACAACTGTGTGTGCTCAGTTTGGGAACACAAGGCAACAAACACCAATAAGCACCGAAATGGAAAGGAGATTTATGAATGTGTGTTTTTAGGTATAACATGTATTTAGAGGAAGATCAGAATATAAAGACTCACTTTAACAGTAACAAAAATTCTCTTCCCACTAATGTTTTTTCTGTGCTGTAGGTAAAATGAAAGCATTGTATATGGATGTATGTATGTGTGTATGTGTGTGTGTGTGTGTGTGCACATGTATGCACATGAGTGTGGTATTCATGTATAAATATGTATTTTTTAAAGTTTATTTATTTTATGTCTGGACAGAGAGAAAAACAGAAAAGGAGAGAGCGACTAAGGCACTCTCTATCCGTGACATTACTCTTCTATCCCCCAGACTTCTAGCCATTTAGAATCATGGGTGAGAACACACACTCTTGGTGTGCTCAGATCAACCTAGGCTCTAAACCCCAATCTTCGACATGGCTTCCAGCCCTGCAAGGTGGCACCCTATCACCTGTGCCACCACTACTGAGACTGCATATATATTTTTATTAATCACAGTATTCTGGGACATCATAACTACTATATAAGTATAACCAAAGTTTTTTTGTTTTGTTTTGTTTTGAGAGGTTTTTGCTATAGGGCGCATACACCCGCCAGACAGACAAAGACATAGAGACAGAAAGCGAGAAATCACCCCCCCAGGGGGTATGGCCATGCCAAAATCCACTCTTCTCCACTCTCCTCTCGGGATCTTGGGCACGTATGCACACGCGCCCGGCGTGAGTTTAAGCCACTGGGTCTGGGACTAGAACCATGGTCGACTACATGGGAGTCCAGCGACATAGCCATTACACTAACTGCTGTTCCCAAGTATAACCAAAGTTTTACATAAATAAAATTTGAAGACTTAAACATCTGTTTCCCCAGGGATCATAAAATAACTAAGCACTATAAGGAATGGAATTTCATTGGAGCACTATTTTTAACTGAACTAATATCCACTTTTGAAAATCAAGTTTATTTAAATTGTTGTGAATTACTTCTTCATTTGTTCCACAATAATTTACTGTTCTTCTAACATGTTTCTTTTTTGTATTTATGCTATAGTCTTATTTACATAAAATAAAATACCTCACAGAAGATTAAATTTAAATGTTAATAAGTCAGGTCATATGTTACAGAATAAGCAAAAACTCACTAATATTCATCGTGATAGATATGCAAAAGTATAATCTGGGTTTCTTGTACTGAAAGAACTGTAACATAATGAGGAATATAGGACAGATGAATAAAATCAAGCAAAATAATTAGGCCCAAAAGGAGGGAAGGCGCTGATAAAAAGCTCTACTTTTTAATGATATTTGGAAGATGGCAAAAGGAGACTAATTTATGGGAAAACGTTCTTGAAGTAATGAAGTAGGCTTTAAGTCACAAGCACAAGAATGGCTTAGACAGAGTAAAACACTCTGTGCATAGCATCAGCAGAGAAGCTAGGTTAAAGGAATTCAGATGTCAGTCTGTAGGTAATTGTGGTGGTGATGGGGAGCTATGGATGTTTACTTTGGAAGGCTTTCGACTTTGCATGAAGTAAACAAGATCATCAGGTAAGAGAGAAGATGGGGGACAGGTGTTGGAGTTTTGAGGAGAGAGGTAAAGGAATGAAATCCTTACCCAGGACAGGAATGTAGATGGACTAAAGATCCCAGTCAGTGATAAAGACTGACTCCGTGTTGCCAGTCTTAGATTTAAGAGAGACCAGTCAATATGAATGTTTTTCACTAGTCTCATCAGCTATTCTAGTGTCGAGGAGTTGTGTCCAACCAGCATCTGAGTTCTTCCAAGAAGGAAAAGGGAAAGATAGTAATTTATATATGGGGCAGGTTATAATATGAAACTCAACATCTAAGTTGTCTGAGCAGGAAAATGAGTGCATGAGGATGCTCAGGAACAGAAAAATGATGGCAGATTGTAGATTATAGTTCCTGGTGGGTATGAAGAATTATTGAAAATAGGTACTAATATCAAATCAAAAGCAGTACTCCTAGAAACAAAATTGTTAAGCTACTGAGTTAGCTTCATTTTAATGGTTGAAAAAGGTTTACAAACAAGATCTGGTAGGAATTTTTGCTTGTTTTGCTAACGGGCATACAAAATCTTTGAGTCAATGAGAAGTATAGAAAAATAATAAACATGAAGAATTATCACTGTAGAGTGCAGGACTGATGTTTAGTGTTTAATAAAACCCAAACTGCATTTGAAGATTAATATATATCAGTTTTGAAAAGCAGAGTTAGAGAAAGATCTACTTAGCCAGGGATTTATCTTAGCATCTATACTAGTTGCTTTATTTTTATAAGAACTATAATTCTCTCCTAGTTTCTATCATAAACTACAGGTTTATTGCAGTTTCAAGGTAGAAAATAAATTTTAAAAAGAGAAAAAAAGAGATCTCATGAGTTTATGATCAAGTTACTGGCAGCATGCTGGGCCAAAAATGCAATTAGTCAATTGTTTCAGCATCAATCCTGTTTATAGGTCAGTAAGTAATGTAGACTGTTAATGCTAAAAAGTATTCTACTCAACACTAAATATTTTTAAATCATGTTATTTATGAGACAATGCAAATAGTGCTCTACATAAATGCTGACGTGGGCCATCAAAATACTAAATTTAAATTATAAAATAGGATTTTGAAATATTAATTTGGAAAACACAGCCAAAATATTTGATAAGAGAAATGGAATACATTGAAATGTACCCAATCAGAAAAAAAGGTGATTAAATGTGAGCTCAAAGAAATACCAACTTGGAAACTAACTCCAAGGGTCACCTTGTCTCTTTTACCTCTAGCCATTAGATGAGATATTATCTTACTCCATAAAAGTCTCAAATGAATTAATAACCAACTTACATAATCCTTCATATATATATAAAACTTAGATATATTTTTCTGTAACTTTATTACTAGTTCATGTTGAGCTAAAATATTGAGTAAACCCTGCTGCAGTAGGCTGATAGACACTGCTGAGGTCACATGGGAGGGCTGGATTCTATTCTCAGTTCACCCGAAAAGGGAGGCATGGCACCACCTACCTGTAGTCCTAGCTACTTAGGAGAGTGAGTCAGAAGGATCACAACAGAGCAAGACCTTGTCTAAAATACATTATATATGTATATTTGTATATATAAATACACACACACACATACACATTGGGTTGTTAGGGAAAGTCATGATGCATTTTTGCACAGAAAAATATGTCATGACTTTCCCAACAACCTAATATATCTGCATGTATGTGTATATATATATATATGTGTGTGTGTATATACACATATATATATGTGTATATATACACATACATGAGAGAGAGAGAGAGAGAGAAGTGACAAGCTAGTCTTCTAATGATTTCATATTGTCCTTCATTGTTGAATATAACACTTTCTTTTAATTGGGAAATTAGTCTAACCAAATATATTTATCTTATTGAAGGATCACAGGCAATAAGACTTTTAAAACCATAAATTGACTATGCTACTCATAAAAAATAAGTCCGTAATAGTAAGTCCATGTGGTGAATTTTGTTAGGTAGTTCAACAAAAATTTGCCTCTAATATTGTCTGACCTCTAGTTTTTTTGTTCGTTTGTTTGTTTGTTTCTTTGAGAGATTTTTTGCTATAGGGCACGTGCGCTTGCCAGATAGACAGAGAGAGACAGAGAGACAGAAAGTGAGAAATCACCCCCCGGGGGGATGGCCACACCACAATCCCTTCTCCTCATTCTCCTCTTGGGATCTTGGGCATACACGCACATGTGCCCGGCGTGAGTTTAAGCCACCGGGTCCGGGACGCGAACCACGGTCGACTACATGGGAGCCCAGCAACATAGCCATTACGCTAACTGCTGTTCCCTCTGACCTCTAGTTTTAACTCTAACTTTTTAAACTTATAAATAACATAAGCTTTTAAAGACCAAGTCATATACTCTTTACATTTAAATATTTTAGTGTTAAGACAACTCTCTTTCTACTCCAGCTTCTTTTTCATCAACTTCCCATGTATCAGGTAGAATTGAAATGGCTATAGATGTTCTGAGATCTGAGTAAGGAAAAATTAAATTGAGAATTCATTTATTTTGATTCACTGGGTTATTTGCTTCACAGTTACACTTTAAATTACTGTGAGCTTTTGCAATGAGCTTTTGCAATGGTATGATTTCTAAGATACTACTACCATCAGGCTCACCTACCTGGTGCTCAAACTTATGCCAGGAAGGGGCAAAGGCAGAAGTTATATCAAATACGGACAGCGTCTGACACTGCAAGGATATACATATGTAGGTAGTGATGGAAAACAAACGTTGAAATGAATGAATTGAACTGGCTCCACAGTCTGGTGGTTAAGGGAGCCAAATTCCACATAACTTAAACCACAACTTCAATTTCTGCCATGGTGGCTTGAAAAATATGTTAAACACATGTGTATGCAGGCCCCAAGTCCCTACAGAATGGAGAAATGGAGAAGGGATTGTGGTGTGACCACACCCTATTGAGGGATGCTTTCTCTCTATCCTTCTTTGTCTCTCTGTCCCTCTCTGGCTAGAGTATGTGCCCTTTGGCAAATTAAAAATAGGAAGAATGAAAAAGAGAAAGGAAGGAAGGAGAAAAAAAGAAAAGGAAAAAAGCAAGAGAGCCAAAAGGTAATCTGTTGGCAGTGGGCAAATTTTTTAAAATATAAACACCTGTATATATCAAAAAACTAGAATTTTTTTCTAAATTTGAAAATTCTAAACGTCTATATGATATTAACAGTATCTAAACAGTAATAAAATATAGGTTTCAATCAACCTTGATTGGGAAGAGACTAAATTTTCTTTCAATTTTTTTCTATAGATAATGAGACTACAAAATTCTTTTCAGGGGTCAGCAGGTGGCATGGTGGTTAAGGAACTGGACTCCCACATGGCTGATCTTAGTTTAAATCCTAGACCTGGTGGTTTGAAAATAACACCAAGAGTGGGCAGTTAGTGTAATGGCTATGTGGTTGGACTCCCATGTAGTCGACCACAGTTCAAGTCCCGGACCTGGTGGCTTAAACTCACGCTGGGCACATGTGCATGCGTGCCCAAGATCCCAAGAGGAGAATGGAGGAGAAGGGATTACGGCATAGCCATTCCCCCTGGGGTGCGGGGGCGGGGGTGATTTCTCACTTTCTGTCTCTCTCTCTCTCTCTCTCTCTCTCTCTCTCTGGCGAGCACATGCGCCCTATAGCAAAAATCTCAAAAACAAAACAAAACAAAACAAAAAAATTACACCAAGAGGAGAATGGAGGAGAAGAGATTGTGGCATGGCCATCCCCCCAGTGGGGGCGTTTTCTCACTTTCTCTCATTTCTGCCTTTTTCTATCTCTCTCTAGCAAGCACACAGACCCTATGGCAGATAAAAATCTAAAAAAAAAAAAAAGAGAGAGAAAAAAATTACTTTTCATCTAGGGACATGCTTAATACTAAACGGGGCATTATACCAAGCGATTAACAAATTTTCATTTTATTATTCTGTGGTATTTGCCAGCTTTGTGTTTTCAATTTACAATTTGTCATTACTTGTACAAAATAAATCATTCACTTTTTAAAAGAGTTATTTAATTTTATTTATTATTTATTTATTTAAATTTGCCCAGAGAGGGACAGAGAGAGAAAGTGAGAAAGCAAGTCATCAGGTCCAGGACTTGAACCGTGGTCAGTCATGTGGGAGTCCAATGCTCTTAACCACCGTGCCACCTGTCAGCCCCAATAATTCACTTTTATTAATTTTGTATTTGTGATTTTTTTCTTAAAGAGGGCTCTCCAAAACTTTATGAGCATAAAACCTAATCATAATATAAATTTTTTCTATCCATAAAATAAATTTTCACGTCTCTAGCTAAAAAATCCTGCAAGGTACAACCAGCAATTAGAACAAAATTATCTGATTCATTTCAAAGAAATATACCTACAGTTTTATGTGTAGAGGAGAGTTTGAACTCTAAGTAAGTCTATTTGTGGAGATTAACATATACAAATCCTGGATGCCTAACCAGAATTTGGGGTTCAGACTTTGACTGTGGAGCCAGACTTCATGCTTGTGGCCCCATCTGAGATTCAGTCTTTTTTGAAAAATTGGTAAATAAATTGAGGGTATATTTCATCCCATGTCTTAACATAACCCTAGATACCTTCCTTCAGTAGACTTCAGACTGCTTAGAGGTTTATGAAGCTTGATAGCTTATAAATAATTCTAAGGTAGCAAAATTTATATGATCTTAGTATGGGAAGAACATGTTAAATTTTATTTAATCCCATATTCCACCAAGTAAATAAATTCAATATAAAAGATAAAATTCCTAAACAATGTTTATCCATTGCTTGAAAACTATTAGTAATCAATTGATTACACCTTCACAAGGAAGAAAACTCATTGGAGAATAGCTCTGACTCTGAAAATGTTCTTTCTTAATTGAATAAAAACCAACTTTTATCGTGGCCAGCAGATAGCATGGTAGTTAAGGTCCTGGACTCCCACATGGTCAACAGAGGTTCAAGTCTGAGACCTGGCATCTTGAAAATCACACTTGGTGTGTATGCATGTGTGCCCAAAATCCCAAGAGGAGAATGAAGGAAAAGGGATTGTAGCATGACCATCCCCCAAGGGAGTGATTTCTCACTTTCTTTTTGTGTGTCTCTCTAAAGATGTGCATGTACCATATTACCCAAGGGGGATAGAAACTTCTATTAATCCCAAGTAGGTTCTCTAGAGTTATACTGAGTAAGTTTAGTCATTTGTTGACACTGTGACTTCAAATATTTGAAGATACCTTCTGTCTCCCTGAAGAGTCAATCTCTTTGCAAATTAAGTATTCTTGGCTTTAGCTTTATTAACCATTCTCTTTCTGTGTATAATATCAAGGAAAATGGAAGTGTGCTAACTGAATTATGAATTCATAGGACACTAATTTAAGCAGCCAGACATAGTACAGTTATGTGATTGAACAGAACAGGCCCTTCAATAATTCTTTTATATCTTGATACATATCTATGCAATTTAATATTATCAGATCAAATTTAAGCTGGTATATTTAATAAATGATTGAAATTTCAATTATAGTATTACTAGCTCATTCTTTAGCTAAAGGCATAATTATTAGAGAAAGTTAAAATTATTCTAATTATTGCATTAACAAATGCATAAAACAGTACCTATTTTATAAAACTACTACTAGCCTCTATTTTATGTACATTTTATTATTTGTTATATTACTCCTGAAATTATGGGTCCATAGTATTTATTTGCCACACAGTATATGCATTTTGGATAAACTCATTATAGCACTAATGGATTTAATAGGAATCAACAATATTTAAGATGTTCTCATTATACACCAAGGACTTTTGAAACCTTGAGACTATAAAGCTGAGTAAGTCAAGATACGTGTTCCCAGCAGCAGAAACCAATTTAAATACCAATACAAATATGAAGAGCTCCAGAAGAGTACAAAAAGAGTGCAAAGCATAAAGACATAAAGAGCCAAGTGAGATATAGGTATATGTCATGTCGATACAGAAGATAGGGCAATTTTTTTTTTTGTTGAGCAGTGGGAATGGAAAGACTTGGAAACAAATGGACTCAGTTAAAAGAGAAAGGAAGCAACTGTGATTCCATATTTTCTAACTGAGACAACTAAAGGAATAGTGATTCCAAAACAAAAGTGAAGAGAAAGTTTGGGTAGAATATCATACGATCATGTTGGACACATTGACTTTGAGATATCTGTGAAGTAACATGAAGGACATAAGAGTGTAGAAATGAATATATGAGTGAAGAACTTAGAAGTGGAATGTAGCCAGCATGATGCAGATGCAGAAAACACAGGTACTGAACTATGAGAGAGGACATAAAGCTAAAGGAGGAACAATTTTTTTTTTGAAGAGGTTTATTTTGCTATAGGGCGCGTGTGCTTGCCACACAGACAGAGAGAGGCATAGAGATAGAAAGTGAGAAATCACCCCCCAGGGGGGATGGCCACACCGCAATCCCTGCTCCTCCATTCTCCTCTCGGGATCTTGGGCAGGCACGCACATGCGCCCGGCATGAGTTTTAAGCCACCAGGTCCAGGACATGAACTGTGGTCGACTACGTGGGAGTCCAGTGACATAGCCATTACGCTAACTGCTGGTCCCAAAAGGAGGAACATTTTTAAACTACAAGTATTTGTAGGGTAGAGACACATGACCAATATAATAGTTAATGTTTGGATGCTTGGTAACAGAGGTATGAGGGAAACAGGGCATGATTAGCTTCAACCCAGTCTGATATCACTACCATTCAGCCACCAGCCAATGGTATTCATCATACTTGTCCCAGATTCTTTCCATTGTATCAAAATATCTCCCATTTTGATCACTTCTGGTGCGATTCTTGGCATTTGCCTCTATCTCTCACTTAAATTCTTGTTCTCATTAGGCTACAGTAATACTATCTGTCTTTCTGTCTCCTTTTGCTCTGACTCCTGATTCAAATATTGCCTCAGATTGCCTTTAGATTAGATTATTTTCCTGACTTCCTGAACCTTACACTATAAAAGACAATATGCTATCTAGCCAACTTCTTAGAAGTTGGCCATGACCCAGACCAGATAACTATAATAAAAATCAACATGTACTGACTAATGATGAAAGTCAACCACTGCATTTATTAGTGCAGTGTGTTTTAACAATGACTGTATGTGCTATTTCTACCTATCTTATCTTCAAATGAAGAACGTGAGATCGCACACAGGGAAGAGTGAGCCAGGATCCCCATTTGGCAGCCTAGCTCAAGTCCACACTCTAAACCACTGCCTTACACTTGGCTGGCCAAACCACCCAGTTCTGAACAAAGAGCAGATTTTGAACATTCTCATCTTGAAATCCAAGAGAACACACAATTCAAGGAGATGTGGATACTTAACATTTCCAAGAAGTAAAATATGAGGTCTGAAGACAGAGCCAGTAGTTTCTGGATTAGCCATGGAGGAGGCCTGTGGTAGCCTTTCCATAGCATCCCACTCCATCACAGGAGCAATGGTGATAGAACCGGGACTGCTAGTGAAATGGGAACTGAAAGAGCTTTGTGGAGGCACTAAATTCAGACAACCAAGAAGCATAAAAAATGTAGTCTGAGGGGCAAGCACATCCTAAATAACTTCTCTTTAGTTGAGAATTTGGCGAGAATTATTTTATATGCAGGGCAGGAAAAAGCTCCAGTTGATACAAGAGAAAAACCAATTGACAGACCCCAGAGGGAAGGGATGAAGTCACAAACACAGGTGGGCGACCAGCCTGGGGATGTTCTTCATGGAAGAACTAACTGAGCAGAGAAGACTGTAGATGACGAAGGAGGTAGAAGGGGAAATGAAGAGTCCATGTGCCTGAGGCCATCTGTTTTCTCCGGAAAGTAGGAGGCAAGACCTTCTGCAGAGCATGGGGCTGGTGAAGTGGATTCGGAGTTTACGTGAAAGCTGTAAAAGGACTATAACAGCCGCCATGGGAAATGGAATAGGGAGCTGAGGAGACATATAAGTAAAATGGTTACTAAGCAGGAACAAGGGCCCAGCTGAGGATGAAGCTCATAAACTCATAATGGAGAAAATCAGCATGATTATGTGATTTCTCCAGCTGGGCTCAGCCTACCAGCAGAGGCAGAGAAGACAGCCAGTTGGGCTGATTCTGATGAGGGTTTGGAAAACAGAGAGACAGAGGAATTAAAAAAAAAAAAAAAAGAAAAGAAAAGAGTGTCTGAACTCATCCTTCAGGATTCTTAGCCAGATAAGAAAAAAAGTTAACCCAGCTGGAGAGTGGCAGGCTCAGAGAACAGGGAGGCCTTGGAAGTCTGATGTCCATAAAGAGATGGAGGGAGAGAAAGAGAGAGGGAAAGGAAGGGTCACTGAACAGGGGGCTTACATTAGCATGACAGAAGCTTGGTTTCTGATTTTCCCCTGCTCCCTGATTCTTCCGTTTTCTGAAGTGCCTTAAACTGCCACACTAGTACACTACTTGGCATCCTAGATTTATTAGATCTTCTCCACACTGGTCTTAAACTTTTATTATTTTTTTCCAGTTAACTTGGATTTCTCTTAGTGGTCACTTGAAATAAAGATTGTGCATTCGGTATCGGGCACTAGGTTGCCTGGCATAGATGGGTGAAAAGCAGCTTCTCTTTATAGTATTGAGTTCCCATTGCACTCTATCAACTACAGATTTAACTTGTAGTCTCTTAGCAACTGGTTTACTCATCTATAAAATGGAGATAATATTATCTCATAGGACCTAGGAGATTGCCTTTTAAATTTGAAATTGTTGAGCCAGCCTACAGTGTGGTAGTTAATGCAGCTAATCCCACATGGCCAACTGTGGAGTTTGAGAAACAGACCAGACAACTTGAAAGACATGCTAGGCATATGCATGTGTGTGCCCAAAATCATGAAAGGAGGAAGAAATGGAGGAAAAGGGAATGTGGCATGACCACTCCCATAGGGAGCATTTTTGTTCTCTCTCTTCCTCTCTCTGGTGAACATGTGTGCTTTCTGGCAAATTTTTTTTTTTAATCTGAAATTGTTATAACTTACAGTAGATTTGAGGAAGGTAGTCTTACATTACTCTTTTCTAATAATGGAAAGTTGCAGAAGGTCAATATATGTAACACAAGTATATGGCTGATTATAACAGTTGTTTAAGTAAGCATATTCCAAGTAAGTTAAATACTGATCATCAGATTATGTATTTTAAACATATATTACAGTTGAGAGTATGAGATTTAATAAAATGGCTTTAGTACTCCACTATTTAGTCTGTCAAGAAAAGTGGGTAAAGGCGACCCACGAGACCCCATTGCTGGGGAAGTGGAGAGCAAGTGAAAGTTCAGCTCCATGGGACCACTCTCAGGACACTCCTATATGGGGGACACACTCTCCTACCATATTCTACTGGCCTGGTGAACTTCCAAAAAAATGTTTAAAATGTATTTGGGGTTTATATCTCCATGGATTGGGAGTAAAATTTTTATTTTCTAAATAGATATATTAAAATCTTCTGTAGAAAACATTCTTAATGATTAAAAAAAAAAAAGATGTTAATGAGAAGAAGCATAGCTAAGAGTACCTAAGGCACATGTCTTTAAATAAAAGAAATTCCATGTCAAATGAAGCAGCTAAGTGCTCTTTCTGATGGTGATTTAGACACCCCCATCAAACACAGGAACTTAAAATGCAGTAATTCAAGGCTAAATTCATAGCTTTGGACTTGTAGAGTGAAATCCACTTGACAAGGTCAAATATTTTAAATAAATTTAAATCCCATTATAGGAGATGGTATTTGTAGTCCAGGAGTAGAGAGCCCACAAAAGGAATGATGGGCTGTCACTCTGTCTTCCGGACTAAAAGATGTCTTCCGGACTAAAAGATGTCTTCCTTTGTCCTCAGCTCCCACAGTCAAATCTGAGATAGCAAGCCAGCTCAGACTCTGTAAACAGAATGTGATTCTTGAAGGGCCAGAAGCATGATTTGGTAGAGAGAGGGGACGAAGAACCTTCTTTCCGAGTTTTGTAAAAAGTTCCATGAAGCCTTGGTATTTTTAGTTACAATATTTGTGACATGTGCCTGCTCTCTTCTTAAAAAAAAAAAAAAAAAAAAACAGCCACTTTCTCTACAGATGGAATGAACAGGTCTCTTAGAGCAGTAAATGAGAATGATTTCCAGATTCTGAGGACCAGCAACTGCCATCTGTTACTTAGCATAATTTAATTTCACTGATGAAACTGCCTCCTTTCCATGAGGAATTATGTCTCTTCCAATATGAAATGCAGAGTACAGAATTAAGCATTATTGAAAAAACATTTTAATATGTACTATATATATTAATATATTGTTTTTTGAAAATTTGTATTAAAATATTTATATCAGGTTGTCCAAAAAGTCATGAGGCATTTTGCATAGAAAAAAATACTTCATGACTTTTCTGACAAGCCAATATGTATTTTAAACTTATTTGTCTTTTATTTTCAGAGAGCACATGTACTCAGCAGAGAGAGAGAGAGACAGAGAAAACACTCTGCAGCGAGGCATGGTCATTCTGTAATCTTCTTTCTGCCATTTCTCCGTCCCATCAGGATTTGAGGCATGGACACACACATGCCCTGGATGTTTTTTCACTCAACTGGGGCCAGGATTTGATCTGTGATCAGCCATGTGAGAACCAGCTCCCAGGGACCAGCAGTTAGCACAATGGCTCTGTTGTTGGACTCCCATGTAGTCAACCATGGTTCGAGTCCCAGACCCGGTGGCTTAAAACTTACGCTGGGTGCGAGTGTGTGCACGCCCAACATCCCGAGAGGAGAACGGAGGAGAAGGGATTGCAGTGTGGCCATCCCCCCTGGGGGGTGATTTCTTGCTTTCGGTCTCTCTGTCTCTCTCTGTCTTTCTGGAGAGCGCACGCACCCTATAGCAAGAAAAAAAAAAAAAAGAACCAGCTCCCCATGCACAATGTTTAACTGTTGCAGTATGGTGTGGCTCCCAATCCTTTAAATATTTATGTCTGGATTATAGATTATTTTAAACTATAACCATGGATATACATTAATCCTAATAATAAGACTTAGGCATCTGATGAAACCATACATGAACTATAAACTGATTTTATTTTGTTAGTGAAAATGTTTATTGAAGCCTTAGAAGACAAACCCTAAAAGAAATAAATATCATTGTCACTTAACAATTTAAATTTGGAGATTGAAATAGAAACTGATAAAGAGTATGCTTACTAATTATTCCTTCTGATAGAAACATTACATTTATAGCAATCATTTACAGAGAAGACTCAATCATCTATAAATGACAATAGTCATTTCAAGTTCAATGTTCCTTATTTCAAGAAGGTTGTAATTAAGGGTCAAAATCATAAAATTAATGGAAAATCACAAAGATGCAGAAAGTGCTGATGTTCCAGATGTGGATCAGAGAGTAATCACTTCCACTGGTCAGAGGCTAAATGGAAATGTGTGATTAAAGCTGTGTCATTTAGCATAATGGCTCATTAGAAATGTAGAAGAGAAATGTGTCACAGGAGCTAGAGTGATGTTTCCAGAAACAGAACAAAATCATCTGGGGCCCATTGATCAAATCTCGATGTTATTCAGGAAGTCTGATGGTTTGGAAAACCCTCTGGTTTATTTTGCCCATCGCCCTCATACTATCAATCTGATCACCATAAGACATTTCCTTCCAAATTCTGTGCTGAAAGAAGGTTAGCTGGGTTTTTATAGTCACGTTACAAAACTGAAAACTAATGTTTAAAATATATACAGCATAAATAATATTGGTTAACTGAAGCCCAGGTTGAAAAGATAGGGGAAAACTGTTCAATTACCTTTTGCAACATTCATTATAGAGTATTAAACTCATTTTATTAAATTCTATGCTCTCAACTGTACTATGTATTTAATGTACACACTCTGGTTATTAAGCAACTGTTAAAATTAGGCATCTTCCTGGGTTACATATACTGACCTTTTACAATTTTCAATTGTTAGAAAATAGTAATGTAAGACTACCTTTCCTTAAATCTACTAAAAGTCATAAAAATTCAGAATTACACAACAATTTCATGCATGTAGCTTGTTTTGTACTCTCTTTGTTCTATGAGATAATATTATCTCCATTTTACAGATATGTAAACCTAAGTTTTAAGAATCTGCAAGTTAAATACTATCTTTGATTAAGCTCATTAATATATTAAGCATTGATTAAGCACTCATATTTGTTTTATATAATGACTGAAGAAAATAAGATATCTTGAAGTATCCGTAATTGAATTTATATTTAAATGTGCACATATGAAATATGCACATCTTATATATATATATGTCAAATACCTTTGTATCAAGCACTCCCCCGGAGGGGTACTTTTTCACTTTCTCTCTCTCTCTCTCTTTTCTCCAGTGACAGTATGCTTGCTCTAGAAAATTAAAAAAAAAAAGGAGAGGGTCTCCAGCAAACCACTGTTGTTCAGAACAGTAGAGGCTATTATTATTTTAAGGTAATTCCATGGGTGGTTATTGTTCTACTAACATGACTTAGCTCAGCATTATTACAGCTTATTATTATTTTGAGCATTTGGACAAATTCAGGGATTTGGTTCTGCTTTTTGGTGTGTTTAGGTTAGATTTAGACTGGTGTTCTGCCCCACCCATAACAATTCTGCTTACTAATGTGACACGGAAGTGGAAGGCAAAGGTGCAAACCACACTCCACAATTTAAAACACTAAAACAAAACAAACCATAGCAAAACCCTTTCCTTCTACATCACTAGTATCTAAGACATTGGGGAAATTTTCAGTCAATTTAGACTCCCCAAGGAGTAATTTTGACCATTCTGCCTGATCACATCATCAATACCTTTAAAGAAACTCTTCCTTGAGGGATATGTTAACCATCACTCCCCAAAGTCCCAGAGTATATAGTAAGTCACATCTATTTTTTTTTTAAATCACTTTAAATCCTTTTAGAGGCCAGTCCCAGAGTTTAATGGTTAGGGTGAAACAGAGCAAGAACCCCCTAATGTATTTTCTAGGGTTCCTAGAATATAAAGTCCATTTGCATTGTAATGGCCCAGAGTAAGGAGTAAGTCTTCAGACTTTGGTTATAACAATGACCAACCTGGACCATGAGTAAGGGCCATTTGACCTCTAAGACTCTCACTTAAAGGAAAGAAGTTTTTCATTTTAATACGTAAGATGTTTTGTAGACTGGAAACTGCTGGTTGTGAACTCAGAGACTCCAGGCTGAATAGTTCCAGACACCTAAAGAGGAATTTGATTATCTAAGGCTTCACCAATCAAGAATGCCCACGAGATGATCACGCCCTCTTGAACCAATCATTGAACTGATCATGCGCCTGGGACCTCTGCCCCTAATTTTGCCCTTAAAAACGCATGTGGGGAACATCTCGGGGAGACAAGGTCTTTTCAGCATGAGCTGCCAGCTCTCCTCGCTTTGTACTTTGCAATAAAACTGTACTTTCCTTCATCACACCATGTGCCTATGGCTTGGTTTTATAGCGCTTGGGCGAGCAGACTTGATTTAAGTTCGGTAACAAGAGGAGCCAGAGATGGCTGATCACAGTTAGAATTCTTGCCCCAGCAACTTGAAAAACATACTGGACACATATGTGCACATGCCAAAAGAAAATTCTGACAGGATGGAGAAATGGAAGAGAAGGGATTTCAGTGTGACCATGCCCCATTGAGAGGTGCTTTCTCCTTCTCCCTCCCTTTCTGTCTCCCTGTCTCTTAGAACCTTTCAAGAGAGCACACATGCTGTTTGCCAATAAAAAAAAAAAAGTAAATCCTATTTGAGACTAGATAAGGTTTAAATACGTACATATTTGCATATATGTACTAAGATAATTCAGCGGCAGGATCAGTTGCTGGCCTAATGAAAGGCCCACTGATAAATGCTGTAACAGGCTTAATTTGGTGTTCCACAGTGCTACTTACTGAATGTTTTCTATCCCTGTCCTCCTTCAGAGTAAGTCATACAAATAGTTAGCAAACAAAAAAGTCAAAAGTACAAGAATTCTAGAGACTTCTCTCTAGTTTATCAAACCCTTAACTAGGCTGTCAGGACATTAGTAACCAGCTCACTATACCCAGCAGCAGCCACTTATCAAAGGGATGTGGTAAGATAAGCCATAAGATCTTTTTCAAATAAGCATATTTATGAACACCTGAGGTCCTCACAATCTCAGATTGTGTGTCTATAGGGTATTGTTACTGTAGACCACTAGGTAAAGGACATTAGCCAGAAATGATTTTTCAAATTTTTGTGAAAAACAAAGAAGTATATATCCCAATATTTCCTATATATATTTCAGATCTAGGTGAGTGTGTGTATGTATGTTATATGTATTTGAAATAGTACATATAATATTTATCCAACTAACATAAACCAGTCCATCAGATTACTAAGAATGAATATACATATGTAATGTTTAATAATTCTATATTTTTATTCTATACCTATAAGTTGAAATGGAAGTATCTTCCATTTAAGATAAACTAGTTCATTGAATTATTTCCAAGGCATTGTATAACTATAAATATTTCAACATTGATTGAATACCATTCTCTAGCTCCAACTGGGATTTTTAGAGTTTAGCTAACATCAAATGTATCATCTTATTTCTAAATATTTAGTTTTCAAGGCACAGGTTTTTTTACAATAAGCTACTCTAATTCTGTGCTTTTATCTGCATGAAGCTTCCATCTTTGTTGCAAATATCACATAAAACAGCATCTTACAAAATTGAATTGGAACCACTTATAACCTTACTGTGGGTAACACCACCAAGAAGGAAAGGCTATGGTTTTACTTCCTATCATTTAAGACTATACAACCAGCACTTTTCAGCTACAGCAGATCAACCTTGGCAAGTCTTTTTTGCTAAACTTAGTGGTTGACTTTTGCCACCACTTTAGCTGTCAGTTTGAATCATCTTGAAGAAAGAAATAAGAAAATAGAAAATGTTCCTTAGTTGCACAAGGAACAACAGGAAGGAAGCAAGAGAAGACAAAGAAATCTCTGCTGTTGATTTCTCCCTATGTTCGTTTTTGTTCTGGAGCTGGGAGTAGGAAAAAACACTAATGAGACCCTTTTCTGATGATTGGGAAAATGTTCTGAAATGATTTTGTGCATCTGGTTCCTGACTACTGTTGTTAAAGACTCATTGCACAGATTACTTTACAATTCCCCACCTACGAAGCTATAGAAGACTCCTTAGCTCACACAGTGAAGCCAAATAATTCTTATCATTTCTGCTTCAACAAATTATCTTCTTTTCCCTCTCAGAGGTATGAAGAAAATTTTCATTAACTCCAAAAGATTTTATATTAGCTTTCATGTGATGGTTCTCAATAATAACATTTTTGATCTATCATCCGTGGTGAATAAAAAAATAGAATAGTAGTAGTTAATTTATTTTGAAAATATTACAGTATTGCCTTTTCTTCCTGATGATAGGGAGTAATAAAACAGTCCGAAGGGGGGAAAATTGTAAGATAACAAGTTACAGGTAACTAGAACAGTAAAATGAGATTTCATTTCAAACAGGTTAAAACTTAAATTCTGCAGCCTAAGTTCCAATGTGCCAACATTTATACTTGAAAAGTAAAATCTCCCTTTCACACATATGCAAAATTTTATGGTCACACATGAGAAAAAAAATGGAGATATGTCTTTTAAAATTGTTTTCTCCATGTTTTATTCCCACTCCAAAGAAAATAAAGTAAAATAGATAATCTATTTCAGTTTGTTTGTTCTCCAGAAATCCCAGACATTCCTAGTTTCCCATCTGAAACAGTTGCTAGTCTCAGGATTGTATGCAACATTTAAGACATTACGCAGATCTGAGAATTGTGAGCACATGAAAAGTTGCTGGATTCCAGGAACATGTCCGGAATTAGATGTGTGTTTAGTAGGAGAGAGATGGGTGGGCTCACTGTTGACAGAGGCATTTAATAGGAAATCAATTAAGGTCAAATGAGTGGGGAAAATAAATACAATAATATATCTAAAAGATAAATAGTACATGATAGACTCAAGTTATGACAAACAAAAATATCTTAAGAGAAAACGACAGGAAGGGACAACCCTATTTTTGTCTGGGACACAATGTGCCATTATGGCTCATATTTTTACTTTTGAGAGTTTTGTAACAGCTGAATCAGATGTAGATTTGTAATGATTTCAGTACGCCACTAAAATGTCATTGTCTGTGCACACCCTTGAGGGCTAATAGGAAGAAGAGTGATACAAATACACCATCCCATTTCTACCTCTTTTTCATGCTCTTTGCTAGCCTCAATATGACTTTATTTCCTTCAGCTACAGACGAAAATACTAATTATCTCAGGAAACTTCAAGACTTACATTTTGAAATTCAGCTGTCCTTTTACTGACAAATATATCATAACTTTGTGCTAAAACTGGATTCAAATTTTTTCTCAGGGACATTTTATTTATTGAAATCCACTTTCAGTTACTCTACCTAAGAGTAAAGATGATTTTCATCTTATAGAAGGAGAAATAGAGGCCCAAAATGTCCTACAAAACATACTACAAAATTCTTAATAGATTTAAAAATCTTTCTGCAACAATCTTTTGACTTCCTGAGTAAAATGTGGCTTTGGATCTATTTTGGATTGGGGGAAGGTCTATCAGCTTCCTTAACTGGCAGTTTTATTCCTTATGGTGGTTTAATTTGAAGGAAAATGAAACATCCCATGATGTATTTGAGCATTTGAACTGGGAATCTTGGGAAAACTTTTAAATATTAATATTCTATAATTTTCCATCAAAGAAAACCACCAAGAATCACTGTTTTCTCCCTCCCCTGGTAAATTTAGGACATTTCTTCAATTATCTTAATATTAGAATTTTTACTGTACAACAAAAATCATCACAAATTTAGTCACTTAAGCAACACAAATTTATTATCGTACAGTTCTGTAGGTCAGAAGCCTTAGCAGGTCTCGCTGGGCTGACATCAAAATGTTGGCAGGTTAATTTCCTTTTTGGAAGTTCTAGAAGAGAATCAGTTTCCTTGCTCACTTGGGTTGTTAGCAGATTGTAGTCCTGGTGGTTGTAGGACTAAGGTCTTTATTTTCTTGCCGTCAGCTAACAGCTATTGTCCACTTAGAAGCCAGCCACACTCCTTGGCTTGTCCCCCCACTTATCTTCAACACAAGCAGCAACAAGGCAAACCTCTCTCACATTCCGAATATCTCCTCTCTCTTCTCTTACACCCCTTTTACTCATTCTTCTGCCTTCTTTTTCTATTTTTAAAGACTCATGATTAGGCTGATCCAACCTAGATAATCCAGAATAATCTCCCCATTTTAAGGTCCTTAATCACATCTACAAACTCCCATTTGCCAAACCAGGTAACATAGTCAGGGATTTTAAGGACTAAGGCCTGAGAATTTGGGGGGAAATTATTAATCTGCCTTCCACACCATGGAACTATTTTGTGCCACAGAGAAGTTTACCTCATATCTGTACCATAAAAATATAAATAAGTAAATACCGAAAATAAAAATTTCTTTACTTGTTTATTTACTTAAAGATCTTAGAAAAGAAAGGTTTGGCCCATTACTAAAAATATTAAAATGCTTCTTTCAAGTTGCAAAAATAACTACTCATTGATTAGGAAAGCTGGAAATGCACTAGGTGAATACACTGAATTTATAGTGTATTTAGTAAATGGGGCTTAAACCTAAGTATTGAGATTTAGTAAGTACACCAGTGGTGAACTTCTGTATTTGTATCCACTAAGCACTGACACTGAGCTTATATCAGTTGTCAAAAAGAAGTGAACATATTTTCAAATAGTTAACTAGTATATCAGTAACTTTATATAAAAATACATTGTAGAAATAAATATCCTTTATTAATACATATATACACATGGGATATTTAAAAAGTTCATAGAAAACAGATATTATTTTAAAAAAACTATGCATGGATTTCAAAATTTTTGCACCAGAACAAACTTGTACTTTAATTCCATTTTTCCACAAACTTTCTGAAGTCCCCACACAGACACACACACACACACACACACACACACATTTAGGATATATGTCCTAAATTTTTAATTATCAAAGTAAGTTATTGAAAATTTTGAAACTTATTTACTAATAAGTTTATATTAAATATACTTAATTGTTCTACTATAAATTAAAACTGTCTGAGAGAAATACTTACCAGTTAACCAGAGTGGCAGAGATGTGGCTCATTTTTATACTTTTGAGAGTTTTATAACAGCTAAATCAGATCTAGATTTCTAATGATTAATAAGTCACTAAAAAATGTCATAAAATTTTTTTCTAAAGTGCCCAATACTTTCCATTTTATCTCTTTAGTATATAGAGGTTTTATTTACTGTTATCTAAAGATAGATCCCTTGCTTCTTGCTGTGAAACATACAAAAAAAGTTTTCTAAACAAATTAGCAACAACTTGAAACGACTGCCTCTCTTGATTTCTTTGTGGTTCTTGTAGAATGGATATTTTTTTTCTCGGTATTACTAGAAAATGTATCACAAGGCAACTTGTATAAATTATTAGCAAGTGATAATGAGTAACGGATAATGCTCCTAATTTTAGTTTGTTGTTTTTTTTTTTTCCAGTAGAGTGCATTTCCCTCTTCATAATCATGCTATTTATTTATCTGGGTATTGTTTGTTTTGGGGTTTATGTCTAGTACATGCACACAGGATATCCCCTTTAACAATATAACTTAAATCCATTCCACTTACCAAACTATTCCCTGAGCCCCAGAGCCAATAGGCTTTAGGTTCTGGTAGCGCTTGAGAACTGTGAAGGTTGAGTCTCCCACTTCCACACTGTAGAACTGGTTGTCAACTTTGCTTTTGCTCATGTTGTAATGTTTGGCAATATATGACACATCCACTTGTTTATCGAATCCCTGTCAAAAAGAAGAACAACAAAAACATGAGTCAAGTGAACAAGCAGAATGATAGTGTGATGTAGAGAAGCCTGCTCTTTTCACAATTACCAATACTTGGACCTATATCTTCCAGCGCATGTATTTCACGTAGAAAAATATAGGTATGATTGCATGCAGAACTATCTGGAGTAAAAGTGTTTAAAAAAAATGCAAAGGAACTTTTTTGAAATATTAAAGGATTTGATTCACAGAATCTCTTTTGAAAGGTATCATTAAAATTATTCACTATGAAGCAAACATCTACTGAATATACACTGGTCTCAGAGACTATACTAGATTTTTTAAGATCCTAAATCAGACAGAGGTGATCACTGAGCATCTAGCATAATAGTCACATGGGAAAGGATAAAAGATTGTATCTAGACTCCTTTCTTAGAGGGAATCAGCAGTTGGTATAATGGCTATGTCACTGAGCTCCCACATGGTCGACTGCAGTTTGTGTCCCGGACCTGGTGGCTTAAAACTCACGCCGGGCGCATGTGCATGCATGCCCAAGATCCCGAGAGGAGAATGGAGAAGGGATTGCAGCGTGACCATTCCCCCTGGGGGGTGATTTCTCGCTTTCTGTCTCTATGTCTCTCTCTGTCTATCTGGCGAGCGCACGTGCCCTATAGCGAAAACCTCTCCAAAAAAAAAAAAAGAAAGAACTGAGATATAAACCAATGTATAGTTTTCATTATTTTAATTAGGTAAATTTGTAATAAACAGCGTTGATTTTATTTGTTCTCATTAATATCAAAAATACCATTATTATGAACTAAGAGTTAAAAAAATCTTAGTTCAAATTAACATTATTCTAAAGTGCTACATGATACTTCATTTTGAAAGCTTAATTTTAAATATCTCTTTAATTTAAGAGAAATTTATCATGTTAGTAGCTGAATGGTCTGTCCTTGAAATTTTGAGTGATGTATATACACATATGAAACATAAATATTTATTGCCTGTGATTCTTTATCAAAAAACTATCTTATATTGGGAACCAGCAGTTAGCGTAATGGCAATGTCGCTGGACTCCCACGTAGTCGACCGCGGTTCGTGTCCCGGACCCGGTGGCTTAAAACTCACGCTGGGCATGTGTGCGTGCGTGCCCAAGATCCTGAGAGGAGAATGGAGGAGAAGGGATTGCGGCGTGACCATCCCCCCTGGGGGGTGATTTCTCACTTTCTGTCTCTATGTCTCTCTCTGTCTGTCTGTCTGGCGAGCGCACGTGCCCTATAGCGAAACCCTCTCCAAAAAAAAAAAAAAAAACTATCTTATATTATGCTTTATGACATAATTAGTGAGAATTCTATAGCGAAAGGAACTTCATAGAATATCACCTAGCCAACTTCTTGTGGCACACACTGGTAGATGCTTGCTGAACAGTCATCCTCTTTCTTGCTGATATTGCTCGGGTTTTGAGTGCATACATTTTCTTATGGGTTTCTTCCCAGTCTTAGCAGTTGAAAATTGAATAATCTATGCCATCAGTTTTCATTAAAGGTCTCCAATAAGCCACTGGGCATTTGGGAGACTCATGGACTTGTTTTAAAATGCTACAATGATGGAGATGTGGCTTACATTTATTTGACTTCTTAGAGGATGCTGATTGTCCTGCAATGAGTGGAACATCCCATGTAATGAATAATTTCCCACAAATCTCACAAATTTTGAATGTTTAGCCAGTTTTAATTGGTTAATAACTTGCCTATAATGTTTTAAACCCAGAATCAAAATTAAATAGTGTTTAAATGATAGTAATGTACATTAACTTTTCTGAAAATCTAATTTTTACATAATTTGAAAGATTTAAACCTCCTTAGCTCTGAACTTTTGGGTAGGTCATAAAACCATTTTCTTGGGAAAGTTTTGGCACTTCATCTCTAAATTTAAAAAAATGCAGAAGGAGTACAATCCAATTTTCCCCTGTGCCTTTGGAAAGAGATCCAGTCAGTATCAGCAAAGTAAGTGAGGAGAACCCAGTAGGAACATATGAACATGGGTGGCAAAACCTGGAAATCTAGTGCAAAATCTTCATACCTCAGACCTGACAGAAGGATACATGTGACAGGCACACATGTGTGCCTGGCAGATTTAAGAAAAATACTCACGGATCTCAAAGGATAAAGTAGACTGTATATTAGGAACCTACATTGTTTGGACAGACAACTGAAAGTCTAGGTAATATGTGAGTATAATAGCAGATGATCTGAAATCTAGGAAGCAGTCTATGAAGCATGACAGAGGAAATTAAACAAGGATATAAAAATCAGATCATAGCAAGCCTATTCAAGGAAACAACAACGGAGTTTACAGTTTAGACCATGGGTGTGGACAGTGGAAGAAACAAAAGCACTAGTATTTAAATAATCCTTTATTTCAGCCATAGTACCAGGAACAGCTCTCCACACCATGGTCCATTTCTACTCTAGACTTTCTGCTGAATAAGTAAACCAGCCTTATGAAATTCTTGCTTTCTTCCTGGCTAAGAAGTTCCTTCTAGTAAATAATCCATACTACTTATGTCATAAAATACAATATGTGATCTCTCATAGAGAAATAATAATCATCAATAGATATTTAAATTATGCAAACATATTATTTGAAATTTCAAGGACAAAAAGCACCTGCAGCTATAATATCAAGTACATCCATCTGCCAAGGTTAATTTAGAATCCACGAAGTGCCTAACTTGCTGCTTGTCATATTCTGACTCTTATTTAAATTCTTGCATAATCTGGTTTCTGACCACTCACAAAATTTTTAGCACACGCCAACCTCATTAAACCTAGGTAACCCATTTCTAGTTCCTCCGTTCACTTTGGAAGTGAGCCTCCTGACTGTACTACATGTACTAACCAAATGCAATTACCGCTGTGTTCCAGACCTCTGACTCAATGTTGTATCTCGACACCACTCAACTCCTTTGGACTCAGTTGTAACTTTTCTAGGTATAGTCTCAGTCTTATTACACTTCATATTACACCAACCTGCCAAAGCTCTTACATTTATATATATACTCAAGAAAACCAAGAAAGTTGAATGATTCATGCCACTTATTTTTTCAAGATTACCCTAAGAGATACTCTATTTAACATTTACAACTGTTGGAGCCAGCAGGTGGTATGGTGGTTAAGAAGCTGGACTCCCACATGGCCAACACAATTCGAATCCTGAACCTGGTGGCTTGCTTTCTCCATTTTCCTTTATCTCTTTCTCTCTCTAGTCAAATTAAACAAATAATAATAATAATAACGATAATAAATAAATAAGTAGTTCCAAACGCAGATGATATTCATATTACAAGCCAGATACTGAGTTTGACACTGGGAATACAACAAAGAAAGAAAGGTCTCTACCTAAAATGGAGACAGTCATGTAAGCAAGTAGTTAAAATACAGATGAGATACTCTGCAGTGGAATATATAAGGTGCTGAGAGTAAACAGGAAGTAGGAATCAGGAAGTTAATTGCTTCCATGCATTTACTATCATCAACTCATTCAACTACCATGTATAAAGCAGTTGCTAGATGCCAGTAACCGGTATAAGATTGGAAATGTGTGATGGGACACTTGCTCTGTGTTTCCCCCCAGCTAACAATATCCCCAGACCTCCCTTTTCATTGGTTCTCAGACCTGAGTGTGCATCCACACCACCTGTGGAGCTCTAGCAAACACAAATCACCAGCATAAGACCTGAAGGTTCCAATTCAAGCATCAGCCTAGGTCCTGAGGATCTGCAGCTGAATAGGCAGTCTAGGGAATTCTGACCTAAGGATCTGATTATCTGACTTTGAGAAAGATCACATTAGAATGATCATTCTCAAAGTGTGCTTCCTGGAGCATCAGCGTCACCTGGAAACTTGTTAGACATGCAAATACTCAGTTTTACCCCACACCTATTGAATCAGGAACACTCTGGGGTGGGACTCAGCAATCTATGTTTGAATAAGCAGTCTAGGTATCCTGATTCATGTTGAGAGTCACACATCTGAGTAGAGGGATGGCCTGTGAATCAGGTGATACACCCTTTCCTGAGATATTGGAAAGTAAAGCACTTACTGTGCAAAAGAAATATTTCTGCATCTTAACTAGGAAACATACTCTGTGGCTGTATGAACTGCTGAATTTCATTGTTTGTGGCACACACGACTTATAAACCAGAGTTCAAGTTAAAACAAGGATTAATCTGTATCTCAAATTCAAGTATTTTTAAAGAGTCCTACTGCTCCAGACTCAAGGACAAAGTCTCTGTATTCAGGCAGGTCAGGGCTTGGCCAAATGCTATGAAAAAGTAAATAATTTCATCTCAACAATTGTTCACACTCCTGAAAAGCATACAGTAATTTTTCTAGTGTGTACCTAGAACAGGATTTTTCACATAATGAAGATGCTATATAAGGACTTGGTGATACTTTGGTACAGTGATTAAAATAATCGCAGAGCTTATCCATCAATTTTAGTAATAAGAGAACTCCCAGTCAAAAAAAGAAAAAAGAAGCTATTCAAACATAATGCCTGATACTGTGACACATTTTCTAAAGTAAAAATTACTCGATGATCTTTTATCTCCATTTCAGAGCATATAATTTCTCTGGATAAGATGGAAAAATAATTATTAAAAGGTTTGCAAATTCACATACACACATAAATGTATCATTTATTTTCAAGTGCCTTCTTTATAACTAGTTATGAATTTTTTTAAATTAGTTTATTTAATTTTATTTATTCATTCATTTATTTTCATTTGACCAGAGAGGGAGAGAGAGAAAGTGAGAAAGCAAGCCACCAGGTCTGGGACTCAAACCATGGTCGGCCATGTGGGAGTTTCCAGTACCTTAACCATCATGCCACCTGCTGGTCCCCACTACTTATGAATTTAATTGTAGGTAAAATCTAAAAGTTAAGGAGTACATTCTTGAAAGAATCTCAAATACTTAGTAAGATTATTACTTAAGCAGTAAGACATGAAGATAACAACACTGGAAATTTTCTTGGATTGATGTCATAACCAAAAATTTGATGGCAAATATGTTGTGTTGAAGAGCTTCCCCCAGATCCCATATGTGCCCCAGGCTTACAATCTAAATCGAGTTTTAAAAAGTTCAGAACATATTCAATACAGTGCATTTTATCCTTCAGCTCCCATACAGTTCCTTGTCATGACTATAAAGTTCAAATAGAAACTTTCCTGCATAAAAAGTGCCTGTGGGGCCAGCTAGGAGAATGGAGGAGAAGGGATTGCAGTGTGGCCATCCCCCCTGATGAGTGATTTCTCACTTTCTGTTTCTCTGTCTCTCTCTGTCTTTCTGGCAAGCGCACGCACGTGCCCTATAGCAAAAATCTCTCAAAAAAAAAAAATGCTAGGCATGTGTACGTGCATGGACAAAATCCCAGGACAGTGGAGGGAATGCATTAGCCAACAGTTTGTTTAAGGCAGAGATTTTGAAGTTTTAATGAATTAGGACTAGCTGGTAGTGATGGTTGGAAGAGAAGAATGGTAAGACACATTTTTGAGCCCGCTGCAAAGTTTTTCATTTAGTGAAATTAGGGAAAGGGCCATTCATTTTTATTTTTAAGAAGTTCCACACTTTGAGAACCACTGTTTCACTTTCCTTGGAATCAACACCTCTTTAGTAGGCCCAGGTGCCATGGTCCCAAGCAAGTATTTTCCGGTATATAAGTATAACATAGTGCCCGACCAATTAGCTCATGAAAATAAGTTTCCCATTATCTATTTATATTAAATTTATACTAAAATATTTTAAAAGAATCTATGAAGCTCACAGGTAATTGTGTTTATCAAAATGGAAGTTTATCTTTTCAGAAATAAGTGATTCTGTTGATTGTTAATTATAAGGAACACTATATTTTTAAAAATTGTAAATTTTCACAGTGTAACTTTGGATATCAACATGGTTCAAAATAATTACAGTTTTAAAAGTCTGTTCTATTGATTTAAATTACTTTTTAAAAATTCATTCTCCCATTTAATATTAAGCTTTTATTTCAATGACTCAACAATTATTTCTATCCAGATACAATCAAATTGTCTTTGCAAAGATTCAGAGCAAACTCATTTCTTTCCTGTCCTCCATTTGCCAAAAAATGTAAAGCTAAATTAAAAGACTTCATTGCTGCTGGCAGTTTTGTAGGCAGAAAGAACATCTGAATGTAATCTGTTCTGTGAAAGCTCTGCATTTTATACAGATCTGTAAGAAAGGGCATTATGCAATGAGCCTCCATTGTCAATTCAGTTACTAGCCTATGGCCAAGGAATTTAACAAAGAAAAATGGCCTGCAGATCTTATCCTGCAAGTGTTGATTGCACTTTTCTCAAATACAATAAGCTATTTTCAGAAGCAGTTTCTCCTCATTTTCATTTGTGGATAACTATCCTATGTTATTGCCAGTCAGTTTCTGAACAGGGAACATTGAAGTTTAAGAATGCTTGGAGGTTAAGCTTTCTTAGTTTCTTTTGAATGATATAATTGAAAATACACTGAGCCTGGATCAGTTCTGCACTTCATAGCTGTGAAACCGCGACCCAACCATTTTATTCTTTCATTCATTTATTATTTATATCTTGTATGGTTCTATAAAGGATTCTTGCAGCTCATCATAAAAGATATAGGAACAATAAAACCATTACATCCAGTTTTAAGAAAAAAATGTCAAATAAAGCAGGCTGGGAGATGACAGTTTTACCAGAAGACTTAAGTTATGAATATTTACTGCCTTGAGCACAAAACATAATGCCATTCTTCCAGAAAGCTAAAGGAAAAAAAAAAAAAAAAGCAACAATGACAAAATCACAGTGAGTGGCAAGTCTTGATTCAGTAATTTCATAAACTATATCAATTTGTAAAGATAAAATGTCTTTAGCCTGTAACTTTGGGAAGAATATATTCAAGAGTTCTTTGTATATAAAGCTGGAATCAAACAAGAAGCAGTAGAGGCATTTTAATCAGAGACACAGAAATATGTTTCATATGACTCACGTAATATCAACTCTCAGTAAGGCGAGAGGAAAAAGAAAGATGAACCAGAATTTATTGCTTACCGACTATAGGCATACTTATTATTCTGGGCATGCTTTAAATTTAACACAACAGGTGAGCAAAGGGCATACACATCTTTTAATTAATTTACTAATTCTAATTAAAGTCTTAGAACCATTAATTAGAGGTACCAATGAATATGAATTAAAGTTTATCCAACATTAAAACTCATGTACTTTTTTACTAAACTTCACAAAATAACTCAGAACAGATAGGCAGTTTTCTTAGGAGGCAAACTACAAGAATGGAGTTTATTAAAGGGATGAATAACATATCCTTCTCTAAGAACTCTTATTTATCAATTGCCTCAGCCTAGAGTTTGGACTTAACTGAGCAATTCAAGGTTGAAAAAACAATCTTAAGTGGAGATGGAGAGCTGGATTTTCAAAGTAGCAATAAAACTTAAAGAGCCTGGTTTCATTCATTGTTAAATATTTAATGAGCATCTACTGTGTGTCAATCACTATGGGGGTGCTATGGGTATAAAATTGATCTATCTCAATAGGTTAGCTAAGAAGAATTGGCTACAAAATTCACCTGCAGAAAATTAGCTATTCTGTTGGATAGTCTTTTACTAATGTCATTTGTATACTTAAAACTATCTGCCAAAAGTCATGATTCTGCTTTTGGCACAATAATATTGAGCTATTCATTCTCATAGTTATGACGAGCAGATTGAGTTGCTTGAGGATGCCACTCCAAGATTATTGTATACAGTCAGCAGAAACAATGCCTGCTATTCTATTTATTGCGGTAGAATGTCACTTAAATCCATTTTAAATCTGAATTAAATTATTTACACATGAGTTTTTAAGGGGGCGATTTCATACAACAATATGTAATGACATTTAGGATTAGATTTTGGTCCATCAAGAACACATTTTCCCCTTCTTTCTTGCAGCTTTATTCTCCAAGGAGGACCATATCTCAGAATCCATTTTCATTTTTATATGATTCGGTCCAGAGAGTGTTACTCTGAGGAATCAATGGCTTATAGAAAATCAATAATACAGCAAAAACTTTGAAATCTAAATCATGTTTAATCATTATTTTCAATTATGTGGAAAAGTAGATAACAGTAATCAATAGTAAAGCAGTCTTGGCTTCTGCCTGCCTGTTCTCTATGTATGGAGAAAGAACACTAGTACTACTTGAATACTTACTCAGCATAGAGTTATAATAGTATTAATATCATTTGCTATACTACTTACTAATAAACCATTTCATGTAAGAATTGTATTTTTATTTTGCAAATCAGAAATTCCAAACTTTGAACATTCAGTTTTTCATCTGTCTGGCTAAGCATCCCAACCAGGAGGCCTTGGGTAAGTTCTTTATAACCTTAACTTCGGTTTCCCTATTAATGGAACAAGGGTAATAATCTACTTTTGATCAGTGGTAAGGTTAAATTAGTTTACCTATGTAAGGCTCTTAGCCTAGTACAGGCTTATGGGAAACTCTCAAAGTTTATTATTATCAAAAAATATTTATTTTTTATTTTTTATTTTATTATTATTATTTATACATTTGCTTGCTATACATCATTTAGATTGTAAAGAGATTTTACCCAGCATCACACACATCTCAGTCCAGTTAAGAATAATATACACATCCTCATCAACAGATAACAAACCATATCTGTGTCCCACAAATATCTTATCTCTCCTTATTTTTCCACTAATTTCCTTTCTTGCACTCTTCCCCTCCCACCCTCTCTTTCCACTTTGTCTCTAGTGTCCACAACAAGTTTTAATGTTTTTATGTCATCCAGTCTTTCAGTGTGTAAAACTAAAATAGTAAAGGAAAGGATTATAGGATTCTATCTCAAACCAGAACCATTCATTTACAAAATGCCAACACCTTCAAATATATCCATTGTCAATCTACTGATCTACTTAAGCTGTATTTATGTCAAGAGTCTAAACTGAGTTCTTAGGGACTGGCAGGCAATCTTTCCAAAACTCTAAGCTATACAAACTATGCCATTTATCTCAGACCATCAAAAACGGTTTCTAGTTTAGCTGTTAGAGTATACAGATTTTTCCTTTGTCCTGATCTATCAAAACATCTTTTCCTTTATTGCTCTAGTCCCCATGTTGGTATAAAGGTTTTCATTTCATATGGAGTAGACATCCAATGAAGCATTAAATTTTTTTTTTAATTTTTAGAGAGATTTTTGCTATAAAGAGCATGTGCTTGCCCAAGACACAGAGAGATAGAGAAAGTGAGAATCACTTCTCTGGGGTGATGGCCTTCTCAACCACTCTTCTTTCAGGATTTTGGGAGCACACGCCATGCACAAGCATGTGCCCAGCATAGGTTTCAAGCTGCCTGGTCCAGAATTCTAACTGTGGTCAACCATGTGAGAGACCAGCGTCTTAACCAATACTCCATCTCCTGGCCCCAAAGCATAAAAATTTCAACTGAATATTTTCTAAATCTTTGAAACAGAAACATTTTAGACTCATCAAATCAAGTAAGTTGAGCAAACTAGGTTACTTTAAATTCAAAATGCCCAAAGGCAAGAGATGTTTTCAAAAACCATACAATTCTAGAATCAGGTTTAATTATTTCTTAAATGCCCTAGATACTAACAATCTGAACATATTACTTAAAATGAAACCATTCCATGGACACACCAAATCTTCTTGTTATGAATTCCCTGGTTTGCTAGTTTCCAGGTTTATAAAAGGCTCTTAAAAGTCTTTATTTATTTAGCACGTAATACATTTGCAAACTATCCTGAAATTTGCAAAGATTGAAAGAGGAAAACACTAGGCAAAACAAACAAACAAAAATAATAAATAAGAGATTAGTAGTTTTTGTAAAAGTTAAGTGTGTATATTCTTAGAACAGTCATCATCTGCAGCTAGGGAAATTATTACATATACACACATAGTGCTTTTATTACTCATACATTAGAGTAATAAAATAAAATTTAATTAACTATATAGGTTACCTAGAAATATTTTATATCTTATAAGAAAAAAAACAGTGTTCTAACTAGAAAAATTCAGTACGTTAAATTGTAGCTATCTTAAAGATTCTTCCTAGAAGCTTTTAAAAATTGAAGGGTAAGTTTGGTAATAACAATTCTACAATGAGATTGCTATTTGGGGCATATTCCCAGTAATATTCTGAACTTTAAATATCACAGCCATCTTTTGGAATTTGTATAAAAGGTCCTCCTTTTCCCCTTAATTGGCAACCAATAGCATCTTAGGCCTTCTTCGCATTTAATAATAGTTTTTTTTTAATTTTTAATTATATTTAGTTGCTACTCACTTCAGTCAAAACCCTGTACAGTAATAAAAAATATTAAGAAGTTCCAAACAGGGAGCAGGCAGTGGTGAAGCAGTAACATGAAGTCTTGAGTTTGCATTCCAGGACCTCAGTGAGTAGGTTGGGCATGTGTGTACACGTAATCATACGTAATCCAGGTGGGCTGACATTGGTGGTGAATCATGACATGAAGGCCCTTTTGGAGGTTTCTCTCTCTCTCTCTTT
>NW_006159556.1:4805656-4843152 GCF_000334495.1 Tupaia belangeri chinensis | reverse complement strand
CTGTTTGTCTCTCCCTCACACACAAAATAGGTAAATATGTAAATAAATAAAAATTAAAAGGAAAAAGGGAAGTTCCTAAAGGGATTAGTATAATAGATAAGAGATCTGACTCCAGAATAAACATAACTGTACCCTGCCTTCTGATAATAAATCATGTCATGAAGATTAAACATTAATAAAAGTTTCTGTTATTTTTATTGGATATTGACAAATTATTATTGTATATATTTATAGGGCACAAACTGGTACTATAACATATGTATGTGACGTAGTGACTGAATCAGTCTAACATAGCCATCACCACAAATGCATATCATTTATAACTTGTCTTACTGAAACATTGTACCCTTTAACCAAATATTTTTCACACACAGTAAGCATTCAGTAAGTATCAGGGGTCCCAATCACAGTGGCACACGCTGTGCAGTGTGCTGTGTGAGCCATGAGGGAGACCCCAGGTTCGGTTCCCAGGTAGGTTATGCAAGGATGCCAGTGATGGTGGGTGATTAGAAGGCTGGGAAAGGATCACAGTGTGGCCAAGGATTCAAGGATACCTCTCTTCTTTTGCTCAAGAAATTAATTAATGAATTTAAAAAATAGGTAATGGGGTTGTGTGTTTGTTTTCTGATTCATGATTGCTTATCTTTGAGATCTCAAACTCAGAGAAGTGTAGGTTTTTCTTTGTAAGCCTAACTACTCTCTACTGTGCATTAGACTAAGCAGGGGAGTAGCTGTATTATTTATTCTGTAGCTGTAGTTTCTACAAGCTATAAGGACACAATATAGACACTCAGTAAAAATACATTATATCAATGAATGGTGAAATCGATAATCAGTCTGTGAAAAAGCAGGTGGATATCTCCTTGACATAAAAAAATATAAATAAAGTGTTTCTGTGCCAGGGCCAAAGGAAGACCAACCTTCACTCAGTACCTTTTACTTCTTTCATTTTGGGAGAGGTTTTTGCCACAGGGTGTGTGCGCTCGCCAGACAGACAGAGACAGAGAGACAGAAAGAGAGAAATCACCCCCCAGGAGGGATGGCCATGCCGCAATCCCTTCTCCTCCACTCTCCTCTGGGGATCTTGGGTACACAAGCACATGTGCCCGGCGTGAGTTTTAAGCCACCGGGTCCGGGATGCGAACCGCAGTCAACCATGTGGGAGCCCAGCAACATAGTCATTATGCTAACTGCTGGTCCCAGTACCTTTTACTTCTAATGCTAATGTGATTATTTATTGATTAATTAATTTGAATTCTCTGTGTCTTGAACTTTCTAAAGTTGGGAAATCATTTAAAATTATTCATGACTAACTCAAGCATCAGTAAACATTTAGAGAAGACAATACATTAATAACTGTTAGATAAATATGAAGTTAACACTGACTTGTGATTAGCAAAATTACCAAAATGTAATTAAATCTATTAATCCATACTTGTAAGATGTGAGGATGTTGAGAAATTGATTTGATCTTGAAACTCAAGCAAACAAATTTCTATTTGGGAAATGATGTTTTTCTGCCAAGAAGTTATTTCTACTTTTATTCAAAAAGCACTTATTGAACATTTACTAGATTAAGATAAATTTCTGGGCTTGGGAGTCAAGGCGGAGGAGACACTGTTTTCTGTCCTGAAGGCAATACCACTGAATCAGAAAACCCCAAACCTGTAAACCTAATGGCAATGACACAGGAAGTGTTAACACTGGATACAGAGCAAGTGTGTATGGGGTTTTCACACACATTGTCTCTCTATGAATAAATTCCTTGGTTAAAACTCTGACTCATCTGTTCAGTGCAGCAGAGTTCAAAAAATAATGCTTTTCACAAAGCATTTTTTCAAATTAATGTAGTGAAATATAATAGCTCTGTACTTTTCTGTTCAATTGAGAAAAGAAGGCTAAGATAGCTTACTCATTTCTCAGGTGGATCAAGAATTTTGTGCTTCAATGGGACCAGCAGTAATGGCTATGTCACTAGACTCCCATGTAGTCAACCGCAGTTCAAGTCCCAGACCCAGTGGCTTAAAATTCATGCCGGGCGCGTGTGTGTGCGTGCCCAAGATCTCGAGGGGAGAATGAAGGAGAAGGGATTGCAGCGTGGCCTTCCCCCCTGGGGGGTGATTTCTCGCTTTCTGTCTCTCTGTCTCTGTCTGTCTGGCAAGCACACGTACCCTATAGCAAAAACCTCTCCAAAAAAAGAAAGAATTTTGTACTTTAAATTCCCTATAGATCCATATTTTTGTAAAAAATTCGTAATAATGAAAAGCACAGATTATTCTTTTGCTGTTTTACATTACAAAGAAAAGTTTCTCCCCAGAATATAACAAGAAAACCTTTGTCTACAAAAGTACTTGGTTGAGTTTTAAAGCAAAGCAAGACAAAACAAAATAAATGAATAAGAATGGCTAAATATTTCAGTAAATTTCATATTCTTCAAGTAATTCAAACAAGATTTGAAGTATTCTTATAAAAAAGTTTAGGTAATATATATGTTATAGCTCAATTGAGTCATCCTATGAGGTATACATACATCAAAATACATGTTGTATACAATAACTATATTCAATTTTTTTGGAGGCTTTTGCCTTAGGGCACATGCAACTCGCCAGAGAGAGACAGAGATAGTGAGAGTTAGAAGGAAACTAAGAAATTACTCCCCAGGGGGATGGCCACACCACAATCCCTTCTCCATTTTCCTCCTGAGATATTGCACACACACACACACACACACACACACACACACACACACACACTTAGTGTGATTTTCAAATCACCAGGTTCAGACTTGAATAGCAATCTACCACGTTGGAGTCCAGTACCTAAATCACCACACCACTAGCTGGCCCCTAGGTCTGGAATTTCTAAGGTTGTCTAGATCCAGGGTCTTATTAGAAAGAAAAGTTGTCTAAAATCCTGAGGCTTCTGGTACTACAAACTTAGCAATTAGGGAGATGAGACAGATGAATAAATCTTATTTTTAAAAAGGGGCCAGCAGATGGCATAACGATTACATCGCTGGACTCCCACATGTGCAACTACAGTTCTACTCCTGAACCTGGTGGCTTGAAAATCATGCCAAGTGCTAGTGTATGCATACCCAAGCTCCCAGAAGGAGAATGGAGGAGAAAGGATTTCAGCATGGCCATCCCTCTCTGAAAGGTGATTTCTCATTTTCCCCTCTCACTGCCTCTGTCTCTCTCTCTCTTTGGCGAGTGCATTTGCCCTAAGGCAAAATATCTCTAAAGAAAAAAAATATTATTTATAGTAGCATAGCACTTTTTGCTTTCCCATAGAAAATTTAAGTAGGTTCAGGAGAATAGATAAATGCCAAGTAAATACAAAAAAGTATTTTGTTTCCCTTTATATTTTTGTATGTTTTCTATAATAAAACCATATTTATTCTAGAATCAGAAATTACTGCATTGAAATAATAGAAGCAGAAGAGTTGTTTCTTAAGCCTAATTTCAATGGATGTGCATTATTCTCTGCTTACAGTATAGCTTAGTAAGAAGGTACAATGATAATCACTGCAGAAAAACTGAAGCAAAGCTTTCTACCTGGCATATGAATACAGTTAGCATACAAGCTATTGTCCAAACTATACCAATTCTTGAGACTAAAGGGGAGCATTATCAATTATATCATGACAACAAGTTTAAGTAAGGACTATTCTAAACATAGCATGTAGAGTCTCTTAATAGTTTGTGAAATCACAAGGGAGTAGATTTTTATGTGGTCCATGCCCATTACCAGCCATTGTTACCACCTTTTTATTTCTTGTGGGTTAATATGCGTGTACTTGTCTTTGATGTTGTTAGCCTTTTTACTAATCGTTGGTTAAAAAGCAGGCATTAGGAAACAAATCGAATACAATCTTACAGGTAAGTAGAGGAAATACTCTATTTGGAGTTTATCAATCCTTATGAATGAGCAATAATAATAATACAGACTTCAATTATTTTAATGATTTCAAATATTTGAGAAAAGGAATATTAAAAATTTTACCCACAAGTAAAATCTTATAAGAAATCACTTACATAGTGATGAAATACTTTGCTATTGTTTTATTAAAAAACTTCTTCATTTCTATTCTAATTTCAAAAAACTGGGAAAGAAAAAAGTATCTACTTCTATTTCCTAAGCTACTTTTAATATTATGTAAATACTAACTTTGCTGTGGAACATATGGAAGATGGAATGGTAAAATGAAAATACAAGGGAATATACTGTACCTTGTTTTTTACCTGTAAGGAACACACACCTGACAAAAGGCAATTTTCACATCCAAAGTTGGTTCACTGCAGTAGTATAAGAAATGGAGGCTCATAAATACCTATGTGGGAAAAAATGGGACATGAATTTCCAAATTATAATTTTTTATTATTTAATGAATTTTAACATATTTTTAATTATGTACAAGGTGGCACCATAACATATATTTAGCATCACTCTTATCTAGATTTTTTACAAAACTAGGTACTTTTTACAAATTGTAAATATTAAATAATAGAATAAGTTAAAAAAAAGCACCTTCTATAATGATCAATGTTGCCACAATCATAAAGATCAGATAGAAGAAACTGAATGTACCTGTAGATTAAAGTAAAATACATCCTATTATACAGCACTTTCAGTGCTAGGATCAATTTCTTTTTTTAACTTGTTAGAGTGTGCATGCACTTGCTGGAGAGATGGGAGTGGAGGGAGTTAAAAAGCACTCCCCCCCATGGGGGCTGGCACATCTAAATCCCTTTTCCTGTCTCTCCCTCCTTCAGGTTTCTGGACAAGCATGCATATATGTCCAGCTTATTTTTCAAGCCACCAAGTCCAGGACTTGAATCACATAATAGGCCATTAAGGATTCATTTACTGAATGCTCAAGCATACAGTCATTTAGAAAATTCCAACATATGCTCAGCGCCCATTCATGCTGGTCTACGTGTCAGTGATTATCACTTTTATTGATGAATAAAATACATCAAGTTTATCTATTCTACTATTGGACAGGTGAGGTGTTTCTTTTTTTATATATTACTAATAACGCTGTTATGATCACTTATTTACAGGCCTTCTTGCATAAGTATATTTTCATTTCTCTTGGGAAAATATCTAGAGAAGAAATCATTGAATCACAGAAGAGGAGAATGTTTAATTTATGAAAAGCTGCCCCCTGCAGAAATGTATAAAAATTCATTTGTTTTGCATCCCTGTCAACATTTGACATAATCAGTTTTCTTCACTTTAATCATTAGTATGTATATCTAACAATATTTGGTTGTGGCTTTATTTTTTTATTTTCCTGATGATTAATGATGTTGATAATTTTTTGTGCATTTACTTGTTATTTATTATCTTCCTTGTTGAAGTGTCTTTTCAAGTCTTTTGCCTATTGGATGATGGACCCTGGGTGGCAGGAAGAGGTTACCTTTTCATTGCAGAATACTTTATATATTCCAGAAAAAAAAAATCTTCTCTCAGACACATGTATTTTGGATAGTTTCATTTAATCTGTGACTTTCATGTTCGGCTTATTGTCTTTAAATTAGCATTTTTACATTTTTATGAAATAAATTTTGCCATTTATTTTCTTCTCACAATTAGTTCTTTCTTTGTTTTGTCAAAGGATCTTTGCCTACCTCCAGGTTCATGGGGATATTCTTCCACATTTTCTTTTTGAAGCATTATGTTGTTGATTTCAGTTTTAGATCTATCAGCCATTGCCAATTAATTTTAATGATGCGAGGTATGTGGTAAAGGTCATTTTTTCCCTCATAGATATCCAGTGTCCAAGCATCGTTGGTGAAACAACTTTTTCCATACTGAGTTGCTGTGCTGCTTTGGTCAAACAATTAATTAACTACATAAATGTGTGTGTCTTTCTAGATGCTATTCAATTTTATTGCTCTGTTGTCTATCTTTACCCCAATACTATACTACCCTGATTACTTTAGCCTTATGATAAGTCTTAAAATTACGTAAGTCCTCCAAATGTGTTTTATTTCGAATGGTTATTTTAGGTCTTTGCACTTTCACACGAATTTTAACATCAGTTTGACACTTAAAAAAAAAAAAAGCCTCAATTTTGATTGGGATTGCATTGGTGCTATATAGATCACATGGGGAAGAATAGACATCATAACAATATTGAGTGTTTTTATTCATAATCATAGTATATTTGTCTATCTACTTTTCTTATCATTAATTTCTCTCAGAAATGTTTTGTTGTCTACACTGTACAGACCTTACATACTTCTCTTTAAACTTAAGCACTTAGGCTTTTGACAGTACTAAAAATGGTATATTTTTCATTTCTATTTCTCAAAAGCTTATTGCTAAAAATAAATTTTGGTAAATTACCTTGTATTCTACAACACTGCAATATTTACTTATTAGAGCTAATAAATGTTTTGTATTTAGTACATTATGTATACATAGAAAAGCCTGCAAGAACGGACAGTTTTGTTTTTTCCTTTCCAATCTATTTTTTTCTCAGCTAATTTCCTTGAGTGGACTTTCCAGTGCAATGTTGAATAGAAGTGGTGAGATGCTCATTATCTCTGATTTTTAACAGAGGTCTTTAGTCCATATACATTTAAAGTAATTGTGCATGCTGTAGAATTTAATTTTACCATAGTACTATTTGTTTTGTACTTCTTCCATATGTTCTCTATCCCATTTTCCTCATTCTCAACCTTTTTTGAAAGAACTGAGTATATTTTTGTTTTCTATTTTATTTTACCTAATAGCTTATGACTTAACTTCTTTTTTCTCTTCTTAGTAGTTGTTCTCAGATTTACAATCTGCATATTTAATTTATAAAATCTAGCTTCAAATATCATTTTCCTATCCTCTCCAAGCCTTTCAGTAACTGATTTAATCTATTTTACATATACATATGTTATAAATGCCATAATACACTGGTATTTTTTCTTTAAGTAAGAAATTATATTTTAAAGATATTAAGAAATTATTTTCTTTGTATAGTCTTTATGTATATTTTAAAAGTTTGTTCTTGGGACCAGCAGTTAGCATAATGGCTATATCGCTGGACTCCCATGTAGTCTACCGCAGTTCGCGTCCCGGACCTGGTGGCTTAAAACTCACGCCGGGCATGTATGCGTGCGATTCCAAGATCCCAACAGGAGAATGGAGGAGAAGGGATTGCGGTGTGGCCATCCCCCCTGGGGGTGATTTCTCACTTTCTGTCTCTCTGTCTCTCTCTTTCTGGTGAGCGCACGTGCCTTATAGCAAAATCCTCCCCCCCAAAAAAGTTTGTTCTTAAGCATTTATGGGTTTTATGTTATTGTAAATGGTATTTTTATTTTATTTTTATTTTCAAAAGACTCATTTCCAAGACTTTACATGCATTTTTCTATTGTTCCATTGGCTTGTAGCATGAATGAGAGAATCTTCTCCTAGTCATTCTTTGATCTTTCCCTCAGTCTTCTCACAGCACTTTGTTGGTATTTCTTTTATGAATATCATATAATCTTGTCTATTTTCTTTTATATTTATTCTGTACTATGTTATGACCTTCTTAAGGAAAAGGACTATGTTTTATTCATGTTCACAACCCTAGGACCTAGCAATATTCTCAGTATATAGCTAACGTCAAGTAACTCTTTATTGAATGAAAGGAGAACCAAATAAAAATCACCAATCCAAGTATTTTCATTATCTCCTCACACTGAGACTCGTGAGTGTTCAATAAATTTCATGCTAACAAATTTGGAGTAAAGAGTTTGCAGCAGTGAAAATGTGAGAGTCCAAGTATGATGATCTCAGGAATGTTACCCAACAGAGCTGTTTTCGTTCTGTACTGCTGAAGTAGGCACGTGGGAAATAACTTCCAAACCACCACATAAAATAAAAAACGTGTTTTAATTTTTAATGAATGAATAATCTTGCCGTGAAAAGCAAGCATTCTGACATTTCCTGGTTTGCATTACAAAGACTCCAAATGTAGCACTGTTCCTAAGTAAGTCACTAAGTCACTCAAGAAACTTTTTGTTCCATGAAGGGAAATAAAAGAGAAAAGGATGTTTAGTACGATGATACTAGTGAATTACAGAACACTTGTTTGCTAATTTTATGCACTGACAGCACAGCACAGAGCATTTGGCACCACTGCACAGAAACAACTGAAATAGTCAGGGCATTATCTTCATGTTACCCTAAAGTAGAATTGATGACAACACCTTAGTGCAATATCAGACCTGTAAGTAGCTTGAAAAGGAAGGAGATGGTTATTTGGGGAGTTTTGAGCTTACAATTACTGGCTGTTCTTCCAGGAAAAGCCCAATGTGTGGATTCCTTGCTATGAACTACACAGAATTTTTCTTTATTATGTGCCTGTATGAGGTAATGGTTATTCAGAACAAAGCAATAGACCAAGTACATGAATGAGATACACTTAAGGATTTATTAGGTTGAACTGGTACACAGCAGTTGCTATAAAAGAATGTAACTGTGATGTGTTTTAGTAACTTAGATCAGTAGTTAAATTCTTTTGTATGTATGTGCCAAATAAACTATAGGCAGTTTAAGAACCTTGACAAATACAAAAAAGTTACTGTGCAGTTCCAGACTCCTATGGTTTGAAATGCAATATGTGCAAGGAAAAAACAAATAAATTATACATTATTTTAAAGATTTTAATTTCCAGTAGTTTTCAAGTTGAACTATTAAACAGCAAAGTTACTGCCTAAGAATAATTTTTATATATTACATAAGATTTATAAATGGTTCTCCTAAGAGCCTGCAAGCAAATATATGGCATACGAATACAAAGTTGTTGCTAATTAGAAAAAAAAAACAACAACAACACTGTCTCTTCTAGGCCCCAAAAGATCTTCCCTATGGTTTACAAAAGATTAAAAGTTTTTTCTTTTTTTCTTTTTGCTATAGGGCATGTGTGCTCGCCAGAAAGACAGAGAGAGACAGAGAGATAGAAAGCAAGAAATCACCCCCCAGAGGGGGAATGGCCATGCCGCAATCCCTTCTCCTCCATCCTCCCCTCGGGATCTTGGGCACTCACGCACACGCACCCGGCATGAGTTAAAGTCGCCGGGTCCAGGATGCAAACCACAGTCGACAACATGGGAGTCCAGCGACATAGCCATTACGCTAACTGCTGGTCCCAAGACTGAAAGTTTTTTCTTAAAGACAAGTGGCACAGAGTTTAAGACAAAACAGCAAAGCATGAGGAAGGAGGAAAATCTGATTTCCAGAGTTACCACATTATTAGATTCAAATATCCACTTTTAAACAAAAGTCACAAATCATACAAAGAATCAAAAAAACATGGCCCATTCAAAGAAAGAAAGGAAAGGCAAACAAAAAGTATAAACTATTTTGAGAAGGGCCAAATGACAGAATTATTAGGTAATGACTTTAAAACAACTATCTTAAAGATATTCAAAGAACTAGAGGAAGATATGGAAGAAAGTCAAGAAAACAACGTACAAACAAAATAGAAATGTGAATAAAAAGAAATCCTAAAAAAAAAAAAATTTCTAGAACTGAAAAGTACAATAAGTAAAATGAAAATTTTAGGACCAGCAAGTGGTACAGAGGTTAAGGCGGCGGTAGCTTGAAAAACATTCGAGGCACAGGTGTATGAATACCCAAAATCCCAAGAGGAGATGGAAGAATGGAAAAGAAGAGATCATTGCAGGGGGCGAGGGGGGTGACTTCTCACTTTCCTTCTCTGTCTTTCTCTGGCAAGCACACTTGCCCAATAACAAATCAAAACAGAAACAAAAAATTACCACACAGATTCAAAGTACATAGAGCACACATAGAAAATCAACAAAGTCAGGACAATCGAAATTATAAAGTCTGAGAAACAAATTATTTAAGATTTTGACAGGTAAACAGAACCTGTGAAATACTTTCAGGTAAACCAACATATACATTATGGAATTCCAGAAGAAGAAGAGAGAAAGATAAAAGGACAGAAAGATTATTTGAAGAAACAATGGCCAATAACTACCTAAGTTTGGTGAAAGGTATGAATATAAATTTCTGAGACACTCCACAAACTCCAAATAGGATGCATCAGAGATCCACAAAAATCAAGCTGGTAAAAGCCGAAGACAGAGAGAGTCTTGAAAGCAGCAATTAGAAATGACTCATCACATTAGGAGATCTTCGATAAGATTATCAGCAGATTTCTAACTTAAAACTTGAGAGGCCAGAAGTCAGTGAGCTGATATATACAAAGTGCTAAAAGAAAGAAAAACAAAAAACAAAAAACAAAAAAACCTCAAACCATCAACCAATAATCCTATATCCAGCAATACTGCTCTTCAAAAGTGAGGGAGAAAGTAGGATATTCCCAGTTTATTACCTGCTCTGCAAGAAATGCTAACCAGAGTTCTGCAGCTTGAAATGAAAGGACATTGTACTGTAACTCAAACACATATAAAGAAAGAAAGAATTCAGTAAAAATTAAAAACTTTTGTGCATCACTGGATACTATCAACAGAGTGAAAAGGCAGCCTAGAGAATGGGAGAAACTACTTGCAAATAATATATCTGTAAAGATTAATATCCAAAATGTATGGAAACTAACAACACCTAACATTTGAAAAGAAACTAGATCTACACACTACCTCACACACATCAGGAGAGTTACTATCAGAAAACATAAAATACATGCATACATGAATAAATAAATAAATAAAAAGAAAATAAAAAGTGTTGGTAAGGATATAGAGAAATTAAAGTATTTGTACAATACTGGTGGGAATCTAAAATGCTATAATCACTACAGAAAATGGTATAGCAACTCCTCTAAAAATTGAAAATGGAATTAATATATGATCCCACAATTTCACTTTTGAGTATATACCCAAAAGAACTGACGGCAGAGTCTCAAAGAGACATTCATATATCTATGTTCATAGCAGCACTGTTCACAATAGCTAAAGCATGGAAGTAACCAAGTATATCCATCATGGATGAATAGATTAACAAAATGTGGCATATACACAAAATGGAAAATTACTTGGCTTTAAAAAGTGACAAAATTCAGACACACACTACAACATGAATAAACCTTGAGGACATTATGCTAAGTTATTTTTTAAAAAGTCAGAAAAAGACAAATACTGTCTAATTCCATTTATATAAGTTATGTAGGATACTAAAAATCATAGTGTTAGGAAAAAAAGGGGTAGTTTGCAGGGTCTGGTGGGAAAAGGGAAATGAGAATTTATTGTCTAATAGGTTCAGAATTTCCATTTTGCAAGATGAAAAGAGTTCTGGAGATGAGTAGTGGTGATAGGTGCACATTATGAAAACACCTAATGTCAGTGAATTTGGGCTAGCAGGTGGTGAGTCAGTTAAGACACTAGACACCCACATGGCCCACCACAATTTGAATCCCAGACCTGGTGACTTGCTTTCTCACTTTCTCTTTCTCTCTGTCTCTCTTTGTCTTTTTCTGGTCAAATTTTAAGAAAATAAAATAAATTACAACAAAATTAAGTAAATAAATCTTTTTAAAAATCAGTGAATTTTACACTTTAAAATTATTAAGATGATAGGTTTTATGTTATGTGTATTTTGTGACAATTGAAAAAAATGCATTTTAGATTTAAATAGTAATTTCATATCTAAGAACCTATACTAAAGAAATAATCAAATAACTGGAAAGTGTGGGAAGGGAAGACCATAGGAAAGGAAATTGGGGGGTGGGAATAGAGAGGTAAAACATTTGTGGGACACAGATATGGTTTATTATTTCTTGATGATGATGTGTATAGTATTATTAACTGGGCTGGACTGAGGTGTATATCATGCTGGGTGAAGTCTCTTTACACAGTCTAAATGATGTATAGTAATTAAATGTATAAACAATTTTAATTCATTAATTTTAAAAATAATGAATGAGAAGAACTATAGGAGAAACAAAAGAAAAAAACCTTGTAATTGTCAACTTACAAATCGCTCTTTTAGAAAATACAAGGAAATCCCTAGGTGAGAGCTTAGATCACATATACAAACTTGAAGAGTGTTTATATATACTATTAATCACCCTTGTCATGGTTTATACTAGTTATCCAAGCTTTGCAGATATTATCAGTTGTTTATCTTCATTGCCTTCCCACTGAAATAATAATACCTATAACAACTACTAGCTCTCTTTTGCTCTCAATGCGAAGGATAACATTAATATATTGATGCAAATTTCTAGTGTTTATCTTTATGCATTTGTTAGAATAGAGCTAAAGCTGAAGAAATCACAAGTTAACAAGGTAATTACAAGTAAATCTTCCTACCTATATCTCATTAGCAGATCAAATCCCATTATTGCTAACTAAAAAGAAAATTCTTTAATTGAGAATTTGTTCAGAATCAAGACAATGGAAAAAGATGGGGGGAGGGAACAGAGGATAGAAATCTCTTTTTCTTTTTGTAAAGATGTATAACAATATTAAAATGTAAAAGTTTTTAAAAAATAATCAAATATCTGTAAAAATATTAATTTACAAGAATGTTTATCAGAGCATTATTCATGATAATATAATAGGAAACTAAATATTTAATTAAAAGATATTAATAAAATAATTATTGTAAAAAAATTCCAGTTAGCCATTTATAAATTACAATACAGAAAAATGTTAAGATATTTTATCAAGTGGAAAGAGAGGTATTAGAGAGTATTACAATATATCCCCAATTTTTAATAACAAAATAGATATGAATATAGTTTAGTTAATATAGCTAGAAATATACATATATTTACCACTCTGTGCTTTTTAGTATGTTCCAATTTCACAATGAAGAATGCATATCTTAATAAGAAAAAATATTACAGCCTATGAAAAAATAGCAGATTCAGATCTTTAGAACTAAAAGAAAACATAGTAAACATCTAGCAACTGCTCTTCACAGATGAGAAACCAGAGATCCAAATGTAAATAAATAAGAAGTCTTCAAAACCCAAAGGTCTCATTGGTAAGGTAATAAGAACTCAGATCCATATGTTTTCAAAGCTATTTATTACATTCAGAATAAATTTCTCATAGAAATTTGACCAGTAAAAGTGTTAAATATGTTATAAATGATCTCTTAGAAATTCTTTCCTCCCTAATCTTTCCTAAAAATTCATATATTTAGCTTGACCTAAACACAAGTATTTTACTTATTTTTCTAAAATGTCCTATACAGAATTCTATTAAAGAAAGAAGATATTTTAGCAGGGGACATGGTGGTCAAGGCAGCTGGATTTCACAAGGCCAACCACACTGTTTAAATACCAGACTGATGGGCTTAAACATGCCAGGTGTGTGAGCATACATGCCCAAAATCTTGAGAGAAGAATGGAGGAGAAGGGATTGTGGTGTGGCTATCCCCTCTTGAGCTGCTTTCTCACTTTCCCTCTCTCTCTCCCTCTATCTCTGGAGAGCACATGTACCCTATAGAAAAAAACCTAAAATAAAAATAATAATAATAAAATATTTTTGCAGTATCTTTATATTTTTTAAATTAATAAGATATTTCTTGAATTGTTTCCATAGATATCACAGTTCTAGCAGTCAGAAAAGCCATTTGCCCAGGTGAAATTTCTAAACTATTATTCTTTACCTATCATATTGTTATAGGATGGGAGAGTGTTGAGTTGCATTGCATAAAATCTTTGATTCTTTAGGTCCAGATCTCTAATCTAAGATTAGAATGTACTTGCTATCAGTAGATTGGGGTCAGTAGGTGGTGTAGTGATTAATAATCTAAGATTAGAGATCTGGACCTAAAGATAATCTAAAATTAAGATTGTAAAGTAAGAAAAGGGAAGTCTTAACAGGAAAGAGAGGATTTTTTAATAGAAAACTATCTCTCTATGCCTGAAAGGCATGCAGGTAGACACTTGCCAAAGAAGGAAAACTACGCTAGGCATGGGGTTAGGTGTGATTTTTATTACTAAAGGTGATAATGAATATTTAACAGGGAAGGTCTGTCATAGTATCTGGCTTCTTCATTTGAATTTGAGAGCTTTTTTCTGCTCCTGTGCATCTCTCATAGGTGGGGAATTCAATTACCTAATCCCACATGCTCAGCGTAGACTTAGAAGGTTTGAGCATCCTTATTTAGATGAACTCCCCAATCAGTTTATTATCCTAATGAAAATCAGGATGTTGACCAAGATGTCTTGTTGGGTCCTTTTGTATTTATGAAGAATGATAAGAGGGAAGTTAACAACTTTCCCTGTGTGCTTTTCTCAAGTATTAAAGAAAAAAAATGAAATCTGCCTCACCTTCCTAGTGCCAGAAGCTGGGTGGAAAGAAGCCATTTTCATGGAAGGACTGGTTGTAACTCCTGATAAGTTGTGACTGATGTAATAGATGTCCTTCTGTCATTTTCTTAGGACTGTCTTCTCATTTTTAGCTAACTGCCTACCACAACATCTTTTTCTTCAACATTTTTCAATATAGACATCCCTTTTAGGGGTGAAGAATTTAGTGTTCAGTTACTACAAGAACCCTGTAAACCATCACTACAGACATCAGCCTACACATAGAATACATAGCATGTAATATTCTTGTACTCTGCACGCCTGTCATCATTTCTAGGTTTGTATGTATATGTGTTAGAATTATACATAATCTCTTTTTCTAAATAGTTACTGCAAAGAAAAGAAGGTATTTTTCCTTAGTTAATTCCCAATTAATAAGATGATATTTGTAAGGCATGCCTTGTATTTAGTAAATGCTATAAGTGCTTTTATATATTCAATTTGATAAATTAGTAAATAGCATTTTACATAGCAGAAGATAAACAAGCCACATACTCTGAAGACTGAAAATACCTATGGAGTATTGTCCACAAAACCATTTTTATTTTTATTCAGAATTATTTATAATATGTATAACCATGTTTAATATTAACCTCATTTTCAAAAGAAAATTCATTTAAATTCCCATCACATTGACTCAGTGAAGAATATATATTCATCCTATAAATATTTATCAGAATCCCTGAGTTAGACTAGGGATTCATAGACAAAAATGAACAACTCAAAGATAAAAAGCCAAGATTAATGCCTTTAAAGAATTCCCAGATTAAAATATGGTACATGTATATATCATACTATGTTTTAAATTCTAAATATTCTAAATTTTCTGTTAGAGAAACTTTTTAAATTTTCTAAGAATGAACTTTAAAAAGATATGTTTATTATACCACAGATAGGCATAGTAATAAGCATTAAGCAAGAAAAAGAAATAAACCTTTGAGCAATTAATTTAAAAGGCAAAATGAAGTCTTCATTCCAGTGAACCAGTAGCATCAATGCCTTAATTATTTATCTGCAGAATAACTAGGCCAATAGTGGCTATTAATTAGGTGAAATGTCAGCTCAAATCCTGGAAAAGTGTTGAACTGACATGAACAAATCCATTCCTTAAGTGATGTGGAAAAATCTAACAGTATAATGAGAAGAATAAATTCAGAGGTCACTCTATCTTCCAGTCACTTAACAACTGAATTGGAGTGAAGAGGGCAAGAGGGAAATGATTTGTAAAAATAATTAACCATGAACTCGACTAAGTGAAAAGGAGGCTGGAAATGGAAGCAGCTTTATCCATGCTGTCAAGCCAACTCTTTTTTGCAAGGAAGAATTCGTCATCCCACAAAAGCCCCAGGTGCAAGATTTACCTCTCTTTTTATCCACACATCTCTCTAAACCATCCACTTGCCCCTTCCCACCAAAACACTTCACAAGCACACGTGGAAACCTAGAGCTGCTCTCACTGACTCCATGGTTTCTTTCACCTCATGGTTTTGGGGACAGATTTCTCTGATCAGCTCTTTTCCACAGGCATAATTAGTACAACCTAATCCTTTTAAATTCTAAAGCAAAACACATTACTACAAACTTGAATCACGAGTGCAAACACTCATTTCACTTAGAAACATAAAGGTTTTTATTTTGTTTCATTAAAGTCAATTCTACATAGAATGAAGAAACTAAAGTATATTTGGGATATTGCCCATGCAAATTCATACCACAATCCAATGCTTCAAGGAGAATAAGCCATAAACTCTCATAAAGTCAATATTTCCTTATTCTTTTAGCCTACTAGCTATGGATATTTAAAGGAAATATTTCCTATAAAAATAATGTCTATTATTTCAGGGAATATACACTATGATTGTTTTGAAGTAATTGAAAAGACTGTGGCAAATTAATCATGTAACCCTTTTATTATGGCCCAAGACAAAATAAAATGTTATGCTATATAAACTTAGTTTGGTTTAACTTCATCTGTGACATTTTATGATTAGTTGAAATGTCAAAAGAAAAATAAAGTTAAAATAAAGCATTGGATAGCTAGCCTGTATTTAGCCATCATTTACACAAATTACTTGTGCAAAATGCTTCATCCACAGCAAAAAAAAAAAAAAAAGAAAAAGAAAAAAAAAGACAAACTTAAATTTTGACCTCAACATTCTATGAATTGAGTAATCTGTAATGCTGAAAAATATAAGGCCTTTACAAAAGTACTGTGATTTCAAAAGAATATAAGAATCATGAATCCGGTTTATCTCTTTGTAAAAATAATAAAAACTCTTTACATTTGATTAGATTGAACAGAGGTAGGAAAGGGGAGCAATAATGTTACAAGAAGTTCTTCCTTAAGTTCTATGTGGTAATAACATATAAAAAGAGAAGTAGGGGGACCAGCAGATGGCGTAATGGTTACATGCTAGACTCTCACGTAGTCAACCATGGTTTGAGTCTCGGACCCAATGGTTTTAAACTCATGCTGCGTGTGTGTGCGTGTGTGCCCAAAATCCTGAGAGAAGAATGGAGGAGAAGGGATTGTGGCATGGCCATTCCCCCTAAGGAGTGATATCTCACTTTCTGTCTCTCTGTCTCTGTCTGCTACAAGAGCATGTGCCCTATCACAAAAACCTCTCTAAAAAGAAGAAAAGTAGGAATATTTTCTTTTTTTTTTTTGAGAGGTTTTTCGCTATAGGACGCATGCGCTCGCCAGACAGACAGAGAGAGACATAGAGACAGAAAGCAAGAAATCACCCGCCAGGGGGGATGGTCACGCCGCAATCCCTTCTCCTCCATTCTCCTCTAGGGATCTTGGGCACGCACACATGCCCAGCGTGAGTTTTAAGCCACCGGGTCTGGGACGCGAACCGCGGTCGACTACATGGGAGTCCAGCGACATAGCCATTACGCTAACTGCTGGTTCCCTTATTTTTTCTTTTACATACATAAATTATATAATCAACTGGTTGGTATTTAGAAGGAAATATATATATATATACATATACACTTTATATTGAACTCTACTTACATTTAGAGTTAGAAAAACAAGTTCAAAATTTTATTTTAAAAAATTTTAACAGTAGGGACCAGCAGTTAGCATAATGGCTATGTAGCTGGACTCCCATGTAGTCGACTGTGGTTCGAGTCCCGGACGCGGTGGCTTAACCTCACGCCTGGCGCGTGTGCGTGCGTGCCCAAGATTCCGAGAGGAGAATGGAGGAGAAGGGATTGCGGCGTGGCCATCCCCCCTGGGGGATGATTTCTCGCTTTCTGTCTCTCTGTCTCTGTCTGTCTGGAGAGCAAAAGCTTCTCAAAAAAAATTTTTTAATAGTAAATATGAAAATATTTTAGTTTTTTTCCTACAACATATGTACTCTAATACTTGTTATGGCATTTCTATCCAGCATTTTAACATTTGGATTAAGAAAAACTCTTTTTTTATTTATTTTATGTATTTCTATCCTAATTTCTTAGCTTTCTATAACCTTAAAATATGTTCAGCAGATTTAGCTGTATCATAGTTTACTCTCAACATAAGGGGCTTTTGATGGAATGCTTTGAGTATGCCAGAGGATTATATAATACTTTTCTGTATTATTTTCCTCTCTAATGAACATGTATATGGGAAGTTCTCCCTTTTTCCAATTTGAAAACTGACTTCAGCTAGCCTAGATTCTACCAAGTAGAAGAGACTGGAAAATGCCAATCAGCTGAGATAGTCAAGGTCCACGTTTCCAAGGAACAGTCTGGAAATGTAGATACCCAAGTTAGAGAGGGGAAATCAGAAAATGAAAACAGGTTGGAATCAAACTAAGCTGGAGGAGCATGGAGGTGTAAATCCTAAACAACTGCCCCAAAAAAAATCCATTCAGCAAGACACTGGCTTTACAGGTCAGCAGCTTGATAAGAGTAATTCGAAATGTGTGAGGAAAAGGCCACACTGCTTGGCTACTCTACTAACTTATCTTATGCAGCAGCCAAGGCAGTGTAAAATTGCAGTAGCCAAACATATTTATGGGTAATAAAACGGGCACATTCTCTGTTTGTAAAGGAGTCTGTAGTATGACACCCAGATCCCCTCTCAGGGTCTGAGACACTCATTTCTCCAGTTGCAGACAAACACTGTTGCATGTTTCCCAGAAATGGCCCTCTACTAAAAGAAACTTCTCTGCCCAAGGCTGCCCCCCTTTCCCAATGACTATGCTTGGCTGTGTCATGAGGGGGCATGGGTATTTTTCCTTGTAACCAGAGGGTCAGGATCTTTGCTGATGACAGAGGCATAGAAGGCCACAGGAGCAGCAAAGGCATTCTGTAGGCCCTAGTGAGCCATCTGCTTTTCAGAGAGTGACCTCAGCACACCACTTAGTAACTGTTCTTCTTCCACACACGAGTCTACCCAGTGGGGCCTATATGTTGCACAGATTTTCTCCTGAGTATCCTATAGAAAGTGACCAATGCCTGGTTGAAACATACACAACAGTTCCTGGGCAAGAGCCCTTCTCCTGAGCCTTGTGTCATTGGCAGCTTATATTGGAATTAAGACATATGATTTAATGTGAGACAGAGAGATAGGGCCATGCCAAGTTGCATAATCCAAGGCCTCTTTAATGAGGGTTCCAACCCCATACTTCAATGGCAAATAGTGAGACTTCTGAAACAGTTCAATCTATGGGAGAAGCTTGGGAAGACTCAGCAAATTTAGCACCATGACACACAGCTCAAAGCACAAGCTAGCCAGCAGGCAATTACTCAAAGCACATGCTCTCCAGCAGGCAGCAGAGCCAGTTAGCAAGTCAAAGAAAGAAAAGAAAGGCCATGGTATGGTGGTTATCATTGAGACGCCCTGCTTGCTACATCAATTATGGTCATCCTGCAGAGGGCAAACAGACTCACACACACACATACAGACACACACACAATTAGCTTCAGATGTCAAGTCTGATGATGCCATACACACACCCAGAGGATATGAAAAGGTTTATTACTTATTTAATGAGACTTTCTGGGAAGAGAAGAGCAGATTCTTAAGCAGGTCCAAAAATGGCTTGAGAGAGCAGAGAAAGGAGGGTGGCTAGGGATTTTTTTGTGGTTAAGAGTGGCGGCTAGGTGAAGGTTAATATTTGCACAGACCAAGGATTGTGTGTATTAAATTTCCTGCCATCACCAAAAGAAGGGGCATCCAGGCTTGCTTATCAGCTTGCTCAGATATGGGGAAAGCGAGAGAGGGGGAGAGATTTGAAAACAGTCAGCAAACATTAAACAGGAATCAGGGGCCTGATGGTGGCACAGCAGTGAAAGGCAAGGCAGACCCACATGGGAAGCTTACCCCTTCATTTCTGAAGAACTCCTTGAATACAGCGGGCACATATGTGCTTGTGATCTATGCTGGATGAGGCTGGGGTAGATCCTGTTGAGGATGCCTGTATCTCGCTCTCACTCACTCAAGGAATAAATAAATAAACTTTAGAGGGATCAGCAGTTAGTGTAATAGTTATGTCGCTGGACTCTCATGTAGTTGACCACGGTTCGAGTTCTGACCCTAGTGGCTTAAACTCACACCGGGCGCATGTGCATGCGTGTCCAAGATCCCAAGAGGAGAAAGGAGGAGAAGGGATTGTGGCATGGCCATCCCCCCTGGGGAGTGATTTCTTGCTTTCTTTCTCTCTGTCTCTCTCTGTCTTTCTGGTGAGCGCACATGCCCTATAGCAAAAACCTCTCCAAATAAATAAATAAATAAACTTTAGAAAAAGAAGAATCAAAGTCTTCATTACAAGGAAGTAGAAAAGAACTGAATGTATGTTTCCGAATAGCCTATTTGGGTGTTTGAGGTATATCTGCTTATAGAAAATGATGGGTGTCTCATTTTTATGTAAGTGATCCTTTTGCTTCTGTTAAAACCTATGCTTGAGATAACCTTTCTAGCACTCTTTTTAATCTTCAAATTTTATATTATCTGATATAAAGATTTACTATATTACTGATTTACTAAGTCTATTATTAGCATTACAGACTCTATTACTATTCTATGAGTCCAGTTCAAAATCATGAATTTCATCTACATTTTATTGTATTCTCATGCAAAATTCATCTGGGAAGTCAATCAGAATGGCCATGAGTGGCTTCTCACTTTGCACAATCATTACAACTTATGACTCGTCAATGACTACTGTATATACTTAGTCCTTTAAAAGGTCAAATGTAAAACTCAGTCATTGGGCCCATGTAGTGAAAGCTCTCTGAGGAGTGTTCACTTTTTCTCAATTTATGAGTGAGCTTGTTCAGCTTTTGCCTTGCACGTGAAGCTGTCTTGGCAACTTCGGTCAGCCAGAAGTCTCCTATTGGGATGTACCTCCACAACAGTACATTTAACTGAATAGAATGAAAAATTCAACGAAGACCATAGTTCTTTTTCTGTTTTGTTTGTTGCTACTTGGTGCCCAGATCAATGTGATAACAGCTACTGAATAAATATTCATAACAAATCCTGGACAAGAGGTACTTTTTACTTCTTTGATAAGAAAAAAATAGTCCATTATAATTTTGATAATGATAAGCCTAATTTCAACCTCAGAATTTGATGTTTCTCAAATAAAGAGTAACATAGTTTTTGTTTGTTTGTTTGTTTGTCTTTTTCAATAGGGCACATGTGCTCAGCAGAGAGAGAGAAAGTGAGAAGTCACCCCTCCAGGGCTGATGACCACGCCACAGTCTCTTCTTCTCTATTCTCCTCCTGAAATCTTGGGCATGTGCACACACACAGTTTGATTTTCAAGCAATTGGATCTGAAACTCAAACTGTGGTTGGGCACGTGTAAATCCAGCGATATAACTGCTATGCCATTTGTGGTCCCAAGTGCAAAACCTTTTTAAATTCATGTATAGTTTTTCATAATATGCATCGTCCATAAAGACTTCTCATATATTACAAGTAATTAAAAACTGCAAGCTACTAAAAATATCTTGTTTAATATGCTCATATTAATTATGTTTATTTGGCACACTTGGTGTTAAGGAAATAGAAATCTCACATGAGCCCAAAGATAGGATGTGTACTGTAGTCAGTCTTCAAGGGAATAGGATATATAAGATTCTTATTTCAGATTCCGTTTTATTTTTCCTGGGCACTGCATGATCTCATTTTCCATTTTCTCTTATCTTTGGTCATACTGTGTAGAAGATAAAAATAAAGACTATAGATTCAGATTGCCAGAGGTAAGCCCCTGATTTTACACAAATATATGGTTTGGGGAAAATTACATATCCTCTCTGTGACTCAGTTTCTTTGTCTGTAAAATACGGCTAATAGAAGTGTCCATTCTATCGGGTTGAGAAGATGAAATGAGGTAATGTATATAACACATTTATCATAGTGTAGGCATGTTGGATAAGTATTCGATAAACATTGGCAATGACTATTATTGCACACTTGCACGTGGCTCAGAATGGCTTTCCTCTTGCACTTCATAGGCTTTTTTGTTTGTTCGTTTGTTTGTTTTTTTGTTATTGGATGTGCGCACTTGCCAGAGATAAGCAGAGAGAGATAGAGAGAGGGAAAGTGAGAAATTGGCCTCCAGGGGAAAGGCCACATTGAAATCCCTTCTCCTCCATTCTCTCAGCATTTGGGGCACATACACTTGTGCACGTACACACACACACAGTGTGATTTTCAAGCTACCAGGTTGAACTATATAGTCGGCCATGTGAGATCCAGGCACTCCAACCTCCAGGCCACCTGCTAGCCCCCATAGCCCCTGTTTAAAGCACAGTTTGTTCCTTAATTTAACTTACACTGTCTCAATTTTCTAATTCCCCATTTCCAAGAGAGAAATATGTTGATCCAGACCATAGTTTTGAACCAGGTCACAGTGATTACCTTGGGTCATCATATCCAGTCAGTGATGATAGGAGCAAGGCATGGCTCACATGGTACAAAACACCACAGATTAGACTGTAAGAGCTGAAGTCCAACTGCTGAGGGATGTGTTTTAAAACAATCACTGCATGCCGGTATGAAGAATGAATTGAAGAAGAAAGAGTAGTTGAAAATCAAGTACCAATAACCCAATATCAACCCTATTGGTTTAAATTACATACACATGTATTCGTTCCTTTCCTTTGGTCCCTAAATTTAAAAGATCATAATCTCTGCACAGGATTAGGTATACTTAGTTTGTACTGTCTCCAAATTTTGGGAAATAAGGTCCAAGAACCTCATCTTCTGAAATGGAAGTTTAAAAGAATTACCCCAAAACAAGGAGCTTTTCCTTATTACTTATTTACAGAAATAGCATCTTAAATGAAATCCTCTATTGTGGTGAATATTAAAACATTTATTTTTCAGTAATCTAAAATTTATAGACAGCAGATGTGTAGTTGGCCTAAAGAAATCTTGAGGTTAACTGCTTCCAATTAGTGTGTAAATTCAACTTCTCAAGTACATTAATATCCTAGGGGAAAATCATGTTAATACCCATGCAAGAATCCAAATAGTTCCATATATTTGTTTTCTGTGCAGAAAAGAGTTAACAGCAGTCCTATGACTGCTGTCATTAGAAAGGCGAGCTTAAAAGTTCAGCTCTTGGCTAGTATAGGAACTTGGATTTGGGGAGCATTCCCCAGAACTGGCAAGAATGCCCAAACTGTTTGCATAAACAATGTGGTTTATGATGAACATCTGCTTTCTTCTGAGAGTCTCAAATGTTGGTACATGCCAGGCAGAGGGCTCCTACATGACTTGTCCCCAGTAAATACCTTGGGTACTGGGTCTCTTGTGAGCTTCCCTAACAGGCATGTCATTACAATTTGTTGCTGGAGAAACTATGCAAGTCCTATATGACTCTGTAGGAGATGACTCTCAAAAGCTTGTGTCTGGTCTTCGGATTTCACCAGAAATTAATTCCTGAAGAGCCTGATATAGTGTCCCTGACCATTTACCAACATCATTTTAAACGATCCTGCGTGTAAGTAATGCATACCTCAAGACATTACAAATCCAACATACCTGGTTCCTTTTACTAGTTTGCTTTATATTTTTCCATTGTGACATACTCTGACATACAACTATATTGAGAGTTCTGCGTGATTGTCCTGGGGATGGTCTTGGGGATTCCCAATACATTTTTCATAGTTTATTAGTAAAATAATAGAAGAAAGTGAGTCTGTCATTTATTCCTGTTTTAAAATTTTTATGCTTAATAATTATTGATAAAATATTAACTTAGAATGTATCTAATCATATTCAGAAGTAACAGAATTTTTTTCTGGGTAGTAATGTATTCTTGGTGCCCACTGATACAAGCTTCATTGTTAAATTCTCTCTCCTATACAGTCTCTGTAAATGTTCCAAGGATATATTCATTGATAGATGTGTAAATATGGATGTAGATACAGACATAGACAAACATATGCACGTATAGGTAGACAGTATAGAGACAGAGCTGTGTAATAATAGAGTTTTATGACAATAGATCAAGAGAAACATTAGTTAACATAAGTAGTCCTTGTATCATATTAGTTAAATATGGAATTTCATTTTTTAAAGTTAAAAACATTTTTCATTACTTAAAGATTTCTGGCTTTAAACATGGGTTCAAACATTTGGTCCTCATTGGTATGAGGTTAGCAGACATGATTTTATAGAAAACAAACCAAAGTCTGTGAGGGATTCATATAACCATTGTAAGGCAATCTTCTGAACTATCACTTGGGTGTCTAAACACCATTTACTCTCCATGTAAAGCCAGCCTTTATCAGACCATCATTAAAATTTTATGTCAGGATCATACTACATATTAAAATCTTTGAATGACGCCAAATATAATGGGGCATATATAAAAAAAGAAAAACTTAGCAACTTATTCATGACAGGTTAAAAGATCATTAGTTTCATTGCTCAGAATTACAGTACTTTATACAAGAGTTTTAAGATATTTTGAAATTCATTTATAGGACACAAGATGCTATGGTAAAGAGTATCAAAATTTGCATATATTTTCTCCTTAAGGGATTAATTCAACATTTCGAATTGCATATTATTTAAATCAGTTTCTGAATGAGCTATCCAACAATGTAAGATTCCAGAAGGAAATTATCACCTAATTTCTCCTCCAGAATTTCAACTGGCCTTTCCAGATAATGAGACATGATAGATGTGCCTGGAAGTTAATTTCTCTTCCATGTTGGGACAATATACTGAAGAGTTTAATGTTCTATATTACAAGTAGTTCTGATGGCATTTCCATAGTGAGAATGAATTCCTAGAGTCTGTTATAGCTGTCCCTGAACATTTACCAATATCGTTTGAAATGATTATAGGTTCTGCATGTGAGAAATGTGTACTCGCAAGACAGAGCAAATCTAATTTACCTGACTTTACTTGGTAACATATTTTCATTGTATTTGATGAATTGTTACCCCTGATTTGGGGGAAAAGAAAGAAATAAATTAAGAAATTAAGAAAGAAAAGAAAGAAGGAAGGAAGGAAGGAAGGAAGGAAGGAAGGAAGGAAGGAAGGAAGGAAGATGGTTTTATGTCCAATAATAGCTTTTTGTAATTGTCACAATTTGTCTTGATGGTCATGATATCATAGAGTCCCCAATGAACCGGAAATAAAAAGAGGCTCTCTCATACTGCTTTTCACGTATTTGTTCTTGAGGTGATAAAAATGTATTCTACTTTGCAGAATCTAAAAACTATTTGAAAGAAAAAAAGAAGAAGGACATATAGATGATATCATTCTCCTGTCTCTAGGCAACATCAATCATAAGGTAGACCTTCTCTTAAACAACATTTAGACCAGCCTTGGGGGTTATATATAGCCAAATTTAAAAATCTTCAAATTCTCCAAGAATGGCATTACTCTTACAGGGTCATAAAACAGTACTAGTATGGATTTGCTCACCTTACAAAGATCAAGTTCTCTCCTGAGTGATCTGAACCCTGCCGCTTCTCTAGTCTTATCTCTCTCCCATCTTTACCTCACATTTTGTTTTAATAACACTGAGTTGTTTATGGTGTCTCTTCTAAAAAAGGTATTCAGGATTTATTTTAATCATGTATGATAAGACACACACACACACAGATATAAAACTGACTGTCACAAAGGAGGAAATTCCTACTCACAGAACCCTCAACACACAGAGCACAACATGCAGGGAAGGGCCATGTGGGGACGGACCAGGGTCAGTCAGGAGGGGAGAGGGAGAGCATGGCCTAGGCTTTACTGGCATTTTGTAGGGAGAGAATGGGCAAGTCAGGGTGGGTATGCTGAGTAGGAGTAGAATTGGATAGTGTGAGTAATTTTAGAGAACTCTGGCTATAGGAATTGTCCCTAGTTGTTCAGTATCTGGCTCTGGGGTAATCTGGCAGAGGAAAACATCAACTTAGTTCATAAGGGCTTGATTACGGAAATGATTGGGGGCATGGGTTCTGGATTCCATGATTTATATCTAAAAGGTATGCTTGCAGGTGAATCACTTGTTCTCTGTTAGGATTAGCTAAACTTGAAGTGGCTGTCTCTCCAGCGTTAAGGCTACAAATGCCAAATACTAAGAACATGGAAAATTGGGAACCAGCAGTTAGCATAATGGCTATGTCACTGGACTCCCATGTAGTCGATTACAGTTCGCGTCCCGGACCTGATGGCTTAGAACTCACACCGGGCGCGGGCGCGTGTGCATGTGTGCCCAAGATCCCGAGAGGAGAATGGAGGAGAAGGGATTGCGGTGTGACCATCCCCCCTGGGGGATGATTTCTCGTTTTCTGTCTCTCTGTCTCTCTGTCTGTCTGGCGAGTGCACACACCCTATAGTGAAAAAAACTCTCAAAAAAAAAAAAAAAAAGAACATGGAAAATTATAGCAAATGTAGTAGCCCACAATACCTAGCTCTTTCTCCCTTCCCCTTTCCTCATGTCATTTTCTCTACCTGAAATCCTTACTGTATATGCTCCTACTTTTTCCATTGTTTTTATACTTTAAGACTCAGTTAAGATATAAATTCATCTTAGAAGCCTATCAGTTCACTCCTGCTAGACCTAGACTGGGAAATTGCTACTCCAGATGCTTCCAAGACACTATAGACATATTTCCTTTCCTTTCCTTTCCTTTTCTTTTTTTTTTTTTTTAAGGTTTTTGTCATAGGCTGGATGTGCTTGCCAGAGAGGAGAAAGACAGAGACAGACAGTGAGAAAAAGTGAGAAATCACTCCCCGGATGGCCACACCATACTCCCTCTCCTCCATTCTCCTCCTGGGATTTTTGGACAAGCATGCACATACACCCGACATGTTTTCAAGCTACCAGGCTCAGAAATGCCTAGGTATTATCCTACTGAAGATGTGCCTCGAAAGCTGTTGAGCCACAGCAAAAAACCCTCAGTCAGCATGTGAGAGAGCTGCGAGCCAGCATCACTCCCGGGACCATTCTGATCATCCTCACTGGACACCACAGAGGCAAGAGAGTGGTTTTCCTGAAGCAGCTGAGCAGTGGCTTGCTACTTGTAACGGGACTGCTGGTTCTCAATAGAGTTCCACTGTGTAGAACACACCAGAAATTTGTCATTACCACGCCCACGAAAATTGATATTAGCAAAGTAAAAATCCCAAAGCACCTTACCGATGCTTACTTCAAGAAAAAGAAACTGCAGAAGCCCAGACACCAGGAAGGTGAGATCTTCGACACACAGAAGGAGAAATACGAGATTTCAGAGCAGCACAAGATTGATCAGAAAGCTGTGGATTCACCTAATTAAATAACTAATCATATATATATATATATATATATATAAATATTATATACATAGGAGATTTTCCATTTTGTACTCTGCAAAATGAGGAACACAACTATTTAGAATTTTATTTTATGGAAAATCACATGCATAATATACCCTTCGAAGTCAAATTCAAATGGCGTGTTCATAGAATACTTCTGAATTATCAGAACTAAAATAATCAGTCATGGTTTATGGGGAAAAAAAGCATTCCCCAGTTTTTATCTTTAAGTGATTATAGAAAAGCTAAATTTATACAGTTTGGTTGATTACAAACCATATTTCCCATTAAGGGCTGTGTTTATTTTTGAAAATAATTAACTGCATTTCAAATGGGAGATTAAGTATGTGAACTATCAGGGTATGAATTCCCATACGATTTTTACATTATACCACTTAAAGAAATGGCACATAAGGAGAGGTTTGGCATATCCTTTCCAAGGTAATGTTCGAAAGTATATGAAATACCTATACATATTCAATTTTACGTTTCTTTCTTTCACGAGAGTGAGAGACAGTGAGAGACAAGCACTGTAAACATGGTCTCAAGCCATGATCCCCTCTCCCAGCCAGCCAGGATCATGGGCACATACCTGGTGTACACAGGTCAGCCAGAGAACCAAACTCACAATCTTCCATGTGGATTCAACATTGCTTGAGCAGCACATTATCACTGCACCACAGAGCCAGCCCAATTTGCTACCAACTTTTTAAATAGACTATGTCTGTTCATTTTACCTCACTACTTTAATTTCATGAATATTCTGCTTGGATATGAGGAACTTTAAGGGTAAATTATTAGGCTTATCGATCTGTATCACTCATCAGCCTAATACTTACTACATACATCAAAATTAATATTACCACTTTACTAAGGATGTTGTATATGTATAACTCACCTTATGATTTCCTTAGTGTACAACTAATTTACAATTTTTTTTTCTGAAAAACTATCCTTGATTTACTTACTCTCATTTTCGTGCAATTTACGTTTCAGCAAAATATTGCTACCTCAATGCTTTTAATCTCAAAATATCGTCTAACATATCTAGTCAACATTTTTATCACCTAGTTTTATGGGCAATTATAAAGTCTCTGCACTTTTAAATACTTGCTCAGTCTGCTTTCTGTTTTATTAATGACCTTTTTTATCTGCTCAGATAGGAATAGGAGTTTAACAGCTCCAGGAAAAGTGATTTAAAAATTTAGACCTGAGATAACTAAAAAAGGCACACTGAAGAAATATCACACTTTTAGTTCCATTTGAACATTTTATCAGGTAACATTAACTGATTAGTTTTAGAATCTTCAACCAAGACCAATGTTAACAGGACAGTCAAAATGTAAGGAGAGGAGTTTTAAGTTTCATGAGTTAAAATGATTTCTATGGTTTGTGACATAATTGTACTGTAGATAGATAAAAGGAATGCCTTATTTTCCTCCTGAAGAGTTCTTTTTACCAGTGTATAGAAATAGAGTTGCCAGACAAAATATATTATATGCTTGGGACATACTTATACTAAAAGAATTATTTTTTGCTTCTTTAAAAATTTACATTTTACTAGGTATCCTGTAGTTTTATTTGTAAATCTGGCAATCCATATAGAAGTGTAATTAAAGGGATATTAATTCATTTGCCACTCACATTTGGATTATAGAAAGTCTTGACCTTTTAATGCTATAAAACACATATGTCCTTAGACAAGGAACAGCTATGCAATTGCAGGGCCTTTTGCAAAATGAAAATGAAAGACCCTTTTGAACAAACCAAGCATCCAATGAAGCCAGCCCTGTTTTTAGAAGCCCCAGCATTAGAATGGTGGGGATTCTAAAATCAAATGTTCTTACATTACCAAGAAACTTAAATGGGTTGATTTTAACTGGGATTCATCCATACAAGGGGTCACCAAACTTTGTCTTTAAAGACTCACATGGTGAATATTTTAGGCTCTGAAACCTGTACAGCTTCTGCCACAACTATACAACTCCATCACTGAAGTGTAAAAACAGCCATAGACAATATGTACATAAACAGATAAGCATGGGCTGCATTCCAATAAAATTTTAGCTATTAAAACAGTTTGTAGACTACATTTGACCCATGGTCTACGGTTTGCTAACCCTGGCATATACTCCACACAGAAGGAAAATTCCCAGTTAGGTTTATTTAAATTCTATGCAGCCACAGCCACTAAGGTAGACATTTGGCTAGGAGGTTATAATTGTTTCTCTGGCATATTATAACATTTTTGCAAAACTCATAAGAGAATCTACTTTTTTGTGTATATATCTTTTTTTTAATTGCCAGAGGGCACATGTGCTTGCCAGAGAGAGAAAAGAAGAGAAACCACATCCCAATGGGATGTGATCATGCCACAATCCTTTCTCCTCCATTTCTCCACCTCATGGAGATTTTTTGGACATGCAAGCATATGTACCTAGCGTAGTTTTCAAGCTGCTTCAACCACAGTTGGCCATGTGGGATTTAGCTCCCTCAACCACAGGGTCATGGGGCTGACCCAGCATGTATCTTTAAACCAAATTAAAACATTTAGCTCAAACCACTGCCCCACTCTTCTAGGTCCTTTAAAATTTCATATTAGAAAACGTAATGAGATACATATGTTCCCTCCTCTTCTATTTAATTTTTATGTGCACTCTTATGCTTCACTGTTGGTAATAAAACTTTAGAGTCAACAGCAAAAGAGTATGAAGGAAGGTGTGGCTGTCATGGTCTGTTCTTCCTGAAGTAAAAGCTACATTACAGGTCATGCATGGTGGACAATGAGACAGTTCGTAGCATCAAGCCTCACAGACCTTCTTGGTGTTCCAAGAATCTTGGTGTAATATAAACCCTCTAATAGCAAATAGGTGAAACAGTTGTTATTTCCATTTTAAAGATGAGGATAGATAGTGGTATTGCGGTAAAACCCAACACTTGAGAGTCTGACTCACATAGGAAGGATCTGAATTTGTGTCCAAAGACCTCCTGAAATACACTGGGCATGTTTTTGTCTGTTAAATGAGTCTACCTGGAGCTACGGTTGGATCATGGTGTCAAAATCCTGTTGGGGGTAAATGCTCTTTCTCTCTCTTTATCTCTCTCTTTCTCTCTCTCACTCTGTCTCACACACACACACAAATCTCATGTGTACACTTATGGAAGAAATAAGTGAATAAATTTTTTAAAAAGATGATGAAACTGAGATCTAAAGAGATTATATATATTATCTAGGGTCATATATCAGAAACAGAAAAGCTAGGCTTATATTCCAATCTTCTGAGGTCTTGATATCACAGAAAATAACCATAGCTCCCTACCTTTGCTTATATTAGTTAAATATGGACAAAGAATGAAGCACAGAGACACAAGGAACAAAAACATACATTTATCTAGCTTGCATTACACAGAAATCCAGATACATAATCTAAGTACTCCATGAAGTCAGAGTAAATAACACCGACACAAGATCTAGTTGTAGGAACAATCACAAGTTATAGTGTAGGGGAGAGCCAGTTTAAACTCATGTTAGCATAAAGTATAAACTCTCTGACTGACTGCCATAAAGACTCGGCTATTTGGATTCTTCCCAGGCATCAATCTCCCTTTCCAGAGAGCATACTTTGAGAGTTAACCCAGTGGTGCCAAGCAAGCAAGCTCTTTCTTTGAAGAGCGTGGTGTTTTCTAAGCAGGCTAGATTTCTTCAGACCAACATTTTGGTGGTGTGTTTCCAAGGTAATCCTTACCCTGTGAGTCTGAGTAAGAACAGAAAGAAATCATCTGTTGCAGCGGACAGGAAGAGGAATTTCTCCTCCACTTGATTCAACATATACCTGTACAAGGCACCCTCCAGCCCAGCAGATCTTTCTGATCATTTTGCTTTGCTCTGATTTTCTGAACTCACAAATCTTTGTAGAAGTCATCTCAGGAATCAAAGAGATGCTCAAAATCCAAGGATATATTATGTCCCTCCCATAGTGTATGACTCCCTTTGACCACCTGACACTGATTTTAGAAATGATTTGCAGTGAGAAGAAAAAAATGATAATTAGAAGATTATTGGCCAGAGACCAGCAGGTGCCATGGTGGTTAAGGCATGGGATGCTCCCAGCTCCCATGTGGCCAACTATAATTAGAGTCCCAGACCTGGTGGCTTGTCTTCTCACTTTCCTTCTCTCTCTCTATGTGTCTCTCTCCAGTCAAATTAAAAAATAAATGAATAAATAAATAAAATTAAATAAATAATTCTTTAAAAAAAGATTATTGGCCAAGGCCTTTCCTTTAAAACCAAGAATATGTGAAATGATTATCCTCTTAACTATAATATGTTTCAGTATAAGGCTGCCTAGTTTCAGGTAAAGAAAGTTAAACTTCAGAATCAGAGTATACAGACTTCTAAATGTATTACCTCGGTAACCACAAACTTATTCTGTGCCTCCATTTCTTTATATGTGAAAAACAAAACAAAACAAAAATTCCTTCATTATAGGGTTGACATATGGAGTCACAGAGACCAAAAAAAAAAGAGAGAGAGAGAGAATGAGAAGATTTTGATATGTATTATATTCTTAATAAGTGATATTTTTGTTAAGATTTTTTGAATAATAAATAACTATAATACCTTTTGTCTCTTATAAAAACATATGCTGAAATTCAGAAAATATTCTGTTCAAAATTCTGAATTGAGTTTGATGTAATTAATAATGCTACTTGCTTCAGATCTTAACTCAAATTCCTACTCTCAATAATGTCTTCCCTGACCACCCTATTTAAAATTACTACTCTCCTCCCATCCCTCCCCCAACCTAAGTACTCCAAATCTCCCTTCCTGCTTTACTTGGTCTATAGCACTGTTCTCTATAAATTTACAATTTATTTTATTTATTTGTCTATTTATTGCCTATCTCCCTACCTCCCCAGACACCTCCCCACCTGCTAGAATGCAAGTTCCACAACAATGAGAACATTAACTCCTGCTTCTTGTTAAAACTTTTTTTAACTCTTCTGTGAAATTTTTAAAGCTCTACATTGTTCCTCCATCCTTCAGCTCTGACACAATATTCATGTTGAACACTTAAGAACTGGCACATAGTAGCAACTCAATAAATTTTTATTTCTTGATTTATGCAGAAATGAAGGGAAGAAATCCAAATGGAAGCACTGAGTGAAGTCCCACACATGAAGCCTGGCATTAGCATACCCATGGTGCCACACAGATATATACACTTTTATAGATACTTTTATAGTTCTTAAGTTACAAGTCAAGAAGTATAAAACAGGAGGAAAGAAAGACTATACTGAAAAAAACAAAAGCAAAGTATTTAGGTACTTAAAAAAAACAGCATCAACCACTTTATACCTCTTGATAATGTGGGAAATTAGAACGGTCAGACAAGATCATTTTTAATTCATAATAAAATGAAATCAGAGAATGCCCTGAACTGTGCAAAACATATGCAACAGGAATATATGAAGGATAAAGCCATGCATTTGACGTGTCTGCATTTTCTAAAATAGATCTTTAAATACATCACTGTTCATCAACACTTACTTGATCTTATGTTTCTGTTTAATTATGCATCAACCAAAGGACCGGTCCTTGTGTTTCAGTTCACAATGGTTCTTAATAGCATGTTTCAGCATGAGTAAATGAACTGCCAGCTGAGAAGTCACCCTAATAAAAACAGGGTCCTGTAGGAATTGTAAAGTGGCTTATGATGCTTCCGGTCGCATCACAGAGGGACTATAAAGTGTCGCACAAAGAGTGTATATTCATTTTGTGATTCCTGGAAGACACGTTGGTGAGGCAATAAAACGGTAGCAACCAATTTAAAGAGAACTTGAAGGGGGCCAGTCAAAGGGTTGAGCTTCTTATTAAGCATCCTTGCATTTTCAATGGTATCATGTGATTTCTTGGAATCTCAGAAAAACTTTTCTAAACTCTTCTGTGAAATTTTTAAAGCTCTACACCGTTCCCACACCCTTCAGCTCTGACACAGTATTTGCTATGGGACACTTTGTGATAGCTAATGTTTGGGGATTTTACCGATATGTGGTTTACATATGCATTTTTTTCTCTTCTTGCTAAACATGAATATAGCCAGCTCCCAGAAATCTACTTGACATTCTAAGTCATTTCATACATTTTAAAAATTGAGCTACTGGGACCAGCATATGGAGTAATGGTTTTGTCACTGGATTCCCATGTAGTTGACCATGATTTGAGTTCCAGACCAAGTGACTTAAAACTCACACCAGGCACATGTGTGTGCGTGCGTGCCCAAAATCCTGAGAGGAGAATGGAGGAGACGGGATTGTGGCATGGCCATCCCCTCCAAGGGTGATTTCTTGCTTTCTATCTCTCTGTCTCTCTCTCCCTCTCTGTCTCTCCAACAAACACATGCACCCTATAGCAAAACTCTCTTTTAAAAAGCTGGGGTACTATTTGCAACCAAATTACTAGAAATCTGGTTTAAGTTATATTGAGTAGCCTTGGTAGCCTACCTCTTTTAATTCTTACTTTCTTGGTAGTCATATTACTTCCCAGTGCATCATCGTTGCTTTACTAACTGTTCCAAGCTTGCATTTCACAATAAGTTTTGAGGTATTATTTGAAAATTGCTGATTATTTAAATTAGAATGTTAAATTAATTTGTTAATATCTTCCCATAAATCCAACTTTCAACCTTGTCTTAAATACAAAATATATTCCAACCCAGATAGTCCAGAAAATTTAACAAGAGAATTTAACAAATGCTTTTAAACTTATTATATTTAAACAATATAACTCTACTTAGCATCTACTATATGAATGCTATAAGCACTGGAAATTTTATGAGAATTCAGGGAAACCAGTGGACATGAAATGATTAAATAAAATCCCAAATGCCTACAGCCAGAGTTCAATCTTTTATCAAAGAAGAACCTTTCTCAGCTTGATTCTACCAAGCAAATTCTTCTTACACACCTAAATTGAGAATTAGGACATAAGCCTTCCTGCTATGAAAATGTAAGGCCAACCAGAAAGATTCACTCCTATAGCAAGAAGCATAGAGAAATAGACTGGAGACCCCAAAGACGAGTTATGACATTTATTCCTAAAATAAAGAGCAGCCAAACTGAAACCTTATCAAATATTTTAAACAAGAACAACGAATACATTTTAGCATTGTAAGGGTGAGAACACAGAAATGCTGTCACTGAACACGCTAGTGAAAAAAATCTACATTTTGAGCAAATTCAGAAAGATTTAGAAGGTTCTGGAGTAAGCAGAATTTAATACAGGTTAATGTGAAACTGATCTGAACCAGCAAATCAACAGAAGAAAGGAGTAGAAATTTGAATGGACCCAAGAAAATTACCTTGGTCATTTTAACCTCTGGCTTCTGTCAACTTTCTAATGAGAAGAAACTGATGGTGAAAACCAGAAATTTAACTTACACACACACACACACACACACACACACACACACACACACCATATGCTTTCAGAGACATATAACGAAGCCTAGCAGTGGCTAAAATAAATAGAAGTTTATTTTTGTCACTTCAGAAGACATCTGGAAGTGGGAGGCTTTGGCAGTGATTTAGTGGCTCCATTATGTAAGATCTCTGTGATTCTTCTGAGCAGGTTCCTTCATCATCACGAGGAGGCTGCTCTAACTTTAGGCATCACATCCTCATTAGCTGCTAACACCGGTTGCAGTGGACCTGTGCCCACCAAATTGTCCCTGTTAATTTGGAAAGTATAATTTCTCAGGTGCTATCTCAGCTGATTTCCACGTAGGCAGACACATGTCATCCTTTTCAGCAAGGTAGGCTGGAAAGAGAATTTGTCAAGTCTTTTCCAGCCTCTATCGTGGAAGAAGGCAAGCCACAACAGGGTCTGGAAATAACCCGGGCTCAGGCAGAGCCAGGTCTGTCTGTATGCGCAGACAGCAGTAACTGACCAGTAGGTGGGATATAGTTTTTTGGCCCATATAGTGTGTTTGACCATTGTCAACAAATGGTGAACAATATTTTTTTAATTGGGTACTATATTAAATAGTCTTTCAAATATTTTTAAATAGATTGCAGACTAAGTGGGCACCCTAATGGCAACTGCAGCCAAGATGCATATACCTAAGGGAGAAAACTGGGAAAATTTCATGATTTCCATAAACATACGTAAACAAAACTCATGGTGTAACTGGGTTCGATGAACTCTAATGAGCATGTTAAATAAAAATACTAAGTGATTAGGGCCTGACAGTAGTGCAGTGGCAAAACTCTGCAAGGCAGACTATGTGGGATGGTTACTAGATCATGTCCAGAGACCTCTCTGAATATGCAAGACCTGTGTGTGCCCATGCAGACTGGTAGAAGCTGGGGATGGGTCACACGTCAAAACCCTGCCTGGGTGTTGTAACTCTGACTCACTCACTCTGTTTCTATCACTCATAGAAGAAATAAGTAAGTAATGTTTTTTAAAACTTCGAATACTTAGTGATTAAACTATAAAATGGCTCATGTCTAAAAAAGGGAGAAAATCAAATCAAGTGGCCTCATGTGTAAAAGGGAGGGGAAATCACACCAAGTGAGATAGACACGAGTATGCAAAAATAGAGCACCCGGAAATAATATCTGATGACTATGCCTCATAATTTGCCTATGTCCAAAACCAAGATGGTCTGCAAGACATTTCAAGGCCTTTTTATGATGAATAATCTAGCAAGACTAAAAGAAATCTTTATCTTTACAAACATTTGCAGGGAGTTTAACACATCCAAGGAGTTGTAATCAGTGATTAGATAAATCTGTTTGTCTTAGGTTACACAGTTTCAAAGAGAATACTTCTGTCCAGTAACTATAGAAGCAAATGGTTAATTTCAAAGTGATCTTTCTACTGCATTTATGGTCTTCTTCATTACCAATCCAGAGGTCTTAAAACATCCCAGACAGATAAACTCTGTTCTATTTTAAACAATATTAATAGAAGGAGATTCTACATCCTGGAGTAAAGTATATTATAAAAATAGTTCTAATTCCTGTTGAACTATGCTTCTGCTGTTAATATTGACTGAAAGTCTAGAGAATTTTAAAATAAAATTTAGAAAAGAGCAACACTTACCTAGCTTTGGAGTGAGGAATTAAGTTATCTGTGAAAATTTAATTATGTCTAAATTTCAGAGATGAATCATCTAGCATTTCCTGTCTTTAAATGTATTATAGAATAGAAAATGTAGCGTAGAAAGAAGAAAATCAACCACACAGTTTCTGGAAATGTACCCATCGCTGTAAACAAGCCATGACAATGCTTCCTGGGGCCTTAACAATGCACTGATGTCAAGGAAGTGTGTTCTCAAAGAGCCAAACTGATTAATTTCACCAATGGGCATGAGCCACTACACAGCCAGGAGAATGACAGATTGACTGTAAGAGAAAACTATTATTTTTCCTCTGTGGCCAATGTTGCAACTGTTGAAATCATATCTGGGAAGAAGTAAGCTCGATCATGCAGTTAAAGTGTTGTTTTGAACCAACTGGCCAATAATTTTTTCACTGAAATAAAACTTCAGGGAACAACCCATAGAAGTAAAGGAATTGCCCATCACAAAAGACAGCCATTCCCACATTAGAAATCTAAAAAAAGACACTGATTCTTTATATCACTGAGGAAGGATTGCAATCTACATTCTCCATGTTAAATACAACACCCTTCTAAAAAGGTTTAAACACTCTTCCTGTAAATATTCTCACCAAGTACCCAAACACTTGATATAATCACGTTTATTTTTCAGAAGATAAACCAACATTCAAATGCAGTTTATTTGCCAAGAAATAACATGTAAGTGACATCACCTAGGTGACCAGTCTGCTTAATCACAGTAACACATTCTTGTAATTCTATTATCTGAAGACGAACGATGATAAAGACATTCTCATTTACAAAAGACAAAAAAACTAAAATGGAGACCTGGGCAGAGAGGAGGTGCAGTGAGCAAAGAGTAAAGAGTGGATGGCTAACTCTTTGCCTAGGACTATCAGCACTCTTGCACTTCACCGGGAGCAGTTCAGTAAGGGTTCAAAATAAACTCACGTGCTTTTTTTAATGTATAGAATTTTCGTTACATTTTATTTTCTGGTGTCAATGAACAAAGAGCATGACTGGAATTCTGTATGAAGGTCATTTGTGATCTCTCTCACTCTCTCCGACTTCTTCCTCAATGTGCCGTGACCATTTAAGATAGGGTACTGAGCGAGCAGGAGACATTCTCAAGTGGAAAAGCTTCATTCTTTTCTCAAGGCATGTATGCTACCCTGATAATACATTTTCTATTTACGTTGCCCTTATGAGGACTTCAGAGTCCTTATATATCTAATTCAAACCACAATTTTGTTTTATAATTGCCAGAGCGTACATGCATTGGTCAGAGAAAGACTGAGGGCAAGGGTGAGA
>NW_006159556.1:4753522-4805588 GCF_000334495.1 Tupaia belangeri chinensis | reverse complement strand
TTGGAACCCGTCCACATGAATTCCTGCCTGGCAGTTTTTAAAGCCACAGGTACTGGGACATGAACCAGAGTCAACCATGTGAGATCCAGCTACAGGGGCCAGTTCTTAATTTTATCTTAGATGTGAAAAAAAAAATATATATATATATTTTTAGAGAGATTTTTTTTTGGAGAGATTTTCACTGTAGGGTGCGTGCGCTCACCAGACAGACAGAGAGAGACATAGAGACAGAAAGCGAGAAATCACCCCCCAGGGGGGATGGTCACGCCACAATCCCTTCTCCTCCATTCTCCTCTCAGGATCTTGGGCACGCACGCACACGCGCCCGGCGTGAGTTTTAAGCCACCGGGTCCGGGACACGAACCGCGGTCGACTATGTGGGAGTCCAGCAACATAGCCATTATGCTAACTGCTGGTTCCTGAGAGATTTTTGTTATTGGGTGCATACACTTGACAGAGAGACAGAGAGACAGAAAGTCAGAAATTGCCCTCCAGGAGGGATGACCATGCCACAGTCCCTTCTCCTTCATTCTCCTCTCGGGATCTTGGGTATGGATGCACACACATCTGGCATGAGTTTTAAGCCAACATGGCCAGGACTCAAACTGTGGTGAACTACATAGGAATTCAGCAATGTAACCATCAAGCTATCTGCTGGTCCCAAAATGTGAAATTATACCTCTAAATTAGCTATTTCAAAAAGCAAAGTTTTCTTTAATTATCTCTGATTGAAAAATTCTAAAAAGTTCATCAAAATTGAATTTTCTTTTTCTGGAGAGAGGAGTAGGAGGGTTCCCCCTGTACTAAGTCCCTCAATGAACTAAATTCTGCTTCTTAGGTAATCCTGTATTGCCTTGAGACTTAGAAATTAAATTTGTCTTATTTTAGCTATCTCTTTGTCATGATTTTCTTCCCAACAGAATGTAAATTCTTCCAGGATGGAGAATGTATTTTACCTATGTAATCATAGCATCGAACCATCCGTAGGATGCAATGTTTAGTTCTCAACTTGCAATGACTCGATGATAAAGATATGAAAGGATACAAAAAAATGAATAAATAAAATAGAGAAGACAAACAGAAAGGAAAGAGAGCAAGGGTCAGAGAGGTATAGCATTACTAAATGAAACATTTGTGGGCACTGGACAAACGTTTCTCTATTTAAGAACCTTATGTACATAGAACCTCATATACCATGAGCACACTAGAATCAAGAGAGTTCTCATTCTCCCACACAAGTAATTGTTATTATATTGTGGATGTAACATTACTAATGGCTTTTGTCTCCATAGTCAGCTAATGTCATATTTGATTGAATCAGTACCTTCATGATAGTATACAAATGTATCAGAAGCGTGCACACTTTCTCCAGAGAATAATGGAAATATACCTTAAACTAAAATCACCCACTTATCTTAATTGACCATGGTCAAAGCATACACAGTTATAGCTACAATGAGAAAATTATAGATACAAGGTTGTTTCGTAAAAGTTTCCATTCCTTAAATGCTCATTTTAAATTGGCCAAAATTATCAACATTATGTTTCTGTTTTGCTTATTCTGAGAACTGAGATGTCCGTTAAAGTTAGAAAAAAGAATCTTTTTTAGGCCTTCCTGGAAATAAGAATATATGTATATATTCTTTATAAACACACACACACACATAATTAAAACCACAATCTCATGATATATTTTTAAATATATTTCAATTCATTTGGAAAGTATTTAGATTTTTCTTCCGAGCAAGTAACCACATTATCGGTGGTTAAATCATACTTCCTTCTAAATTATATCATTGAATACCTGAAATTTATGTATTTAATTCCATTTTTAATGGTTGCACTAGATTTTTTGTAACTAGTAACTGTCCATGCTATCTGTTCCTCTGCCTTTATTCCAAATGTGATTTTTTTTTACTGTACCATTTTAAAGAAGAAAATGTAGATGATATAGGACACTAGCATAAATATATTCTCAACCATATATAACCAACAAGTTGGCATTTTTTAAACACACATATCCCTCATATTAATTTACATTATTGTGATTTTATTCTCTCATCCCAAAAGCATAGTAGAAAGAAGCAAAAACTCAGTTAATTAAGATATCAGTTTAGGTTGGGTTAGGTTATGTTAAATCAGTAAATATGATACATTTAAGTTTAATCTTCTATTAACAAGACAAATAATGAATCAATATACTGTACTATATCCACTGAGAGTGAGTTTTCCAATCAGTATTCTTGAGTCCAATGAAATGACTTAAACATTATAAAATCTTCCCTTGGGCCTCATGTGATCTATTTATCACATCTCTTCTTTATTACTATGTTCCCCTGATTCAAAAATAACTTTATACCTGGCCCACAGTCTCTCAATCCTTGCCCTAGTGCTCGGTGAATTCAATCTCTATGAAGCTAACCATTCCAAGAGTTTTGTTGCTCAGAGTCCTTTACTTCCCACCTCCACTTCACGGCAGGCATCCACCTCTTAGGCCTTATGTCACCCAGAACTGCCCATTTTAAAAATCTTAAAATTGCAGTGTAAATTCATTGAGCCATTATCTCCAGTTCCTTCACACCTCTTCCATCATCTCCTCTGCCCCTTAATCTCTCCACTTGGTCTTATTTCTATTTTTTCTCTTTCTTTGCTATGACTAATAAAAGGATCTTGCTATATACACATGCATAATCCCTTAAATCCCATTTCCTGAGTAAATTCATCACATGCACCAGGCCTGGATCAATTCAGCTGTCTGTTCATTCCCCTTCTATGCCTAGACTGATAGGCCTACTAAAGAAAAAACACAATCATAAAAATGAATGGTATAAGAAATTCATAAAAAGAGAATTCCACCTTAAACTGGACCTTCAAAATCATTCTGCAGACTAGTTATTTCCTCATTTTTGGTCAGTAGCTAAGGAGAATCACCCCAGCCCTCTCACCTCATTACCTGTTGTATCATTTTCTTTTTCTTTTTTTTAACAGGTCTTTGCTATAGGACACGTGCGCTTGCCAGAAAGACAGAGGGCAACAGAGTGATAGAAAGCAAGAAATTACTGCCCAGGGGGGATGGCCATGCCACAATCTCTTTTCCTCCATTCTCTTCTCGGGATCTTGGGCATGCACACACGCGCACACGCCCAGCGTGAGTTTAAGCCACCGGGTCTGGGACTCAAACCACCGGGTCTGGGACTCAACCCACAGTTGAGGTCTGGGACTCAAACCACAGTCGACTACATGGGAGTCCAGTGACATAGTCGTTACTCCAACTGCTGGTCCCTGTTTTATCATTTTTTAACAAATAGCCTTAACTCTTTCCTTCATAGATAAAACAGTCATCATTTGCCTTCTCCTAACACTACATTATTTTTAAGTAACTCAATCTTTGCTTATAACTCAATCTTTGTCCTTGGGCAAAAATGAATAAGAAAAGATTGAATTATTTCTCTACTTATACATTAATATCATTCCCTCTTCTCCATTTCAATGGTCCTCAAGTGCCTCCTGCTATAAATTATGATCTTCCTATTAATTTCTAGGCCACTAAACTCATCTATTAGTGATGGTGAATTTTTGCATCAAAGAACAGAATAATATGTCATGACTTTCACAACATCCTAGTACATTGGCTCTTCTTCTCTTTGCCCATAAGTAGGTTCAAGTCTCTCCTATCTAACAATAATTGGGGCAAAATCTTTATGAATTCATGTTCCCCTCTGGCCACCATGTTGTGTTTCCTTTTCCCTTCACAGTTACAGTGGCAGAAAAAGTAATCTGTGGGCTGTCTTCCCCACCTTACATAGCTCTATCCAGTGCAGTCTATCTCAGTTCCCAGCCCTTGCCACCAGATCTGCTTTTGTCTAGGTCAACACACACAGAATTACAAAACTCAGATGGAAATTTTCCATCAGTGTCTTACTTAACTCCTGTAAAACATATGGAATAGTGTATCCTTTGTGAAATTATTTATATCTTTTCCTTTCCCTCCTTCAAGCCTGTTAAATTGTCAGCTTCTTGGTAAGATTTAGCTGCCACACTAACCAACTTAAAATTAGAACACTGACCCCTGCCGTCTCAGTCTCTTCTACACTGCTAATAGTTTATTGTACTTACTATCTTTTAACAAAATATATAATTTATGTATTTGCTATTTTTTATCTTCATCATTCCAACAACATATAAATTAGTCTGCTGTTTTCAAAGATTTAGCTCAACATCACACATAAAGTAATAGCTCAAAAAAGTATTTGTCAAAAGAATGGCTCTCATGGTTCCCAGGACAACAGTCTTCCTTGGCTTTTGTCCTGACCTTTGGAATTTATTTCCTCAGTAACTTTTACAGCCTTCTCTTTTAGGGTTGTTCATATTTCCCTCCATAGACTCTTCATATTCTCCCTCAGAGGTCTCAGCTATTGTTATGGTTTGAACAATCTCCTTCACTGAAGGAGAACTCTTGAAATATCTATATTTTCCATCTCAGTCATTTTCCTGAATTCTAAACCCACATGCCTAGCTTCTTCCTAAACATCTACCTACCCTTGAGGTCCTACAGAGAACACACTTTACAACATAGATAAACTTCTTCCAATGATCTTGTCCCAACCTTCCAGAGCCTTTCACGCACAAGGTCATATAATCTAGACCTATATTCAAGTCTTCCGTAAAGTACTATTTCTAAGTTAAGTACAATATTTTACCTAATGTTTCCTGGTAGAGAAAAAATGATGCTATGAATGTGAAAATGAGCCCATGTTTTAGGTTATCAGGAATTACGCAAATCACATCAAGAGGTTTTCTTTTTTAGTTACAATAGTGTGAAAGTAGTACTTCTGAGTAGATCAAAGAAGGTTTCCTTTCATTTCTTGATACTTTTTCTATAACTTTGAATAATCATTAAGTAATTAATGACTTGGTATATTGAATTTCCTATAATAAATGTATAAGAATGAAATTAAAAACCATTACCATCCAAACTATTTTCATCTACAAATTAAAACCATCAACTAGCAACCATTATCTAATAAATTCAAAATTTCAGAGATGAGCCATATATTTATTACTAAGCAGTTATTGTCAAATACCAAAAAAATGTGACAAGGGCAAAAGATGCAACACTAAATACACTTTAAATAAATATTACACATACAATGGGGTACACTGACAAGAACATTGATGTTGAAAATTGACAACCTGGGTTCAAATTTTACTTCTACTACTCATTCATTGTTTAACTTAAAGAAAGGGAATAATAGGGGTCAGCAAATGTAGTAATGGATACATCGCTGGACTCCCATGTAGTTGACCGTGGGTTGACTCCCAGACCCAGTGGCTTAAAATTCATTCTGGGCATGTGTGCATGTGTGCCCAAAATCCTGAGAGGAGAATGGTGGAGAGGGGATAGTGGCATGGCCATCCATCCTCCCTTGGGGTTAATTTCTCACACACCCTATGACAAAAATCTCTCTTTAAGAAAAAAAAAAAAAAGAAAGAGAAAGAGAATAATAGCAAACATAAATCAAGCACTTACTACCTGCCATTCACCCTTTTAAGAGTTTTTTGCATTTTATAATTCTCGTAACAATCCTATAAAACAAGCACTGTCATGTTCTTTAGTTTCCAGAAGAGGACACTGAGGAAGCTAGAAGGAAATTATTTATGATCACACAGTCATATTTCAAACCCAAGCTATCTGACTCCAAAACCATATGTTAAATCAACCTGTTTTGAGGATTTGCCATTTATAAAATAGAGATTTCATCCCTAAAATGGGGGTTTTCATTAAAATAGCACATGAAAATATTTCATATATTTAAAATCCCTATCAAATTTAAAATATAGATTTATTAGTCTAGAAATTGGTAAACTCTAAGTAGTAAGTTCTTTCTCTGTTTGTGATTTGTACTGCATTGCTCCCTAAATGGATCTGAGAAGCTGTTTCCTTGTTGTAATAAACACTCTGAATTGAATTCTATCTTTGAGTCTTAAGAGCTGCTCTTCAGGGACCTTGATGATAACATTAAAAGCCCAATGAAATTCAGGAGCTCTTAAGCAATCCAGCAAATATTTTTCATGGCAATCACTGTAGAAAAATATACTATAACTCAAAAGCTGTCCTTGGGTCCAGCAGGTGGCACAGTGGTTAATGTACTGGATTCCCACTTGGCCAACCGAGGTTATGAGTCCTGGACCCAGAGGCTTGAAATTCACCTGTATGGGTACATGCCCAAAATCCCAAGAGGAGAATGAAGACGAGATTGTGAAATCTCCATACTCCTTGGGGAATGATTTCTCACTTTCTCTCTGACTCTCTGTCTTCAGTGAGTACCCATGCCCCATAATAAAAATCGCTCTTAAAAAAAAAAAATCTGTCGTTATTCTTTACCAATTAATGGGTCAATCTTCATAAGACATCCTTAAAAGAAAACATATGCGGGGGATGGTGGGGAGAGGGAAGACAGCTGATGGTGTAGTGGTTATGTAGCTAGACTCTCTTATGGGCAACAGTGGTTTGAGTCCTGGACCCAGTGGCTTGAAACTCATGCCAGCAGGTATGTGTGTATGCCCAAGATCCCAGGAAGAGAATGGAGGAGAAGGGATTGCTGTGTGGCCATCCCCCTGGAAGATGATTTCTCACTTTTCCTCTCACTGTCTGTCTGTCTCTCTTCTGGCAAGTGCACATGCCCTAAAACAAAAATTCTAGGAAAGTCAGACTTTCAAAGTCATTTATGGACCAAAGATATTTGGTCCCAGAAGAAACACTTGTTTAAGTTTGAATCCAATATAATATGAGTTGTAGTTTCACTCACTTATTCATTCAACGAACTTTTTTAGTATTTACTATGAAAGACATTATATAATATGCTGCAGATGTAATAATGAGGCAGGCATGATTATTGTCCTCATAGGGTTTGCTATCCAGTGGGATAACTTTTTTTGACATATAAAGCATAGTACAATATGACACATGAAGTATAGTGTGATATGGGAAGATACAGGAGAGGCAGCTAACCAATCTCTGTGATATCTGATGTATCTTTGTTGTCATGTTAATAATACATTTTTCATAACACAGAAAGCACACAATCTTTTCAATGTTTTTGTACCTTGCAGACTAGATATTAAGATGCCAGCTAATTCCAAAAGCTACCTGAATATGAAGCTAGATCTAGCTCATTATCCTTTGCCAAATAGTTTCAACAATTCATCACATTGTCATGAACACCTGTTCATGATCTTAAGACGATCCTGCTGGGTCACTCTGACAATTGAAAATCATTTGTATAAAATGAAGTGTGACTTTTCTTCTCTGTTAAAAAAAAAAAAAAGCTGAATTTGTCCTTAGATATGTCAAACCCTAGTTCGATTAGGAACTTTAGCTGTCCTGTGCCCTTTGTATGTCTTTCTTTGGTTTTATGTGATCCAACAAATCACTAATTAGAAGTGTAATATGTATGGATAAAGGCTAACAAAATGTTTTCCCTTTTTTTCTTATAATTTGACTTCAATTCCAAATTCACTTACAACTCATTTTCTGGATCTATTCCCTTGGCAAGCTGATAAAGGAAGTATGTCAATTATATTACTAGGCAGTAATGCTTATGGTACAAATAATCTCTGATTGGCTAATTGCATGTGAAGTGGGAGAAAATATATATGAATGATAAATACCTAATCAAGATACCATAGCTTTAGACTAATTGTAAATTGGACATGCCTTTTATAGAGACCATAGTAGCCCTTTATATATAATTAAAAGAGATGTTGGCTCCAATGGGATATGAGGCCAGGGGAACTTCTATACTTGCTCCATCTAAGAATCATTCTTTTAGGTCAGCCATGGTATGGTGGCGGAGGTGGCAGGATCCCACATAACCAACTGCACAGTCTGAGTCCCAGACCCAGAAGCTTGAGAAACATGCCAGGCATGTGCACATATACCCAAAATCCTGAAAGAAGGGAGAAATGGAGGGGAACCAGCAGTTAGCGTAATGGCTATGTCGCTGGACTCCCACGTAGTCGACTGCGGTTCACATCCCGGACCCGGAGGCTTAAAACTCATGCTGGGCGCATGTGCGTGTGTGCCCAAGATCCCGAGAGGAGAATGGAGGAAAAGGGATTGCGGCGTGACCATCCCCCCGGGGGCTGATTTCTTGCTTTCTGTCTCTATGTCTCTGTCTGTCTGGTGAGCACACATGCCCTATAGCGAAAAAAACTCTCCAAAAAAAAAAAGAAGAGAAGGGAGAAATAGAGGAGAAGGGATTGCAGCATGACCATCCCCCATAGTGTATGCTTTCTCACTTTCTCCGTCCACTCTCTGTTTCTCTACAGTGAGTGCATATTCTTTCTGGGATTTTTTTTTTCTTTTTAAGAAGGATTTCTTGCTGTAGGGCACGTGCACTCACTGGAGAGACAGAAAGTGAGAAATTACCTCATGGGGAAGGATGACCATGCGACAATCGCTTCTCCATTCTCCTCTCAGGATTTTGGGCACTCATGCACATGTGCCTGGCATGAGTTTCAAGCCTCTGGGTCTGGAAGCCAAACCATGCTTAGCTGCATGGGAGTTCAGTGCTTTAAACACTATACCACCTGCGGGCCCTTGCAATTTTTTTTTTTTTAAATCATTCTTTCATACCTGAGATGTTACCTGGGAAACCAAGAATGTAGTTCTTGGCCTGTTGTGTAGTCTTCAGCGTAGACTACTGCCAGGGTTAGTCCCATGAAAGAGCATACCTAGTGCTGCCCTGCTGGTCAACTGAGATTCTTGTCTCATGTCCTTCTAAGTGGATTTGATGCCATGTGTGACTTAAGATAATTACGTGAGTCTGATAAATTAACAAAACCTAAATAGCTCCTCTATCCCTGTCTTCAGAGTTTAGAATAGAATAATAGTAGACACTAGAACAGTATCTTCATTATTGCTAAACACCTCAGGGAGATGTTTCAAACCTCATGACTGGGCTCATACCATGCACTGTGCTAGTACAATAACCATAACCTGGCATAGAATAGAAGCTAAGGACTGTTGAATGAGTGAATGAATGAGTTAATGGAGTGAAAGAATGAATGATTCTCACCAGTCCAGCAGATGAAGGACGCTAGAGCCTCAACTCTCAAGTCTCATTTGGTCTTAATCCCACTTTTCAGTTGCCCTAGTTCTTCCTTATCTTTGATTTTGAATCAAGTTTATTGATTCTTTGCCTAATATCATCACTGTTTAATTTGCATTTGTACCTCCATGTCTCCTCTCCAACTTCCTCCAGTCTTTTCCTTGTCCAAGAAGGTGACCAACTTAGAACTCATCAAAGACTGTCTTGCCCTCCAGCTTCTGGTTCAGCCAACAAAGGGCACCACAAATGACTGGAGGGAGGGTGGGGCAGGGAGTTGGAGTAAACACTTCATTTCCCTCCCTTTGGGCTACGTCAGGGTAACTGCAGAGGTCACAGCTACTGCAATTGCCCTCTCCATAGTCTCATCTCCAGCATGCAGGAATCACTGTCTCTCATCTCTACAGTCAGAGCTTCCCACTGTTACTCTCCACACAATATCACATATTCCCTTGTTAATTCTCTATACCCTGACCATGTGTTTAAATTAGTCTCTTGTAAATACTCCTCAAATTACCAAATGTGAAATATTGCTTTTTACAGGCCCCACTAAAACACTTTTGCTTTTGCTATTTTTCAAATCTCATATTATTTCCCTGCTCCTAACGAGACTGCTTGTTTAGCCACCAGCCATGATCCATCCTTAGTACTGTTTTCCCCAAACTTGGTCCTAATCTGGGTGCAATCTTACTTACCTCTCTACCTAAGAATTTGCTATTTTTTACCTGGTCCATCTGCTTATAACTACTGCCACTTTTATACTGTACTGGAATAACAAATAGTCAGGGATCGATGTTTGTTTTGAAGACATATCATGATGCAGTTGAAAGAGAAAAGGCTTTAGGTCTGACTAAATAAGGTTTTGAATTTCAATTGCAGCACTACTCTGATGCCTGAGTGAGCCAAAGAAATTATCTAAACTTCCATTTCTTCTGCAAACTAGGAAGATCAGGACCTATCCTGTAAGGTTTTGATAAAAACTAAATAAGATATACATTGATGTTTTGGCAAATAATATATGCTGAAAAAATAGTGGTAGATTTTATTATTATTGATAATAAACTATAACTCAAGAGTTATCATAAAACATATTTCAACTAAGAGAGAATTTCTAAAGATCTATTCAGCTATAGAGAGAGGTATTATAATTCTGTTGGGTACAGAAATCTTCCACTTCTTATTTCTTTCATATGAATTTATTATATCAAATGATCATAATTATTTATTGCTATTGTTACTTAAAAAGATAATAACTTTATTATTTCTAGTTGCTGCAAATATATTTGGATCATCAGAAAAAGTCATGACGTATTTTCTTTGCAAAAAAGCATCACGATTTTTCTGACAACCCAATATAAAGACCAGAAAAGCTAAATGTTCAAGATTCTTGTTTCTTGCTTATAATAATTTTGAAATTTGAATTTAACAGGAAAATGCCATATTAATTCCATTATGTCCCTTATCAGTGTAACACATTATGGTAGCCTTTATAGTGTACGATTTTTAACATAACCGCTATTTTTCTGTAAAGTTGCCAAGATCTTTGGCACAGTTGCCAGTCCAAATTAAGAATATGGTCTTTCAAAGTGCAAACATTCACAGAGTAAAAAAACTTTCCAAGACAAACGAGTTTCACACCACACAAGAACAAGAAGAGACATGATACTTCTCTTTAGCTTCTTGGCATGCAGTAGAAAAATCTTTAAATAGCTCTACTAACTGAATCAGTCTTATAGTCTGATAAAGTGGTAGGTTTGCAAGTTGTGATTTTAGCGTCACCAGAAAGGACTTCTTAAATCCTTTTCCTTTTTATCTAATCCCCCAAAATAATGTCTGAAGTTCCTTTAATAATAAAGAAGCCTTTTATCTCATAATTACGAATAAGTTTAAAATGCATAAAATTACTAAATTTACAGTTAGACTTGCTTTTTTTTTTTCCTGATGATGCTAATAAAGGATCATACCAAAGAATGAACTGAATGATTAAAAAGGAAAAGACCGAATCCTGGAGATAAACATTATCTAATGCACATTCGTACGTAAGGCTGACTATACTCAACTTTTCAAGATTTCAATTGAATTGATAACTACATGCCAACTTCAAAAAGTTAATGGAAAATGGAATTAGGGTATAAATGTATTTTGGTGTAAAAAAATTCTTAAATCCATGCAGTTTTTTCATAATACACATTTTTCACAAATTGTTAAAAATCATTTATATGCTTCTTTTTGCTAAAATATGGCCCTTCCTCTTGGTTTTTAATTGTTCTGGAATTTACATGGGGATTCTAAGCCTTTTCAGAAGCATTTCTTTTCCCAATAAACTTTTAAAAAGTTTGTTATAGGGGCTGGTAGGTGATGTGGTGGTTAAGGTGCTGGACTCCCACATGGCCAGCCAGGGTTCGAGTCCCAGGCCTGGCAGCTTGCTTTCTTGTTTGCTCTTTGTTTCTCTCTGGTCAAACTGAGTAATAATAATAAATAAAATTAAATAAATAAAAATTTTTTTAAAAAAAGTTTGTTATGAAGCACATGAATCTAATACCCACGTTGGTCAGGCTATAGAGCCAGTGGGTAATCCAATGAAGTATCCATTTATATAATTTGAAATGCACTGATTTGGTGACAGAATAAGGTAAGGAAAGGGCATTTTGTTTCATTTTGTTTTCTGTTTCTAATTCATGGGCACTGAAGGAGAAGAGGTGTAAAAATAGGAGAATGCTTAATTTCCTATTCAACCCCTTATAATGTATGGAATACAAATTGAGAGATGCATTAGGAACAGAAGCTGCAGAAACTATTTTCAAGAGTATTTTTTAAAACTCTATCCATAAGTAATGCTGCTTTAGTATAAGGTGACAATTTGCTGACAAATTGGATTTCTAAACATAAAGAGAGGAGAATCAATGGCACCCAGGGTTGGGTCAAGGTTTATCACCCACTTCTCCATGCATCCTAGGCCTGCTCTGACCTTGAGGACTAATGACTTTCTGAGAATCAAGGGAACACTTTTGCCAGACACCAGCATTTTGGCATCCAATAAGAGGGCTGCTTCATAAATAGATATATGGATAAGGGAAAGGTAGAATAAAAACAAGGAAGGACTGGAAAAAAATGTGGTAAATTGATTTGGCAAATAAATTCAAGAGAACGTGTGAGGACCTTTTTGGAATTTCCCTAAAATGTTTTCTAAGTATAACTAATACCAAAGAGAAGATAGCTATTTGATACAGTTGTAGCAGGTAAATTGCTGAGAGCTCCCATGGCATGTGAAGTAACACCACAGGGCCTTTAAGACCTTGGGTTTGACAGTGAGAGACCCTGGTTTCAAATGCTGTCCTACTACTGAACAGCTGTATGTTCTTGGTATACAGGAAGTTATTTAACAGTCAATACTTCAGCTTCCTCATCTGTAAAGTGGGGGTCATTATAGTTCCTGCCTTTGACGGACTAAGACCTTTTGGTGAAAAGGTTAGAGTGGTAATTATCAATGGTGACAAAAATTTAAATGGAATAATTTGGTCTCATTTGTACAGAGAAGCTGTCAGAGACATAGGGTTAAGTAACATTTTGTAAGCAACCATATTTCCTGCTTTCTCTACCATTCAAGTCAAATAGAGTTGCAATTGGTATCATGCAAATATCCATTCAAATCATGTCAATATAAGTAAATATTGGAAAAAACTTACTTGAAATTTCTTTGACCCATGAATGACTTATAATTCCATGATTCACTATTAATATCTTGGTGAATCATAAATGAACCAGAATTTTGAAAAGCTTCATTCTGTCTGTAACTTTGAAATTCATTTAGCTCTCTTGAGTTTTTAATTCATTACATCTACACCTATATATGCACAACCAGGTTTTAACAATGAAAATATTAAAAATATGACAATGTAGCAAATAGTGTGCTATTAATATTATGTAATGTGTATCTGCCAAATGAAAATGTTTTTCATTTCAATCCTGATCAAATCCATCTTTAGTGTTTAGATATGTATTTACGTCTTTTCTTTTAAATTGGAATTCAGATTTATTTGAGAAGTCAAAAACTTTGGACCATTTTGGTCTCCAGCCCAACTTCCTATGCTGACTGATTAGACTGACTAATTACCAGGTGGGTAATTCAAATGTAAATGATAAGCAATCATTTGGAAATGAATTAATGGCTACAAAATAAATACTGTCTTGAACGGAGAAGCTCACAGAAGTTACTATTATAGCATAGATTACTCACAAATGTTTCAATTTCCTTCAAGAAAAACAGAATTGCCCTCCTTCAATGTTTACATAGCCAAAAGAAAAAGTCAGACTCTAAAACAAAAGTCAGATGAATATAGTCATTCCATCTTGTCCTTTTCCTCCTAATCAATATTTTCAGCTGTCCCAAGGTCTTCATTTTTTGTGAATTCTTAGGAGCTACTTCTTCTCAAGGAGAAAGAGATCAGCTACTAAGAGGTCTTACTACTAGTGTTAGGACTTGTAGAGCCAAACCTATCATCATCATGCCAGTACCTATCCATTCTCCTCAGTTACTATCAAAAGTCCTAATGTTCCAAATCATTTATTCTGCTATGGTGGTCTCCATACTCTCTGGCATTCCCTAATCTGTCTCTACTCTACAAAATTTTTTCACATGTTCCCCTAGAACTCAATCATTCATTAGCAAATTCCCCACCTAGACTCTCAGATTATTCCTCATCTTCTTGCTCCCACTGATGTTTAATTTTCCCTTACAGTGCTCTCAAATGGTAAGGGTTTTATTGTTGTTGTTTGTTTGTTTTTGTTTTGTTTTGTTTGTGTGTGTGTGTTTGTTTTTGACTCATACTCCATGTTTCTCTGAGCTGGAGGAGTGAAAAATTAGTTCACTCCTGCTTCTCCAAAGCCATTTCCAAATAATTTCTACTCCTTTCTACTTCTACTTTTCCAAAATCAAAAATTATTTGAAGCCTGTTTCATTAGATTTTACAGTACATTTTTTTTTGATCATGTGAATCTATGTCTCACTTTCCTTCATTTATTGGTGACCTTAGCACTTAACTCATCTTTTTTTTTCTTCCAATGTCTTATTAACATTCTCAATGACTTCATCAGCTGCCAATGAATACACTGACTCTCAATTCCTTGACCACTTTAGTTCCAGTGAATTTTTCTGCATCAGCCTCACATAGTTCTACCCTCAAGATCTAACCATCATTAACAATTAAAGCACTTTGAAAAATCTCAATTTCAAAATAACTCTTTTAAATCCAAATCACTAATCTAGTAATCCATACCAGTACTATTTTATTCACTTCAAGGCTCTCAAATTCCCTACCACTTTTCACTACCCAACACACCACTCTTCACCCCATGATTTTGAGCATCTCATTTGTGGAGCATCACATCATCGAAATTACTCTCTGATAAGATTCGCTGACAAATTGGATTCAGGGTACAAAAAGCGAGGAGAATCAATGATGGCTCCAAAGATTTGAAAGAAGGGAGTTGCTATTCACTGAAATGGGGATAACTTTTCTTTCACTGTATCTATATGAAGAAACTCTAACTTTTTAAAAACACAAATACCCAGTTATTATTTTTTTGGGAGAAAGAGGTTTTTGCTATAGGGCGCATGCACTTGCCAGAAAGACAGAGATACAGAAAGCAAGATATCACCCCCCGAGGGGGGATGGCCACATTGCAATCCCATCTCCTCCATTTTCATCTCGGGATCTGGGGCACGAACACACATGCGCCCGGTATCAGTTTAAGCCACCAGGTCTGGGACTCAAATCATGGTCTACCACATGGGAGTCCAGCAACGTAGCCATTACGCCAACTGCTGGTCCCAAGTATCTGATTATTTTTGTCAGAACAAGAAATGAACACTGCTGAAGAAAATCCTGACTAATGCTGATTAGCTCAATTCAAATTTAAGTCCACATTTCTCAGCATTGCCAGAACTTTTCTGGCAATTCCTCCCTCAAAACTCTACATTCTTACTCTCCATGATAACTATTTCACTCCTCTTTACTATCCTCAAATCTCCAAAATCTTTGTCTGCTCTACTCTTACCTGATAAACCTGCCTAATAGGTGACCAAACAGATACAATCAAAGAACCACCTCATCTTTCCATTGGTAAGGCTCACTCTCCCTCTCTCTCTCTCGCCTTCTGTTAGTGTGCGAGTAGTGCTCCTGCTCTAATACACTCTCATTTTCTCAAGAATTTTTCTTATAGCAAGTTCTCATACAGTAGTGAATTATTTTCACCAGCATAAGAAAGTGCAGCAATATCAATCATCTTAAAAACACAAGAAAACTAGGCCAGCCTAGTGCTATGCATAGGGAGCTGGATCTCACATGGTGGACCATGGTTGGATCCTGTTTCCACGAGTTTGAAAAACACACTGGATACATGCGCATACCTGCCCAGGATCCTGGCAGGAGGCAAAAATGGAAAAAGGATTGCAGTGTAAACACACCCCACTGGAAAAAAATTTTAAAAAAAGCTTCTCTTGAACCCAGGTCCCCTTTTTTCTCTGTATCCTTTCACAGAAAAACTCCCTGAAAGTCTCGCTTCTTGTTTTCTAATCCTTTTCCCCTTTCCATCTTGAACCCATTCCAATTAGGCTTTTCTCCTTACTACTCCCACTGAAATAGTTCTTGTCAAGTTTTAACAACTTCCATGTTGTCACATCCAATGGTAAATTTCTGTCCCCAAACATACTTTACCTATGAGTAGCATTTGACACAACTGACCATTCCCTTCTTCTTGAAAGAAACTCTTCACTTGGTGTCTTAGCTCTGCCTGATGGGTCTATCCTTCTCAGTCTCCTCATCTCCTCACCTCCGAATATTGAGGGACCCAGATCTCAGTCCTCAGTTCCCTAAGTTGTTACTACTCCTGTCCTCCCTGAAATTACCTCATTTTGTCTCTTAGCTTTAAGTGTGCCCCAATGCTGGTCACTTTCAAATTTATAGTCATCATTTCTCCACAGAAATATTATATGCATATAATAAATTATATTTTATATATGGTATATTATATATGCCGTAATACATGAAGTATATTTTATATATCTATATATATGAAGTATATTTTGTTCTTTATTTATGATAGATGCATAAAGAACATGAGTGAGACTGAGAGATAGAGAACCAGAAAGAGAGAGAAGTACCCTTCACAGGGTCTGGTCACACCACAATCCCCCTCCTCCATTCTCACAGCACTTCAGAGCTAGGGCATTCATACACATGCCCAGAGAGTCTCAGGCTGACCAGGCTGGGGATTTGAAAAATGTCACCATGTAAGATCAGGTTTCTCTAGAGGAGTGCATGACCACTGCACATGGAATCAGATCGAGTATATTTTAACTATATATGTAGCTATGGTATGAGATATATTTTTTTTCACCCCACATTGCCATTTGTAGGTGTCTTAAAATTAAAATGGCCAAAGTTGTTTTTCTCCTACAAAACTACCCCTCCGGATGTCTTTCTCATATTAAGAAATAGCAATTTCATTTTTTCCAAACTTGGCATCTTTAATCTCCTCTCTTTCTTTTGTACACCAAGTCCAAGCTATCAGAAATCTTGGCAGCTCCACTTTCATTGTAAATTCAGAATTAACCACCTTTCATAATCCTCACCTTGAATAAAAAACATTGACATTTAAAGACTAAATTATTAAAATAGTCTCTCAACCGGTCCTTCCTCTTCAGTTTTTACCTCCCTAGAGTTTATACTTTTTAAAAATCAAAGCAGAACCAGATGTATGGTACAGCAGTAACATGTTGCTTAAGAGAAGTGAGATCCCACATGGGGACGGTGGTTTGAAGTCCAGTCCAGTCACTCTGAAATGTGTCGGGCCCAAGATGCGTACAAGGGCCCAGCATCTGATGGACTGGAGGATGGCGACCACAGCATGACCAGGCCCTGCAGAGGGTACACATCTTTTTCTCTCTCTCTCTCATATACATACACACTCTATTGTGAATTAAAAAAATCAGATAATGCATTCCTCTACTCTAAATCCTTCATTGCCTTCTCACCCAGATAACAAATTTCTTCCATTGTATTATACAATATCCTAAATCATCTGGTCACCTGTAGCCCCTGACCTCATCAGCTGCTATTTTCCCCATCCCCAGTTCATTCCACATTGGCCTCCTTGCTGTTCCTCCTATAAACCATGCACGCACATTCTTTATGGCCTCTCCACTTGTTTTTGTCTCCGTCTGGAACTTTTTATTCTAGATATCCGCATGGCTAGTGCCCCACTTTCTTCACACTCTGGTCAAACATTACCTTATTAAAATAGCCCTCCATGACCATTCTTTTAAAAAATAGCAAACCTGGGGCCAGGAGGTGGCATGGTGGTTAAGGTGCTGGATTCCCACATGGCCAATCATGGTTCAAGTCCTGTATGTGGCAGCTTGAAAATTATGCCAGGCACACGTGTGTGCATACCCAAAATCTCGAGAGGAGAATAGAGGAGAAAGGATTAAGTGTGGCTACTCCCCTTGAGGGGTGATTTCTCAGTTTCCTTCTCTCTGTCTCTCACTGGCAAGCATACACACCCAACAGCAAAAACCTAAAAAGAAAAAAGTTCAAATATTTTAAATTAAAATTTTTAAGAAAGCAAACCTGCCTCCACTTTCCATCCTCCTCCTGTTTATGTATTTATCCATAGACATTATCAATTTCTAACAAACTAAATATTTATTTATTTATGTATTATTTCTCTCTACATATATTACAATCTAAACTCCATGGAAGTGAGTTTTTCAGTTTTCTTTTCTGTTTTCCCAGCAGCTAGATCAATTTTTGGAACACAGATTGTGCTCAGAAAATCTGTATTAAAATTTGTTTATTGAAACAACAGCACGGTCAAAATGGAACTACTGCCATATACATATGCACATGTACACAGACACTCTCACATACACAACTTGATCCCTTTACGTAACTTTTGCAACTTTAAATAGCCCCACTATCCACCACCTTGCTCAAGTGGAAAACTTAGACACAATTCTTGGTTCCTGTCTTCCCTTCATATCCCACTTATAATTCTTCAGGGCATTCCCTCTACCACAAAACAAATCCCAACTGTTGCCACCATCTCACAAGCTTCCCTGACACAGCTCTATTCTAACCTTTATCATCTTTCACCTTAACTCTTACAAGTGTACCTGAGCTCTCTCTAGCCCAGTCTTAATGTCCACACAGCAAATAAGAGGACAATTCTGAAGCATAAATCAGAAGCCATTCTGCCTTCCCCTAATAACTAGAATAAAATCTCATCTTTCCCAAGTTCACAGGTTATGCTTTCACAGTCCCTTCTCACTGTCTCAGGTCTCCTGTCCCTCCATCCTCTACTACTCACCACACTCCAATCTCACTGTCTTTTCTCTTTCTTGTATAGGCAAAACTCATCTCCACCTGTTTCTTTACATCTGAGGCTACTTAACCTGTAAATACTATTTCCCCTCATTTTTTCTTGGCTGTCTTCTTGCCATTCGAACCTTCACAGTTCTAACTGAAGTTACTGGCCCAGTCCTGTCACTTTCTATTAATAATGTATTAGGCCATTTTCAAATACTTCACAGCACATATCTGTATGAGTGAATGAATAAGTGAATGAATGTATTACATGTCATCATCTGTCTCATCAGTCTCATTAGCTATAAATTATTAACTTCTGGAGGAAAGTGAATACGCCTGTGTTGTTCTCTATTATATTCCCAGTGTCCAGAATAATCAATGGTACTTGGGATTGTGTATACAGTAATGTTTTGTTGGCTGACTTCATAATGCCTATTAACATTTTTGAATGACTAACATACATTTTTCTGTGTCCAAATACTGAGGCTATATGAAGGCAAAGGTAATAAACACCTATATTACGAAATAAAAAGATAAGTAAACAAACGTTTACTTACTGCTCACAAAACATGCAATGTGATAATCTTTGCGTTCTTCTCCACACTTCCTAAACATAAACTGCATGAATTATTAGAGCCACTAATCTATTAGAGTGATTGGGCTGTATAGTGAGTACAGGGCCCTGTCATTATGACAGATGATTAAACTCCTTACTGTTTTCGTTTCCTGTCACCTTGACAAATGCAGATTTTTCTTCATTAGCTTCACTGTGTCAGATCTCTTCTTCCAGTTAATTCAAACCGCATTTTCCAAAATCTTCCCTTTTTTCTCACCATGTCTGCTTGACCATACTCCGTAAGTTCTTCCTCTGACTCCCCAGGTCATAATAATTCAATTCAGGGACCAGCAGTTAGCATAATGGCTATGTCGCTAAACCCCCATGTAGTCGACTGCATTTCAAGTCCTGGACCCAGTGGCTTAAACTCACACAGGGCGCACGTGCGTGCGTGTCCAAGATCCCGAGAGGAGAATGAAAGAGAAGGGACTGCGGCATGGCCATCCCCCCTGGGGGGTGATTTCTCGCTTTCTGTCTCTCTGTCTCTCTGGCCAGTGCATGCACCCTGTAGCAAAAACCTCTCCAAAAATAAAATTAAATAAATAAATAAATAAATAAATAAATAAATAAATAAAATAATTCAATTTGGAAAGTGCTTTAATGCCTGTAAGCACATAGAGTCTGCACTTGTCCTGGCCTTGAAGGCCCGACATCTTTATACCTGCTTTCTTGCTCTATCCAGCACCTTCATTTACTAATTTGTAATCCTTTCTTCCTCCCTTTGTCTATTCCCATTGGAGAGCGCTTTCACTTCAAACACTGCATCCTTTCTTCTACCTGCTCAGTCAGACTTAGTCCATTGAAAAATATGGTTTTAGATAATAAACATCAGATTCTAAGAGAGCAATTAAATTGCATCCTATTATAAGTTACTATAATATAAAGTTCAATATTTGATATCGTCCTTAAGGAAATATAATAGTAAGGTTCTTGTATAATCATAATAGAGACATTTAATATGAAAATTCTCATTAACAGATATTTGCATAGTGACCAGGCATAAATTTAAAAATTTAAATAGTTGCTTACTTTTAAAAATAAAGTGTATTACTCCTGGGAACCAGCAGTTAGCGTAATGGCTATGTTGCTGGACTCACATGTAGTCGACTGCGGTTCATGTCCCAGACCCGGTGGCTTAAAACTCACGCTGGGCATGTGTGTGTGCGTGCCCAAGATCCCGCAAGGTGAATGGAGGAGAAGGGATTGTGGCGTGACCATCCCCCCTGAGGGGTGATTTCTTGCTTTCTGTCTCTATGTCTCTCTGTCTGTCTGGCGTGCGCACACGCCCTATAGCAAAAACCTCTCAAACAAATAAAAAATAAAAATAATAAAAATAATAAATAAATTAAATAAAGTGTGTTATTCCTGATACTGTTTTCCTATTGGTTACATATTATAAACCAAAGATTCTAAAAATTACTTTGGAGATATATATCAAATTATTACAAAAAGTTTTAAATTTCAAATTAAAAAAATAAATATTAGAATACCTTGAGTTTTGTTTTTTCAAAATATTTTAAAAGTATCACACAGTTTAATTTATTATAACATCCATGTAGGTACAGAAATTAAATGCAGAATTCTAACATGTTATAATTCAAATATAAACTTTGATCTTACTATTCAAAAGTTGCTCAGGAGCCAGTCCTTAGCCTAGTAGTTAAGTGAGTTTGAGTCCCTATACAGCCATGAATCGAATCCCAGACCCAGCAGCTTAAAAAACATGCTAGTGCCCACAATCCTGGTATGATGGAGAAATAGGGGAGAAAAGATTGTGAGATGACAATGTCCCATTGAGTGTTTTTTTTTCTCCCTCTCCTTCTCTTAATGTCTCTCTGTCTCTCTCTCTAGCAAGTGAAGAGAGAGATAGAGAGACAGTGCCCTCTGGCAACTGATTTAAAAAAATAAAAGTTGCTCAGTATTATGACACATGAAATGAAGTCACTCATCTAACATACAATACTCAACATTTTAGTATGCTTCTTGGGAGGTAATTTTTACTTACTGCTTGCCTAAAACAGGAAGCAATAAAGGCAAGTGAGAAATGAACAAAAATCAATACTATTACTAAATGTGGATAATAGAAATTGTAAATTTTGCAATCTCAATAAAAATTTCATAGACCTTAAGTCATGATTTTTTAAATAATTATTGATTTCATTCTTAAATTTTCATTATGTTTAAATTTGACCAGAGAGAGAGAGAAAGTTAGAAAGCCAGGTCTGGGACTTGAACCATGGTCAACCACATGGGAGTCCAGTGCCTTAACCATCATGCCAACTGCTGGCCCCAAGTCATGATTTCTGATGCATACATACATCCTGTGCTGTATAAGCAACCACCGTTCTCAGTTCTGTTGCCATAGGTTAGTTTTACCTCTTCTTGTACTTCATAATATGGAATTATGCTTTGAGTACTCTTTCGTGCCTGGCTTATTTTTCTGAGAATAGTGTTTTTAAGATTCATACATATTGCAGAATGCATTAACCTAAGTCTTTTTTATTAATGGGTAGTATTTCTTTGAATAAATATACCAGTTTATTTTTCTATTCACCGGTTGCTGAAATTTTGAGTTGTTATCAGTTTGGGGCAATTATGAATAAAGCCACTACAAATATTCATGCACAAATCTCCTTGAGAAAATATACTTTCATTTCTCTTGGGTAATAAAGATGTAGGCATAGAAATACTAGAGCAGAAGTAGGTATGCGTTAATTTAATAATAAACTTCCCAACTGCTTTCCAAAGTAGTTGTATCACTTGGTCCTCCCACTGGCAATATATGTGAACTCCAAGATACTCTTTTATTTTTTTCAAATGTTTCCAAACATACTACAGGATGGTAGTAGCAAGGGTGAAGAAAGGTGGTTGCTTCTAGATTTATAATGAAAGTTATTCCGCATCATCTCTAACACTTGGTCTAGTCAAATTTTTAATTTCAGACACGTGAGTGGGTGTGATGTGGTATTTCACTGTGGTTTTAATTTCCATCATCCCAATGATGAAAAATGTTGGTCCCTTTCCATCATATATAGGCTATTTCAGTATCTTCTTTTGTGAAGTGTCTTTTGCCCAATGTCTTCAAGTGGTTTGTCATTTTACTATTGATTCATAGAAATACTTTTCAATACAATCAGAAAACAATCTCTTTGTCAGATTAGTGTTGTGTATATCTCCTCCCATTATGTGGCTTACCTTTGAGATTTCTTTTTTTTTTTTTTTTTTTTTGGGGGTTTTTTTTTTTGGGGGGATGCCCCCTCACCAGAGAGAGACAGAGAGAAAGAAAGTGAGAAATGGCCCCCCCCCGGGGGGGGGGCGATGGCCACGCTGCAATCCCTTCTATTCCATTATCCTCTCGGGATCTTGGGCACGCACACACACGTGCCCTGCATGAGTTTAAGCTACCGGGTCCGGGACTCGAACCATGGTCAACTACATAGGACTCCAGCGACATAGCCATTGTGCTAACTGCTAGTCCCAACTTCTGAGATTTCTGAGCACTCTCTTTTTTAAAAGTTTTTTGCTACAGGTTGCATGTGCTTTCCAAAGACTGGGAAAGGGTGGGAGATGGGGAAAGGATTCCCAGCAGGGATGGCCATGCCATACTCCCTTCTCCTCCAATCTTCTCTTGGGTTTTAGGAATGCACTTGCATGTGTGCCTGGCATGTTTTCCAAACCACATGTTTTTCTGTAGCATTTTTTTTAGTATGCCAGAGGGCACCTGCACTCGTCGGAAAGAGGCAGAGACAAAGAGAGAGAGAAAGGAGAAAGCACCCTTTTGGGGGTGGCCATGCTGCAATCTCTTCTCCATGCTCCTCTCAAGATTTGGGCATGCATACACACATGCCCTGTGGGCATGTGGGATTCAGCCACCTTAATCAACATTCCACTACCTGGCCTGAGCACTGGGTTTTGATAGCAGTATTTTTAAATTTTGATGAAGATTGATTTGCCCAGTGTCTTGCTTTTACAATTAGTTTCTCACTAAGAAGTCTATGCCTATCTCAAGGTAACAAAGTTTTTCTTCTCTCAAATGTTTTAGTTTTAGCTTAAATGTTTAAGTCTATCTCAAATTAAGTTTTATAAGTTATAAACTGGAGGTCAAGGCTTTTTCTCATACATTTATATTAATTATTAAGTTTTAAGGTGAAGATTTTTGCTGAGAAATACAAAGGCACAACACTTAAAAATAAATTATTTCATCTACTATGCCAGCCTTTATACTGTTACAGTTGTTGTTGTTTAATGGTGGTTCTTATCTATATAAGAATAGTCCAAACAGAGGTTGGCTAAAAATGATTCACAGGTCTAAGGAGGGCAAACTAGATGTGACATTTACCTCTGACCAAATGTCACTTTCTCCAGGGTTATTTGCTGAGCAGCTCAAACATATGAGGTCTCACAAAAGTCTCATAGTGTCTGCCTGCACAGTGAGCTAATTATATCATCTATGGCCCCTTAGGAAATGCACTTTGGCTTGGCAAAGGATTTGATTTTTTTTACCCAGATAACCACATTAGCAGCCATCTGTATGATATGTAGTTGCCCATTCTGGAAAGCAGGTTTATGTCATGATACTAGCACTCTTTTTAATAAATACACCACAATGCTATTTTTGCAAGGCATTTTTTAAAATGCTACAAAATGGGTTAGCTGGTGGCATGGTGATAAAGGTACCTGAACCCCACATGGCCAGCTGCATGGTTCTAGTCTCAGACCCAGCAGCTTGAAAACCTGGCCAAGCACATGGGCATGCATGCCCAAAATCCCAAGAGGAGAAATAGAGAAGAAATTGCACGGTAGCCATCCCCCATGAGGAGTGATTTCTCACTTTCCTTCTCTCTATCTCTGTCCCACAAGTGCTCCTCTAGCAATTTTTTAAATGTTAAAAAATAAGAAAAAAAACTAGTATCTTTACATATTTAATACAGAATCTCATTATTTTACTGAATTTTTTTTCCCAAATCTGCGATTTCTTATTAATATAGAGTACACATCAGCATTCTTGCTTTAGGGAAACAGCAAGCTCCAATGTAATCAAAAGAAAATAAACGCTGTGTGAGTGAAAAAATTTATCTTGCCCAAGGCCTAACAAACAAAAGACAATTGTTCTAAGCAGTTAACAAAGCCAAGACAAAAGCCTCACCTATTAGCAAAATCCAGACATTTTCAAAATAATCATTCATATCTCATCCATTTAAGATCCTGTAAATAAAACCAACCAGGGAAAAATAGTAAATATGTTTCTCTTCTATAGCATCGATATTAACTGGTTCATGTCCTCACAGAAGTCAACAAAATATTTTATGAGAAACCAATGCAAAATTTTGTAGTAATGTGTGATATCTCCAGAGAACTCATTTACCACCAAGAATCACCAAGTCTAACTCACCACAATACATAAAAACTGCCTGGTGACAGGTAGATATGTTTTCAGATTCCACTTTTCTAATCTTCAAATAGCCTTACTGGCTGAATTCAATCAGGTACAGGCACAATTTTTGGTTTGCTTGCTCTGCCTTTGTTTTCAGTTAATGGTTCCCTTCTCATATCCTCTTTCATTCAAATAACTTAGATGATAAAGCTTTGATGCTTTTCCTTATGGTTGTGTGCAATTTATGTTATGTCTTACCCCTTTCTGTTTTTTTTTTTTTTTTTTTTGAGAGGTTTATGCTATAGGGCGTGTGCACTCGCCGGAAAGACAGAAAGCGAGAAATCACCCACCAGGGGGGATGGCCACGCTGCAATCCCTTCTCCTCTTGGGATTGTGGGCACGCGTACACACGCGTCCGGCATGAGTTTAAGCCACTGGGTCTGAGACTCGAACCATGGTAGACTACATGAGAGTCCAGCGACATAGCCATTACACTAACTGCTGCGCCCCACCCCACTTTCTATTCTTTTAGTTTGCTGCAGGGCACATGCGCTTGCCAGAAAGAGAGACAGAGAGAGTAAGAAAGTGAGAAATCACCCCTCCAAGAGGGATGACCACACCGCAGTCCCCTCTCCTCCATTTTCCTCTCAGGATTTTGGGCACACAGACACACACACATTTTTTAAGTCACTAGGTCTGGGAATCAAACCACACAGTCAGCCATGTGGGATCCAGCTGCCTTAACCACAATGCCACCTGCTGACCTGTGTCTTAAATTTTGAATAGAATATTAGAAAGCTTTAAAGTAAAGGAATTTACTTATAAGAGTGCTTGTGTACTTGCCAGAGAGAAAGAGAGAGGGAGGAGAAAACATCCCTTTAATGGGTAGTCGTCACTACTCAAATCCGCTCTCTTCTATTTCTCCATCCTGTCAGCATTTGGGGCATGCACACACACACACACCCAGTGTGATTTTCAGAACACAGTGGCAGGACTCGAACCACAGTCAGCCATGTGGGATCTGGCTTCCTTAACACTAGGCTATGGAGCTGGCCTGAAAGTTTTTCACATTCTAAGCATGGTGAGTCTCTGAATTTAAAATCAGAGAGTCAGCATTTAGAGTTACTAGTTCCACTAATACTTATTAAAACATATCTCAGTTTTAAATCAAAGCTTTGAAAATGTTCATATTTGAAAAATATTTTTCTTAAGATAAAGTATAATGACTTAACTCTTAAAGGATATAGTATATTTCACAAGCATTATAGGTTAGAAAGTTAAGGAGAAAACACTCCTTGTCTTCATAAAACTGGATTTGTCTTAAGATAAAAATGTTTAAACTTATAATAATATGAAAAGATAATATGAATTTTAGCTGGAGATATGTGTGTGTGTGTATGTGTGTGAAGCTAATACTTTCTAAAACTATCATACAAATTAGAGACTCTTAGAGCAATAATTAACATTGCATGAAAATATTTGCCTTCACCATATTTGATTTTGATACAATAATAATGTATTTCAGAATGGTAACTAAATAATTATTTTGGTGATTTTTTTTTCCCCTCATAAAACTCAAATACCTAGCCCCACTGCAGTAGCATGTGCTAGTAGACACTGTTACTCAGCAGACTAAAGCCACATGGAAGGCCCAGGTTCAGTTTCCAGCCTACCCTATAAGGCCAGGAACACTGACACACACTTGCAGTCCTAGCTACTGGAGAGGCTGATCACAACATGGCAAGGTATGGAGGATCACACATAGCAAGGCACTGTTTAAAAAAAAAAAATTCCAGAAAGTGCCGTTGTCAGAGAAACAAAATCTGGCAACCAGAAGTAATTAAAAGTAATTCTAATTCTTACCTTTTGAAAAATACTAAACGAAATCCAGTCTTCAAAAACTTTTTTTCCTCATTCCTCTGAATGACAATTTCCCACACCCCTCAGCTTTCTTACCTCTCACTTTTAACTTTTTCCTCTCAATCTTCTTCCTCACCTCTCTATAATCTTATGAGACTTCCTTTTTCCTTTTATCCCTCTCTATTCTCTTTATCTCTCAAGACAATATCTTCATAAAAGTACCCATTTTTTACTATCGTTCAGCCTCTACAGAGCATGCCAATCTGCAAAGCAAATTGGTTAGGGAAAGGAACAAGGAAAAACATGTATTCTCACACATCAATAATTTCTGTCCCTCTTAAGATTGAAGTCATTTTAAAGTACTCATCATTCCAGCGTACCTCAAAACTAGTTGTTATCAGTCAATCAAAATTGATGGAAAGACTGAGATTAAGCAATTTTCTGAATTAAAGTGAAGGTAATAAAGAATTTGGTTTAGGGCTCTGTCTCCCACATTAAAGCATTTTCCCAGTGAACACAAAGACTCTCTAAGGCTTTGCATGTAAAGACACACCTTACTCATCTTCAAACTACTTTCATGGGCATTGATAAGCTTTCTCCACTTTACCAAAAGGATCTTGATGAAAACAAAATTAAACCTGTGAAAATAATTGTATGCAGTCACTGGGTGAGCATGCGGCAGTTTCTGCACAGGATACATACACAGTTCTGATAATAATGGATTCTTAAAGTATCACTTCCAGCCACAGCGCCTGATAAATAAGCAAATGCATGAAAACTATTATCTCAATATCTACATAAAGAATAATATTTTAGCTAAATTTGCATAAAACATAGGTCCACTATGTTTCCTCACTAGGAGTAAAAAAAAGTCATAATTCAAAATAGTCTATATAATTTTTCAGGTAAGATAAAAGTAAAATCTGTGGGAGCAGCAGATGGTGTAATGGCTACCTTTGCTGGACTCCCACATGGCTAACTGTGGTTTGAGTCCTGGACCAGAAGCTCGAAACCCATGAGAGAGCATATATGTATGCATGCCCAAAATCCTAAGAGAAGAATGGAGGCGAGGGGATTGTGGTGTGGCCATCCCCTCTGGGGTAGATTTCTCACCTCTCTCTGTCTCTCTGGGGAATGCACACAAAAGTCTTCCTTAAAAAAAAGAAATCTATGACAAGGAAATTTTATATTTCATCTGTAATAAGTTGCTCCATTTATACTTAATTTTACATGGTCCATGCCAGAAACACCACACACCCAAAGAATAATAAATATCAAGGAAAATCTCACCACTGCATGAAAGGCCCATAGTGCTATATTTGCCCTGCTCTAAAAGATCTTGAAGTCAAATATGAGTTTACTATCTTTAGAAAAGATGCATGAAATTAAAAGCATAGAATCAGTCATATGTACTCTAGTTTCCAAGGTATAAAGTTATATAAATTTTGAATTTTAATTAAAAAGTCATCTCCTTCAGGAAGCTTCCCATAATAAGGTTAACATATCGTTCCATATTATTTCATCTCAATGTTTCTAGAAATTTAGTCGTATTTGACTTGGCCAGTAAATATTTCTGGTGCTTAATGCCTGTTTGAATTCTTCAATATTTAACAAGCCTACAAGCTATACATTCATAGAAGCCATGTCTGTTTAAACTTTGTATATACTTACATCAGCATCTATAAAAGCTGTTCAGTGAGTATTATGCTATCAAAAATGTACTCTTGATCTTCACCATATTAAAATGTTTTTTAACTCTGAAAAGTATGATTATTTTTGGTAGAATTTTCATGGCCTTTATAATACTCTAAGATTTTTTCCTATTTTATTGAGTTTATTTAATTAATTCATATCTGTTTTGTTTCCTCTTTCCATGAATCAGTGTTCTAGTTCCTCAGGATTACAACGAAATGTTTCTCTGTTTTCCTAGAATCTATTTTTAATATCCTCTCTCCCACCACTGGCTATTTCAAACTAATTTCACTCTTTTCTTTACCCTATGCTCTTTCCCATTAATTTAATTTTCAAATAATAATTTCATCTCACCACTCACAGAGAAAATAAAATCTGTCTGTACTACTCAGGATATAGTCTAAGCTGCTATAACAAAGGGGATATACACCCCAAGGCTTAAAAGACATACATCCTTCTTTACTTTAGATAAGAACATGCAAATGTAGATAAGCAATTAGTCACTAGGAAGATTACAAGAATTATATCTCTACCTGTATGGGAAGTCTAGAAAACCACAAGCCAACCTTAATTCCACTTTCTCCTGCCTTGCCCATATGCCAACACTCTAATTGCTGTTATCTCCTCTGTGTTGCTCAGATCTCACCAACATTACTTAGACCACATCCTCTATTCTCTGGTTTACTAGAGTGGCCTCTAAGCCTCCACTGTCTTCTCCAAACAAAGATGTGCTGGAACCTGATCATATCAGCACCTTGAGTAAACTATGCACATCTTTCTTGTCTTCACATTTAGTGACATTATATTGGTAGTTTTAAATCATCATGATGGAAATATTTACACCACGGATATAAGCAAACACCACAAATCAGGATTTTTTTCTTTTCTCTGAAGAGTCAGTTTAAGGCATTTGTTAGCACACTCTCATCAGTTCATTCTTCTCATACCAAAGATGTTTTCAATCCACAAGGCTAAGTAAGATCATGAGATCAACTTTCCAAACCTCATAAATCTGGGCTAGTTGTCTTTTTTATGTGTTTTTAGAAGGCCTTGAGCTTCCTCATTGTATTATAATCATCTTCTAATGTATTTTTACCTACCTATTAGACTGGTTGAAATAGAGAGTATTTCACTCATTATACCCCTAGCACTTAAAACAATGCTTGACATATAATTAGTGCTTAACAAATATTTATTGCACAAATTAAATGAAAATACTTTCCCCAAATAATGCCCAATCATCATACCGCTCCTCTTTTTAAAAAAAATTGTTTATTTATTCCATTAGTGAAAGAAACAGAGAGAGAGAAAGAGAGAGAGAGATCCCGACAGGATCGTATTTTTTTTTTGGGGGGGGGAGAGGTTTTTGTCATAGGGTGCGTGCGCTTGCCAGACAGAGAGACAGAAAGCGAGAAATCACCCCCACCCGGGGGGGGGGCGGGGGGGCATGGCCACACCACAATCCCTTCTCCTCCATTGTCCTCTTGGGATCTTGGGCACGCACGCACATGTGCCCTGCGTGAGTTTCAAGCCACTGGGTCCGGGACACAAACCACGGTCGACTACATGGGAGTCCAGCAACATAGCCATTATGCTAACTGCTGGTCCCAACCAGATCTTGATACTGCAATCCACCTCCAGTTTTCTGTCAGCCCTGTATCACAGCCAAGTGTGTACACTGTGTACTCTGGAAGATCTCTGGCCATAAACTAGAAACATATCCATGTAAGACTGGCAGAACGTCATGTTTTGCTGCTATACCACAGTCTGGCACCCCTCATACCACTCCTCTTAAGCAAGAGCTTCATTACTATTTATTCCTTGGCTTATCAACCATACATTCCAAGACTTTATGGATTATAGATAATTTTTCAGAATCCTTAGATTGCACTTTTAAAAAGTCAACAATAAAGTTGACTAGGCTCCTAAATATTTGAAATCACTACCCTCATCAACCTCACTGAAAATACTATTTTGCATTTTATTTGCTCATATTGTACAAAGTTTAGCTTGGAATAGAACTGCAGCCTCAGCTTTCACCTTACAAAAATCTTCTGGAAAAAAAAGTTCTTGACAGCTATCTTCTGTAGCTGGAAAAATGCCACCAAAAAAAAAAAAAAAAAAAGAATTTACTGCTGTTCCTTAAAATAAAGCCCTCTTCCTCATTCATATAATTAGTGTTCATTTAGAAGAATTATTTCCACAGATGAGCACAGCATAATTAATACTATGTACAAATTCCATCTCTAACTAGAATTTTAAAATTCCACCCCCCCAAAAAAGTTCAATAAAAGTTCAATGTCTTTCTATTTACATAAATTACACACACAGAACAGTGTTTTGTTTGGAAGGGCTTATCTCATCATTTTAGAGCCTCTTTTCATAAGTGGTGGAACTTTAACTAACTTCATTTTATCTCATTCAGGTAACTATTAACTATTTCTCAACCCTTATTTTAACACAGATGCCTTTTACTAAAACAGTCTACTCAAATATTAGATCATTTTTAAAAACAAAAATGCACTGATTATTTACTATGTGCCTGGCTCTGTTTTAAGAATTGAAAAACAGAAATGAAAAGCTGATAGGAGATTTATCCCCCCAGGGAGTTTACATTCTAGGGAGGGAGAAAGACCATAAACATAGAAACAAATAAGTGATATCTTTTCAGATAGTAGTGCTAAAACAAAATAAAGACAAGGTGACGGTATGGCAAAGGTTGGCAAGTGAGGGAGTAGGCAGGACAGGGTGAGGTATTTTCTTTTTATTTCCTATTCTTTTTTTCTTTTGTGTATTTGCTATAGGACACTTGTGCTCATAGGATAGAAACAGAAAGAGAGAGAGAGAGAGACATTGAGAAAGTACTTTCCAAGGGGTATGGCCATGCCACAATCCCTTCTCCTTCAACTCTCTTCTTGGGATTTTTGGCACCTGGCATATTTCTCAAGAACCTGGGCCCAGGACTTGAACTGCACAGTTGGCCGTGTGGTCTTAACTGCTATGCCACAAGCTGGCCTGGTAAGCTATTTTTAATAAGATAATCAGACACAGTTGATCTGAAAGGATGATACTTAAATTCTAACAGGAAAAAAAAGATATCAAAGTGTATATCAGAGGGAAATAGATAGGCAAAGGCTATAGCAAACTCAAATACTCTGAGATAGACATATAAGTCTGACCAAAAAGGAAGTCAGGAATTAGAGAAAAATAATCATTTTACATCATATAGCCTCCCACCATATTTAATTTTATTTCTTTAAGAAAATACATACTGAGGACCAGCAGGTGGCATGGTGGTTACGGCGCTGGACATTCCCACATGGCTGACCATGGTTCAAGTCCTGGACCTGGTTGCTTGCTTACTCACTTTCTCTCTCTCTGTGTCTCTCTTTGGTAAAAATAAAATAAGTAAATGAATAAATAAAATTAAAAATAAATAATTCTTTAAAAATAAAACACATACTAAAATTTTAATCATAAGCTTATTAAACTATCAGCGTGAACTCCTTGAGTTCAGAGTTGGGAAGAGATGTACAGTGGCACACCCTTATACTGTATTTCAATGATACAGATACAGCAGACATAAATAAACTCAGGAACATTAAAAAAAAATTAACAATAGCAGCATGCGATAAAAAAAGTTAGAAAGCGATCAGTCTTTGGGACCAGTATATGGACTCCCACATGACCAACTGGTGTTCAAGTCCCAGACCCAGTGACTTGAAACGCACACCAGGCACATGTGCATGCACACCTAAAATTCTGAGGAGAGAATGGAGAAGGGCGAAATCACCCTTGAGGGGTGATTTCTTAGTTTCTTTCTCTCTGTCTCTCTCTGTCTCTCCAGAGAGTACACACACCCTATAGCAAAAATCTCTCTTAAAAAAAAGAATGGGACCAGAAAATGGCATAATGCTTATGTCACTGGATTCCCACATGGTCAAACATGGTTCAAGTCCCAAATCAGGCAGCTTGAAACTCACACCAGGTGTGTGTGTGTGTGTGTGTGTGTGTGTGTGTGTGTGTGTGCCCAAGATCCTGAGAGGAGATCCCCCAGCAGGTGATTTCTCAGTTTCTGTCTCTCTCTGTCTCTCTGGCAAGTACATCTGCCCTATAGCAAAAATCTCTCTAAAAAAAAGAAGAAAGAAAGTGATCAGTGTTGAGTTTTTATTATTTTTGTTTTCATTGTATTTAGTTAACTGTGAGTTTATATAATTTAACATTCAAAAATGGTATGTTTAATAACTGACCTAGAAAACTCTATTTAGAGTTCAACTGGTTCTTGCAAGCTGGTTCAAGCTGGCTCTGGCACAATTAGGCTGCATGCCTTCTCTGAGCAAAAGCTCTTTAGTCAGAAACCAAAAAGTGTCTACAGAAACATTTAATTTTACATATTTCTCCCTAGTGCAAAATTGTTTCTCACACTTCCCCATCACCCATCTGGAAAAAAAAGAAAAGAATGGTTTGTGGATGTTCTTATGGCATATCCTGGGAGGTAAATGTGGAGAGTTTAAAAGAAAATAGTCAAACTAAGGGTTGATAATGAAGACCTGACATGAGCCTTACCATAGAAATAAGTAACCCAAGGACCAATGAAAGGACCCAGGATAAAGTCTAAGATAAGTTTTTACAAAATGTGAAACAGACTTCCAGATAGCCCTCTGGCTCCATCTCAGACAACCCTGGCACTCTCCATTCCTGAGGAACACCGCCATCTGACCCAAGCTTGCAGATTTATCCCTACCCTCCCACTACAGTCAAGACCGTAAAAAGGAACCCTCTCTGCCAAGGGTCACGAACCCGCTCAGGTCTGTCCTGAGTAGTCTTTCCCAGCCCTAATAAACCTAACTTCTGCTCTCATTCTGTCTCTGGTAGATTATTTTCTCATCTGCACCACTGCAGTAAATTGAGTTATTTTTTAAAATTTTTATGACTTCTCATATATTAATGTTAATATTAAAATCCAGGTTTCCAAAATTCCATATTGCCTTTTAGCAGTGACAAACTAATAAAAATATTTAAAAGCAACAATATAATAAGCTTAAATTTAATACTAAGATTAGTAAAATGCTTTATAAAATTCTTAAGTACTAAGATAAAAACATGACTATGTGACTATATGGCTAAGCAGACAGCAACTTTTTAGCAGTGTTAAGTTCTTTGTGCAAAAGCAAAGGATACAAGAATGGGATGCTTAAGTAACCAGAGTCACCATATTGCAGTTCGATAAATCTAAGAACATTGCCAGGATAACTGCACACTAAACACTGGCTTATTCTGAGTATGTAATCTTATTATTTTCCTACCCTTCACCACCCCTCCACTATAACCCACCTAAATTTAATTTTATTAACAAGTGGCTTAATAACATTAACAATGTTCACTATCTGTTGGAGGACTGGAGCAGATGCTATTATTTATTTTGAAAAGAAAACAAACATATGCAAACATACACTACTACTCCTAAGAATGCAAAAATTTAGGGAAAATTTACAAATAAAAACCATCAGGTTTTTCTTGAGATCTGATCTAATTTATTTGTTACTCATAAAATTTAATTTTGACTGGACTCAGACTTAGAAGTAGAAGCTCTCAGAGAGGACAGCCTGACTCTAGGCAATCATTTTGAATTTTTTTAAAACCTCCTTTATACTCCTGGATTTTTCCTTATTTATTTATTTTTTCTTTAGTACACTGTTTTTTTGTTTGTTTGTTTGTTTGTTTTGAGAGCAATACACTGGCATTTGTGTTGCAAGACGTATGGAGTCACAGGATGCTGAAACTTAGGTGCTTTCGTCCTAGATTTCTTATATTCCTTAATTAAGGGCTTTCAAACACCATATTCATGGACATCATCTTCTTTAGAGAGAATGAAAAGTTTTCAGATTCTGTTAGCTCTCTTAGGCCCCAGGTCACAAGGCACAGTGGTATCAGTCAGTTCTGGAATACCCTTCTCTTTCTCTCTCTCTCTCTCTCTCTCTTGCTCTCTCTCTCTTTTACAATAACCAAGTTGAGAATGCTCAGAATGGCACTCACAAAGCAATCCTGAACAGATCTGCATTTTCTTTCTCTAGTTTTCCTTGTTCTAAAACAGAAATGTCCCTGCCCCAATAGCAGCAGACACAGCCATGGGAGAAGCCTTGTTTGTCATTTCTACCACTGATTCAGATTACATAACTCTTCCATTGTTCAGCAGCAACTTCTGTGGCCATATGCTTCTCATTAAAAAGTGCGGATGGAACCAGCAGTTAGCGTAATGGCTGTGTCGCTGGAGTCGACCGCAGTTTGCGTCTTTTTTTGGAGAGGTTTTTGCCATAGGGTGCGTGTGCTTGCCAGACAGACAGAGAGAGACAGAGAGATAGAAAGCGAGAAATCACCCCCCAGAGGGGATGGCCATGCCACAATCCCTTCTCCTCCATTCTCCTCTCGGGATCTTGGGCATGCACGCACATGCACCCGGTGTGAGTTTAAGCCACTGGGTCCGGGACTCGAACCGTGGTCGACTACATGGGAGTCCAGCAACATAGCCATTATGCTAACTGCTGGTCCCCCAATTGATAAATTATTTCAACAACAGTTTTTCTGTATCAGTATTTTGGCACATGTTTAACTTATGTCAAAAGACAGAATAATGGGGCCAGTAGGCAGTGTGGTGGTTAAGGCACTGGACTCCCATATTGGTGACCACAGTTCAAATTCCAGACATGGTGGTTTGAAAATCATGCTGAGCATGTGAGCATGTGAGCCCAAAATCCCAAGAGGAGAATCGAGGAAAAGGGCTCATTCCCTTATTGGGGGTATTTTCTTACTTTTCCTCTGTCTGTCTCTCCTGTTGATGAGGCTGGATCCCACATGGCCAACTGCACAGTTTGGATCCTTGACCTGGCAGCTCAAGAAACACTAAGTGCTTGTGCAAGCATGCCAAAGCCCAAGAGCAGGGAGAGAAAAAAAGGGATTGCAGGTGTGACCATCCCCTATGGGGGGATGCCTTCTCATACCCATTCTTCCTCATCTCTCCTATGAGAACACACACTCTGTAGCCCAAAAAAGTTTTTTAAAATACAGTTTTACATATGGAGGATTGTCTCAAATGAACCGTATCATAAAACCTAGGCTAACTGCCAAATCAGCCTGAAGGTCTCACTAACAAATGTAGCTTTCAAAAACAACAAAAGAAATAGCCTGAATACCCATTAAGTAGAAAGAATTGACTATAATTTACTAACTCCCTAGTGAAATGGTCCATTTTGTATCAGAATAAAGATCACCTTTATCTGTGTATTCTTTACTAAAATACAGACATGGAGAGCTGCTCACCTTAGCATCTTACACATCAGATGGAATATGTAGTTGCCTGTAGTTTAAGAAACATTACACTCGAGGGGACCAGCAGTTAGTATAATGGCTATGTCGCTGGACTTCCACGTAGTTGACCGTGGTTCAAGTCCTGGACCCAGTGGCTTAAACTCACGCCAGGCGCGTGTGTGTGCATGCCCAAGATCCCAAGAGGAGAATGGAGGAGAAAGGATTGCGGCATGGCCATCTCCCCTGGGGGGTGATTTCTTGCTTTCTGTCTCTCTGTCTCTCTCTGTCTCTCTCTGTCTCTCTGGCAAGTGCATGTGCCCTATAGCATAAACCTCTAAAAGAAAAAAAGAATTATTTTATTTAACTTTATTTATTTATTTTAATTTGACTAGAGAGGGTCAGAGTGAGAGAGAGAGAGAGAGAGAAAGCAAGCTGCCAGTTCCGGGACTCAAACTTCAGTTGGCCATGTGGGAGTCCAGGACCCTTAACCACTATGCGACCTGCTGACCTCATAGTATGATCTTTGTAAATCTTCTATAAGTCTATAAGTACAAGTCTACAAGTCAAAAGTATAAGACTACATAAATTGAGCCAGCCAGTGGCCTGGTGGTTAAGGTAGCCTGATCCCACATGGACAGCTTTATGGTTTGAGTTCCAGCCTGATGGCTTGAAAAAGCATGCAAGGCATGTGCCCAAAATCCCAAGAGGAGAAGGGATTGTGGAGTGGTCATTCTCCATGGATGTGATTTCTCCGTGTGTGTGTCTCTCTCCAGCAAGTGCACATGCCCTATAACAAAAACTAAAAACAAAACAAAAATGAAAACATACAACACATAAAAAGTTCATAGAAAAACAGACATGGACATATTTTATCATCACACAAACAAACATCTGATTGTTGACTTGTTTTCTCTGTTTCCCTTCTTTCTGTAAGCTTCAGAACACTCATCTTTGTCAAGGCTGAGCAGTGCACAGAGGAGCCCACGTTCTGCAGCGTGAGTGCTTAGTTTTCAGATTCTGCTTCTACTGTTTGCGGTGTGATTTGGAGCAGTTGGGTTTAATTCCCTGTGCTCAGTTTCTTTATGGTTCAAACGGAAGGAAGAATATCTGTCATGTAGCACTGTTGTAAGAATAAACTGGCTAATGTATGCAAAGCACTTAGAACAGTGCATGCACAGAGTGGGCACCATTTGACAAATGTCACAATAGTCAGGGGCAGTGTGATGTCTCCCACTTCAGAAACAAAGTGGGGCAGCTGCTTCCCTCCTTTTACTCTTGCTGCAATGAAGCTGACATTACTGGAGGGTGACTCAACTAATCAGATGCTTCAAATTAGATTTTGATTTCTAAAAGGATAATATATGAAGGACAGCATTTGGAGAATCAAGGGAGCAGAGTTCTCAGCTTTGCTATTCTAGCCAAGTGCTTCCCAGGCAGATCAGGCTGTGTTCTTGACTGTCCATGTTCTTTGTTTCCTGCCCACCTTCCAATCTTGAATCTCCAGTACTCCTGCAGCTCTGTGAACCATATTATGTCCTTTCAACAAATCCTATTGCTCCAAGGTTATAAATATTAGTTTCTGTTATTTGCAACTGATAAAACCATGCTGTGTTTGCCCTGCTGTCATTATCCAATGACCCAGTTCTAAAGTCTGAGAAGAGCCTGTCCCTGGGCCTTGCTTCTGAAAACATGGTTTGCAAGCCACACCTTGAACAGGAATGAAGTTTCTTGGCTTGATGTTTGAGACAATAAGCTAAAATGAAAGCAAATTCCATTGGATGCAGGGGCAGAACACACAGTCTTTCAGCCGAGTCCTCATTAGCTGTAATGTTCATTCTTTCTACCCCCACTATAGATAGCAAAGAAAGGTGGATGTCTATTACTCATGGAGATTTAATTGATTGTTATAATAATATACTATTGATTGGACTAATAAAAAAATTACTCTTAGTTTGAGTTTGTCTTCAAGACAACTCACCATATAAGGGTACTTCAAAAGGATCACGGAAAATATATTACAGTATAAATTTATTTAGGTATAAAAGAACTCAAAATCATGCATACTCTTTTTCATAATATGCATTTCCTGTAACTTTTTGAAGACCCCTTTATGCATTAAACACTGAAAGTTTAATCTGTACCTTTTAATGGGTAATATATAGTAGAACTTTGATAGGATAATAGATAATGACCATTGGTATCTCTGTATTTCACATCTGGAACAATTTTGGAAGGTGGAACAATTACTGAAGTCCCTTGATTACCATGAAAATGCAAGGTTTTTATGTAGAAGACTCAGGAGAAATGTATTGGATTTAATAAGAAAAAAACTTAATTAAAAACTTAGGTGATCTGATTACAGTATTAAACTACTCCTTGGGCTTAGGTTGGGTAAGATTTCATAAACTGCAAAATGATACTCAAATAGATCATCATTTGAAAACATAAGTGAAAAGTCTGTACAACTTTTCTTGAATTTAATGTATGACAGAGAATGTTTACTCATTGCTAATTAACAATCAAGAATTCTAAACGAAAAAGATACCATCAATTTGACATTTAATGTTATTCCTTCAAGACAGTGTATTGAATTTTTAAAGTTTCTTTTCTGTGAGAAGGAGACAGAGGCACCCTCCACAAGGTCCTCACAGTATGATCCTCCCTCAGCACTGTAACTAGCCAGGACCGAGGGCACGGCCACGGGTCAGCTCTGTGTGTTGAGGCAAATCCAGGAAGCAAACCTGGGGCCTTTGCACACATTCTCCCACATCATATCACAGTACCTTTACCACTTGGTTTTGTCTTTGCTTTTGTTTCAATCTTATATTCATGGCCTTGCAATGAATGGAAAGTCCTTAGGATCTAGCATAGAAAATGGGCAAGTCTCCTTTTGTTTCCATTGTGACCTTTCATGTTTTCCTGTTTTTACAAACATGTAAGTTGAAAGGTTGAAATTATTTCCTTAGGACAAGCCAATGAAGTGCTATTTTGGGGGGGGGGGGGGGGGGGGGGGGTTTTCGCTATAGGGCGCATGCACTCTCCAGACAGACAGAGAGAGACAGAGAGACAGAAAGCGAGAAATCACCCCCCAGGGGGGATGGTCACTCCGCAATCCCTTCTCCTCCATTCTCCTCTCAGGATCTTGGGCACGCACGCACATGCGCCCAGCGTGAGTTTTAAGCCACCAGGTCCGGGACTTGAACCACGGTCGACTACGTGGGAGTCCAGCGACATATTCATTACGCTAACTGCTAGTTCCCCAATGAAGTGCTATTTTTAAGAAAATCATGGAGTGGGCCAGCAGGTGGCTTTGTGATTAGGGTGCTAAACTCTCACATGTTAGAATGTGGTTCAACTCCAGATTTGGCGGCTTAAAACTCATGCCAGGGGGACCAGCAGTTAGTGTAATGGCTATGTCACTGAACTCTCACGTAGCCGACTGTGGTTCAAGTCCTGGACCCAGTGGCTTAAACTCATGCCAGGTAAACATGCGTGCATGCCCAAGATCCCGAGAGGAGAATGGAAGAGAAGGTATTGTTCGCGTCCCCTTCCCCCGGGGGTGATTTCTCACTTTCCCTCTCACGATCTCTGTCTTTGTCTCTGGAGAACACACGTATCCTATGGCAAAAGTTTTTTAAAAAATGAAATCTTGATTTTAAAGGTTATTCTTTAGAAAAAAAAGAAAGTTCATATTCTAAAATCACTTTTAAGATATTTTCCAGTTCTTTACTTAGAACTCAGAAGATTTACTTTTTTTGACAGAGCAATTATGAGTCTAGTGTCATTTCATTCATATAATTTTTAAAAACCTAACATCTGTATAGTTACTGTATTGGCCAGGGCTCTCCAGAGAAATAGAACCAATAAGATATACAGAGATAGAGACAAAGAGAGATTTATTATAATAATTGATTCAATTGTGGAGACCAGAAAGTCCCACAATCTGCCATCTGCAAGCTAGAGAACCAGAAAGACCAGTTGAGCAGTTCAGACTGAGCCCAAACACCTGAGAACTAGGGGAGTTGATGGAAAAGTCGAATTCAAGTCCAAAGACTGAGGAGCAGGAGCGCTGATGTCCAAGGACAAGAGAAGATGGGTGTCCTGGCTCAAACAGAAACAGACTCTCCACCTTTCCTTTTCCTTTTGTCCTGCCCAGGCCCTCAACAGATCTGACGATACCCACCCACATTAGTAAGGGCAATGTTTTTTACTCAGACTAACAAATCAAATGCTAATTTTTTTCCAGAAACAGCCTCACAGATACCCAGAAATAATGTTCTACCAGCTATCTGAGTATCTCTTGGCCCAGTCAAAATTTGATGTACAAAATTAGGCATCAGAGTTATATCTACTTTTAAAGAACAAATTAACAAAGGAATTAAACTACCAGTTCACAAACCTTGACCTATGTAGCAGTAGATTACCCCTGGATTGCTTCCTACTCTGGATTTGGAGCTAACTTTGCTGGTACCTGGGGCAGTATTTGATTTCTAGCTTAGAGCAGTGTCGTGAGCAAGGAACACTCGGGAGGCAATCTTCTAGAAACTACCACTTTATTCCCATAGATATTTTGCTCCTTCTTTCTCTCATTACTACCTAGAGAACTAATGTTAATGAACAGAAATTATAATAATAATAATAACAACAACACCGGTAGCACTTGCTCTGTATCAGCCACTGTTGTAAGTACTTAATATTATTAACTCATTTAATTCGATCCTTATAACAATCACATGTGATAGGTTCTATTATTATACCCATTTTCTAGAAGAGAAAACAAAGGCAGAGAGAAGTAAAAAACTTGCCCAAGGTCACACAGCTAACAGATGGCAGGACTAGTAACTGGCACAGTGGAAATCCAAATCCGGAGTTTGGGCTGGGCTCTTAACTGCAAGGCTGTGCTACACAAAGGAGGCATGCATTCTCAGATACACTGGGAATGAGGGGAGGAGGGAGACTGTAAAAATCTCTAAAGCCTGAAAAAAATCTAGCTCCCCACCTCATAAAAGTCATGGACAAAATAACCTTGTTGGTTGATGACACTTCAGTGGCAGTTGAGCCTAAGAGGAGAAAAATTTATAGACTAAATCAACAGCACTTAGAAACTGATGGCTAGAGACCATGTTAGAGCCAGTTGGGGAGAATACTGGCTCTGTTATCAGGACTGGAGAATCAGATCTCTGCCTTCAGGGACCTTAAGTTACACTCAGGAATAAAACAGAATATAATCACACCATTCAACTCAATGAGAAAAATGGTATGATTTGCTCCCAATGTTATACTAGAACAGAGGAGGAAAATGGACCTGGCTGGGTAAGGAAAGAGGATCACCGAGGCAGGCTTAAAATACCAAAATCCATTTTCTAGGATCATAGATCAATAAATCCAGCATTTTACCTTCAAAATCAGTCAACAAAACACTTTTAAAGTGTTGTTTCTGCTTGTTGTCATTAAATAGAACCACTCTGTTTCCATCAGGGGTGATTCTAGTTTTCAGTTTTCTAAGTACATATTAACTCCAAACTGTTACTGTCGAAATATCTATTCCCAAATTTTTTGTTCTTTGCTTTTTTTCTTGCCCTAAATGGGCCATATAAACTCTACACAGGATCTAAATATATTCTTGCTCTTTTTGGTATGGAAATCTTAAGAATATTCAACACAGCTGCTATCATTTTAGAAAAGACAGTCATGAATAATGCTTTATACTTCATGTACTTCATGTCTAAGCACCAAGCATTCTAAAAAATTAAGGAGAGTTGAGGGTTTTTTTTTTTATTATTTCTATATGTTCTAATCCTAATGCAATTTTTATTGTCAAATTGCTTACAGTATAAATACTCCCAATAATCCATAAGTTAAACACTACTACAAAATCTACTTTAAACCACTACTGGAAAACCTAATCACTTCCAGAAATAATTCAAGTTAAAGACTTGTGTTCATGGATACGTATATATCAGCTGCGCTTGCTATTGGAAATATTTAGATGAATTAAATTCATTAGCGAATCAGTAAAATGGGGGGAAAAGGCATAAAAAGCAACCATGGATATCAGAGACAGTGTGGGAGGAGGATGGGACACGGCAGAGGGTGAGAGATAGGGAATCAAGGATGGGGAAAAAAAAGCAAAATATACAGGAAACAAGAAATGGAAAATTATTTGTTGATGATAACATGTCGATGTGCTTGATTGAGCCAATATACAGTGTATTCTGCTTGGAAAATCTCATTTTGTATGCTGTAATGATGTACAGTGAATGAATGTAAATAAATAAATTTAAATTAAAAAAAGATGATCTTCAATAAGGTTGGTGGTATCTAGAGTCAAGAATTTTTCTAAAAATCTGGTCTAATGTGTCTGCACTGTTTATAGTCTTATGATGATAATGTGATTTGTTGAATTAGATCACTGAGGCTCCTAAATATGTGAAAAAACAAAAAACTGATATAAGAAAGCAGAGTAGAATAAAGAGGTCAGTCTTCTTTTTTTTTTTTTTCTTATTTTTTGAGAGGTTTTTGCTATAGGGCGCGTGTGCTCGCCAGAAAGAGTGAGACAGAGAGATAGAAAGCGACAAATCACCCCCCAGGGGGGATGGGGGGATGGCCATGCCGCAATCCCTTCTCCTCCATTCTCCTCTTGGGATCTTGGGCACGCACACACACGCACCCAGCATGAGTTTAAGCCGCCAGGTCCAGGACTTGAACCGTGGTCGACTATGTGGGAGTCCAGCGACACAGCCATTACACTAACTGCTGGTCTCAAGAGATCAATCTTCTGAAGTTAACACTGGAGAGATTATGACCAAGATCAAGGAAACTAACTAATGCATGGAAGAAAGGTACATGGGGAAAGAACAGGGCCATAATCTCCAGATCCTATATCTAGCTCTGTATTTGTCAACATCTGGGAAAATAGCACCACTTCACCAGCCTTCAACTTCCTCATGTATAAAATAATGACTAGATAATCATTAATGTTAAACTCTACAAAATCTAAAATGCCCTGCTTTGTCTTAAACCATGTGTGATTTATATAATTTATAAACATAATATAGAAATTATCTCTTAAAAAACTTGTACTTTTTCCATGTAGAAGATTGCACATAAAAAATCATAGTCTAGAATTTCACATAGGTCTTGAATATCATTCAACTGTTTTCTAAATCAGAAGTAGACTAATTATACACAGTACAAGATAGTTGATTATAACAACGTCCAGTATTTCTACTGGCCTAATGCTTTAGAGAAAGAGCAGAGTTACCCTGAATTGCTTCTTTAGAAAATTACAAGACCAAGAGACCATTGATTCATTAAGTACACTTTTATAAATCACCTCTATTTGCCCAAGACTTCTCTAAGCACTGAAAAATCAGAGATGAATAGTATAGTCTTTTAACTTCAGAGACTCACAGTCTAAGGAGTGAGAAAAATAACATTCAATTAAGATAGAATTTTTTAAATGCTATTACAGGCTGTAAATACATAGGGGGCTATGGTAGCTCAAAAGAGATATTGATTGATTCATTCTGCAGATAGTTATCAAGCACCTGCTAAGTGCTAGACGCCATTCTAAGAAGCACTATGAATACAGCACTGAAAAAATAGAAGTACCCTAAATGAACAACAGAAAATAAACAAAGATTAAAATAAATATGTACTATAATTTTTCATAGTTACAAAGACTATTAAGAATGATAACCAGGGATGCCAGGATGGATGGGTAGGGCTTGGGTGCCTCGGGGGTGGGAGGAGCTGGCTCAGGAGCAGGTGCCGGCAGGCTGTGGTTCCTCATCCTTGACTCACCTGCCCACCCCTCCCCATGCCCAGAGCAGGGCCTGGGCTGCCAGCAGCACCAGAGTACATGTGGTGAAGTGGTGTGAACCCATGATCCAAGAGAAACAGCAGCCCTAAAAGTGATCCCAACTCTTCCTCCGTGAGTGTGAGGGTGACCAGGTGGCCGGTAGGGCTATGCCTAGGCTGGGTAGTATTTCAGCCCCTTCTTCCTTGGTCTTCCTTGCTCCTCTAAAGACATACCTTGGGAAGGGGAGAATGGGAGAGTGGGCTGTTGTTCATCAGCCTGGTGATCCATCTCCTACTTATTTGCCTGCCTCAACTCCATCAATGGCAGAGAGAATATGCAGAGATTCATAAGCTATGGAGCAGAGAACTGAATGGCCAACCAGGTTGCCAATGTATGGAGTCAGAGAGGCAATGACCCTGATTACTTCAGACCTACTGGCCTGCCTGACACTACTGAGTTTCCTCCTCACATTGCTCTCAGGGGACCCAGATGTCAACCCCTGAGGGCTCAGAGAGTTACTGCTTTTGTGTCTCTGGAAGCTGGGAGAGGGCACACAACAGTTTTCTAATATATACTTTAGAGATTGAATTTATTGAAATTGTGTGTTGTTCTTTGGGGTTGAGGCTTGAAAGACTAGCTTACTAAATCTACTGATGATATATACATCTGTGTTAGACTTTACAGATACAAGGATATAGAAGGAGTTTTCGAAAAGTTAATGGAAAATGCATATTATGAAAAACTCGGAAATGGATGCCGAACTTGAGCTGTGAAATACTGCTTTCCTTGAATGAAAATGAAGGTTTTCTGCTGAGACTTCTCCCTCTAGATTCATTTTTAGTGTGCAGGGCTACCTCTGTCTCCTTCTCTCCATTTCTCTGTCTCTCTGTCTCTCTGTGTCTCCCTGTATCTTTTATTTAAAAAAAATTTTTTTAAGATAAAGTATTCTCTGGGCTCTCAAACTCCTCCTTTATTGTGCTAATTGGTGCCTTTCTCCATTCCATTTAAGAAAGGCACAAACTCAGACCCATCCTGAGATGGATATCAAACTTGAGCTGTGAATATTGCTTTGGCATGGCGCATATGCATGCTGCAGAATTTTCATTTTTTGCTTTTTAAAATTAAAATCTAAAGTTTTTTATTATATTTTAAAGAACTTCTTTTTATTTTATATCTTCTTCTTTCCTCTTCTGTAATTCTTTCCCTTTTTTGTTTATCTTTATTCATTGGTTGCTCAGCCTCTACACACTAAGTGTCTAGACAGGTCCAAATGTACAGGTTCCAAACATCTGAATACAATTAGGGTCAGAATATTCCTCTATTCCCACCAAATCTGATGCACAAAGAGTAAAAACAGAATGGAAGAGAGATTGCAGGTCACTTCCTCCTGCACACCTCTGAAGGCTTAGATTGAACCAAAAGTATTAGGAAGAAATGTACCATCCATCAGATGACTAGAAATCACTGCAGGGTCACAAGAAATATGGAAAAGCAAGAAAATACCTCTCCTCCAAGGGAAAAGAATAATTCCTCTTCCTCCTCAGACAATACAATGAAACTCATGGAAATGTCATATAAAGAATTTAGAATATTCATAGTAACAAAGTTAACAGAAATGCAAGAGAAGACAGACAATGAACTGCAGAAGAGGCAGGAGAAAGGAGCTGATGAGTTCCATGAGGTGAGGAAATTTTTGCAAAATCAAAAAGAGGAAATATACACTGTAAAATATAATTAAATGTACCTGTTAGAGATGAAGGCTATAATACAGGAAGTCAAAACCTCCCTTGAAAGTATTAAAAGCAGACTAGATCATACAGAAAATCAAATCTCAGATGTAGAAGACATAGTCACTGACCTAGAAAAATCCACCACAAAGACTGAGAAAATTGCCCCCCAAAAATGAGAATAATATACAGGAAATACTAGATACCATTAAATATTCAAACATCCAGATAATTGGTATCCCAGAAGGCAAAGAGACTCATAAGGGCATTGATAATCTAGTCCATGAAATTCTGCAAGAAAACTTTCCAAACCTAGAGAGGCACTCGAAGATCCAGTCCCAAGAAATACAAAGGACCCCCAATAGAATCAACCCAAGAAGATATTCTCCAAGACACATCATAGCCAGATTGACCAAAACCACAAAGACAAGACACTAATATTGGCACGAGAGAAACGTCAAGTTACCTACAAAGATATCCCATCAGGCTGACAGTAGACCTCTCTCATTGGAAACATTGTGAGCAAGGAAAGAATGGGAAAATATATTTAAAGTGTTAAAGGAAAAGCAATTTCAACAAGAATATTGTACCTGGCAAGATTATCCTTCATATGGGAAGAAAAGAGAAGGGCAATCTCAGATAAACAAAACCTGAAAGAATTTACCAACACCAGACCAGATCTCCAAAAAGTTCTAAAGGGAGTGCTATATTAGGAAAATTAAATGCAGACACACAGAAATAAGAGTTCAAAAACTAAGAAAATGGCCAACTTAATCTCAGGGACAAGTCTGGAGTTGAATATTATATCCCAGAACTTAATTGGGAAGATCAGACCACAGCAGAAGATAGAGTAAGTACATAAGACTGAACTGGTGAAATAGAATTTTATGACTTTTGACTAAAACATTGCTGATTTTCTTCTAGGCTTTGTTTCCTGGTTTTAAGGATTTTTGTCCTGTCTTGGGCTGTCGATAGGTTAATGTACCTACTATTTGAACAAAATCCTAACCTGTTTCCTGGCTTTAAGTTTTTAGCAAAGTTCCTTAGCATTTCTTTGATTTATTAAAGCTAATACTGTTTTTCTTGAAACTAAAAAATATAGTTAAAAAATACCTAGTTAATGACCATGGTAAGCTATATAGCATCAGCTAGGTACTACTTTATAGTATAGTCATTCTACTCAGAGTTTCACACTTGAGGTCAGCCATGTATATATCAGCTGAACTTGCTATTGAAAGTAGTTGTATTATTTAAAAAAATTTGTGAATCAATAAAATATGTGGGGGGAAGGAATGGAAAACAACTATAGCACCTGAGATAGTGTGGGAGGAGGGAGAGAAATGGCAAAGAGTGAGAAATATGGGGAATATATATCTATACATATATATGAAACTAGAAATGGAAAATTATCGACAATAACATGTATGATTAAGCCACTATGCAGTATATTCTGGATGGGAAATCACATTTTACATGCTGTGACAATGCTCAGTGAATGAATATAAATTAATTGATTAATTAAAAACTTTAAAATTTAAATAAAAAATTTAAAAGCTCTCTTAAAAATTTTGAAAATAAAAAAAAAGAAAACCTCTACATAGGTTTCTAATTTTTTTGCACCCAAATAAGCTCGTACTTTAATTCCATTTTTCCATGAACTTTTCGAAGCACCCTCATGTAAGGCAGGTCATCACTCCCAAGGAACACTTAGTCTAGCAGTGAATGAAGATTTGTAAGGGGGAAAACCAGTATAGCACAGTAAGTACAACTATAGGTAAGACCACTAGCCACCTAATCAAAGTGAGTGGGGGCCAAGTGAGGTGGATAACCAAGTCAGACCTCACAGTGTATGACAGGGAAAGTAACATCAGAAAGCATCTGGGATTGACCAAGTCCTTTGTTCCCTGATTATTTCTTGATCTCTTAGCATCACACTAGGTGTCGAGGGTATATGAGCAAAAGAAACACAACCTCTAGCCTTGGGAATTCTGTCTGGCAAGGTTTATAATCTACCTTGTGTAATATCAGTACTTCAGAACAGCAGCTGTTGAAATTCTTTACAGGTCCTGAGTCAGCCAATTCTAGGTAGCTGTGCCACACATCACCCTCGGCTATTCTGAGGAACCGGACAATGCTCTGATGAATACTTCTTCGTGAAAAGATCCTAGCACACCCCGTCTCTGGTCCGGTGGTAACAGAGAAGAGCACAAGGGTTTACTGAACTGTACACATATAAAAAAGGAAAGAAAATGCACTTAGCTTTGGCATTTCAAACTGACACATGGCACTAAAAATCTAGATGCTGCTGATGAAAAAAATTAAAATCATAACATTTCAGCATAAATTATTGTTTTTTTCAGATAATTTATTTCTAAGTACTGCCTATCTCCTTGATGATTTCATATTGCAGAGACATTTGCCAGTTTTCAAACTGAATGAATTGCGAGGGCAAAGTGCCTTTTGGATTAAAGCAGGATTAGGAAAAACGGACTCACTTCACAAGGACTAATGCTGCAAATTCCTACAAAATCAAACACTTGGAGTCAAGCATATACCAATATGCAAATAGTCATATAACTCTTTCCAGATAATTTTATAAAGTTTTGTACTTACACTGGAAGGCAATTTCAGGCGATCATAAGGCTTCCCTCAGGGGGAAAAAAAAAGACCATTCCGTTAGACATTTCTTGCCTCTTCCTGAGCTAGAGCATTATTTCACTAATTGAGTCCATGAAAGAAATACTTAACAGATTTGGCAGTATTGCTGATTCTGAAGAGCATTCCAAGGAAGTTCACTAATCTATCAAGAACCTTGTAAGGTTTTCAGTATTTGTCTAATTATTAAAGTTAGAATACTTTAAAAACTATATCTGATATTCTACTTCTAACAACAAGTGAAGAGCAATATGCAACTGAGAAATATGTGTAACTGAGTAATGCCCAGAAAAATGGAATATGATAATTGGCCTCAATGACTATTAAGAAAATACAGTCCTTCCCTTGTGGTCCCTAACATAAATTCTTATATTGTTGAAGCATAATTTTCATTTCATTCTGTCAGCATCGTATGGAGGGAAAAAGAATTCAAGTAAGTGAATCAGATTTCTGGTATCAACTATGTTCATGGGGTAGAAATAATAGATATGTTTTAAACAGTACTGGTAAGTCGGGACAGCTTCAGTCAAGGTAATGATTTAGGGGGAGAAAGGCACAATTGAAACCACTTCAGTGAAAGCTACAGTGGTCTGTGGTCATCTAGCTATTTTTGCGCAACTAACTAGTGGTTTCCTGTCCAGGTTGTCGTGTTACACCCCTCTTGTTCTGAAAAAAAGTACAAATGCATAAAATTAAATTGTCATGATAGGGGTTTAATCAAGAAAGTTACTACCAAGGTACCCCATCTGTCTAAAACATCTATGATGCAACTATAGCTATAGTTTTAGTATACCACATTAAATAAAATTAAATGTGTTGTCAACAAAAATCTAAAACGTATTTCACAGTCTCTATTTTTAAAAAGTAATAAAAAGTGTTTATATATTTCCATAAAAAATTAATGTGCCAAAAATGTCATTACCTACAGGATCAAACTTTCAAGTACATTGAAAAATCAAATGTACAGAGTTATTCTAATTCCTTGTGAGTTTCAGGTAAGTTAGATGTTCATTGTAGGTTTGAGAAATAAAAATGTAGAAAAATGCTCTCTAATTATTATGAAAGAAAGAGAAGATGGACACAGCCTGCTGAGATGAAATAAAAGCACATGGCACTTCCTTAGGATGAGTTCAACTTGCATCTGTCTGGAGTAGTAACACTAGTACCTCCTTTGCTCTCACATGTACACTCCGAAGACTGCACTGTGAATCTCACCTGAGAATCTCTGCCATAGGGCTTTACTGTGGTCACAGAGATAATGAATAACCAGTGTGCAAGACAAGCCAGCAGTGCAGGGTTAACACCCACAGAAGCAGCATTCAAATGCTGGGTGACATGTCAGTGAATACATGCTTGGCTCCCTTCCTTCTCAACTATGATAATTCTGAAGTATGTTTCATACGAGTTCTCCGTTTCTCAGAGGTTTAAGCCCTGGCATCACTAATGAAGGACTGGGTAACACACTATTTCTTTTCCTTCGCTCTCACTTCCCCAGTCTTTCACCCATGTTGCCGGAGATCTCCTCCCAAATTAATTGCTCTGCACTTAAATCCTTTCCTCCAGATTTATTTTGCAATAACTCAGAATTTATACTTCCATTGCATAAAAGTCTTTAAGTGTAAGTCAGAGTTCACATATAAATATATACAGCTTATGCTATGGAAGACTTTCTCTTTTTTGGAGAGGTTTTTGCTATAGGGCATGTTGCTATAGGGTACATGCACTCACCAGAAAGACAGACAGAGATAGAAAGCAAGAAATCACCCTCCCCTGGGGGGGAAGGGGACAGTGAGGGGAGATGGTTACAACACCATCCATTCTCCTCTCGGGATCTTAGGAACACACATACATGCACCCGGCATGAATTTAAGCCACCAAGTTCGGGATTTGAACCGCGGTCAACTACATGGGAGTCCAGCAGCATAGCCATTATGCCAGCTGGTGGCCCATAGTAATGGAAGACTTTCAGTTAGTCCACTGTAGCAATCAAGAGCTACAACAGATACTATTTAGCCATAAAAACCAACAAAACCCTGGCTTTTGACAGAAAGTGGAATATGGAAGATTTACTGCTGAGTGAGGCAAGCCAGGCTATGAAGGAGAGACATTGTATGTCCCCACTTAATATATACCGAGAGTCTGCACTCTATGACTGAAACTGATTGACTAAAGGTTGTACAAACACAAGAGATGGGTATGAATGCCAGATGAGGTGTGTGAGGAGGAGTGGGACCTAAGGAAGGACATCTGGAGAAGGGATATGAAGATAGAGCATTGATGGGATGGGAAGGTGTGGTTTTATCAGTTGAAAATATTTTGATCAACAGAACTGGGGAGAAATGTTCACATAATGAAATGCTCACATTGTAAGCTAAGTAATGTGATTGAATGTATGTAAAAAATTTAAAAATAAAAAAATATAAAAGATAAAAAAAAAAAAGGAGCTACAACAGGCAGTGGCATAGTGGTAAAGCAACTGGACCCACCTGGGAAGGTCCTGTGTTTGCATCCAGGGACCTACCTGCTCAGACTGGGATACACACATGTGCCCACGATCCTGTGATTCAAGCGAGCTGAAATTGGGGGTGGACTATGGCACAAGAACCCTACCAGGGGTGTCTGTTTCTGCCTCTCTATTTTTCCCTCTCATGGAAGAAAAAAAAATACACTTTTAAAAAGCTACATCAGAATTTCTATTTCTATCTATGAGGGATTAACTGCCAAGAGGACTGCCCTCCTACAGTGAAAAATAAATATATAAAAATAAGTATTTTCTGGCATTGAACAGTAGCCAGAGCAAGACTGTGAGCCTTGAAATAATGAAAACAAATGAAGTGATCTGTATACACGTTCTACAAATGAATGCCTGGAGACCGCTCTAAAATGGCAGGGAAGTAGAAACATAACAAAGCTCAGCAGTCTTATGGTCTCAAGGAGGGAGGAGATGAGAGTTCAGGAATGCTGAGGCAATTAAATTTTATGGGGCAAAGGAACAGAAAAGGTTCTGGAAATCTGAAGAGAAATCTCTTTGAGGCTTTGGCTGTGTATTGATCAGCAAAGGACTGGATTAAAACCCCAGCAGAGAACGTAATGGCTACGTCACTGGACTCCCAGGTAGTCAACTGTGGTTCGAGTCCCAGACCTTGCGACTTAACACTCATGCTAGGTGTGTGTGTGTGCATGCCTGAGATCCAGGAAGGAGAATAGAGGAGGAAGGATTGTAGGATGACCACCCTCCACCCTGGGAGAGTGATCTGATCTCTTGCTTTCAGTCTCTCTATCTCTCTCTCTCTCCCTGGTGAGTGCACGTGCCTTATGGCAAAAATTTCTCTCTCAAAAAAAAAAAAAAAAAAAAAATCGCAAGGCATTGGAAAGAATCCTCCTCTGAAGCAACTCTCAGAGCTCTAACCAAGCTGGGAGTAGTTTTCATCACTGACCAGAGCAGGAAAAGTGGTAACCCTGGATCTTGAGTAGAGCCCTCGCAAGGGTATTAGCTATACATTAAAAGCTTTTCTGAACCCACCAAAATAAAACATAAAGGCAGTATTTGAAACGGTCAATGTGATGCAAGCTAGAACAAAGCCCATTTACCTCTGGATTACAAAGGAATAAAATAATGTGATGTCAAAATATACAACATCTAATAAAAATTTGCCACATGTGTAGTGCAGCACAAAAATAAAACTGAACAGGAGGAAAATCAATCAACAAAAAAACAAGATGGGGTCTCAATAAATACTTGAGGAATTAATTAATAAGATTTTATTTTTAAGTCAAACTAAAGCGATCATAGTCACTTTAATCCATGTTGAATTTATTTCACCAGTTATAGACAAAGCTTCTAAATTATGAAACTACTTTGTAAATGAGAGAGACATTTACAAAATAAGGTTTAGCTTTTTCGTGTTATTTAGTAAATTGAGACTTTGAGTTTATATCATCAAAGTGACAAGTGTTAGCCTATTGTTTATTTTAATTATCCAAGGCTAATGAGAAAGTTAAACTTAATATGGAAATGATCAATTCAAGACAATGAGAGTCTAAATTATATTCTTTGAGATCTTTGAGGTATAAGGGACCAATTCTACCTTCATAGTAGTCCAAAATTAAAAATTAAATAAAAAAAATACTGGAGGGGCAGGAACACCAGAGTTGCTATATCACGTACAACAATGTAATAAATATTGAACTCAAAAGAACGTGGCTGGGTCACTGCCATATATTTTCTGTGAGCTAATTTTTATACAGGTTCTTTATTTCTGTATATCAAACTTCAACAACTTGTTCAGAATATGCAGTGCAGGGGCCAGCAGTTAGCGTAATGGCTATGTCACTGGACTTTTACATAGTCAACTGCGGTTCGAGTCCCGGACCTGGTGGCTTAAACTCACATGGGCGAGCCCAAGATCCCGAGAGGAGAATGGAGGAGAAGAGATCGCGATGTGGTCATCCCCCCCGGGGGGTGATTTCTCTCTTTCTGTCTCTCTGTCTGTCTGGTGAGCGCACGTGTCCTATAACAAAAAAAAACTCTCAAAAAAAAAAAAAAAAAAAAGAA
>NW_006159556.1:4737912-4753491 GCF_000334495.1 Tupaia belangeri chinensis | reverse complement strand
CAGTGGCCCTAAAAAAAAAAAAAACCCTCAAAAAAAAAAAAAAAAAAAAGAATATGCAGTGCAGCACAGTATCTCATTCAACAGTACTTTTAAACTTTTAGTATTATATTTTGTCATGCACTATTACATTTTGGGGCCATCAGACTGGGGACTGGCAGATGGAGTAATGGTTACTTTGCTGGACTCCCACATAGTTGACTGTGGCTCAAGTCCTAGACCCGGCAGCTTTAAACTCATGCTGAGCACATGTGCGTGCATGCCCAAGGTGTCTAGAGGAGAATGAAGGAGAAGGGATTTCAGCATGACCAGCTCCCCAGGGGGTGATTTCTACCTTTCTGTCTCTCTCTGTGTGTCTCTCCAGTGAGCACACATGCCCTATATAAAAAAATCTCTCTTAAAAAAAGAGACTTTTCATTTAAAATTAAGTTTTCTTTTCTGAAAAAGAAAGCAAAATCAGCAAGTATAATGATGGCTCAAATTATGGAACATCATAAAAAGAAAAAGTAAACAAGTGAAATATAAAAAAAAAAAAATCTTTCTATTAACATCACAGATATATTTTCAGCCAACCACACTATCATATAAATTTAATGTTGTTACTTTGCATTTTACTAGCTTTTAATTTAGTTGGTATATAATTTGTAAATTATTTTATAGTTATATAGAAATTATAAGCATAGATGTTTATGTTTCTACACATTTAAATAATTTTATAATAAAAATGAGTATTGTGGGGGCCAGCAGGTGGTGTGGTGGTTAAGGATGTTGTACTCCCACATGGCTGACCCTGGTTTGATTCCCGAACCTGGTGGCTTGCTTTCTCACTTTCCCTTTCTCTCTGTCCCTCTCTGGCCAAATTAAAATAAATGGGTAAATAAAGTTAAATAAAATAATTCTTTTTTAAAAATGAGTATTGGTGAGAATTCTTCCCTTTAACTGGCTCCATATATGTTATTCAATGTTAACATTATTTTAACTACTTTTTTTTTTTTGGAGAGGTTTTTGCTATAGGGCATGTGCACTCGCCAGACAGACAGAGAGAGACATAGAGACAGAAAGCGAGAAATCACCCCCCAGGGGGGATGGTCACACCACAATCCCTTCTCCTCCATTCTCTTCTCAGGATCTTGGGCACGCATGCACACGCACCCGGCGTGAGTTTTAAGCCACTGGGTCCGGGACACGAACTGCGGTTGACTACGTGGGAGTCCAGCGACATAGCCATTACGCTAACTGCTGATTCCCTACTTTTTCTATCTCTAATCTTGCCTCTAATCATTTCCTGACATTGCGACCAGAGTGGTAGATGTAAAACACAAATCTTACCATTTCTCTTCTCCTGGTAAACTTTTCACTGGTTCCCTATTTTTGTATAGATAAATTTGTAGGTCTCTAAGATGACACAGAAGGTTCTTCATGGTCTGTTCTCTGATTATCGATTCAGATTGACATGTGGCTGACGTCTACCCACCTTCACTCCTTTTATCTTGTGGTCACTTGTTCATTTCAAAGCCTTTCTCTGTACTGTTCCATTTGCCTAAAATGATATTCCCTTTATCTCAGATGACCTGCTTAATTCTATGTCTTTTCTAAGACTCAGCTTGGGTGTCAGTTCTCCTCAGTCTTTGGTAACTGGGTCTCAGTCTTTGCTAACTTCCTGATGTGCCCTCTATGTACTTCGATATCAGCCCAAATTATCTATCATAATATTCATCATACTCTATTATAACTTTCTGGTTTTGTGTTTTGTTTTTAATTTACTTTGCTATAGGGTGCGTGCATTCACCAGAAAGACAAAGAGAAAGTGAGAAAACACCCCAAAAAAGGGGTTGACCAAGCCAGAATCCTTCTTCTCCATTCTCCTCTCTGGATTTTGGGAATGCATGCATATGCACACACACATGCCCCAGTGTTTTTGCCAGTCTTAGACTCAAACCATGCACACAGCCACCTTCGCCACCATGCCATCAATTGGTCCCTACAATTTCCTGTTTTCTTGTTGTATTCTTCAACAGTGTGTGAAAATTTGTAGGCTGGGGCTATGTTAATATTAATTATTGAATTCCTCCCCAAATCCTTGCACGCAAAATATATTAAATAAACTTTCTTAAATATAAGAATGATACTCAATGATAGAGTAAATACATCTAAATTTTCTAAAATTTTTAAATAAACTAAGCTACTATCAATTAACACCCCTCCTCCTCTAGCAATCAGGAAGACTAGAGTACTGAGTTGTAGAACTCCTGCAGCCAGACCCTGATAACGCCTTCACCCGTAGACAATGTCACAAGCACTTGAAATAAGAATTGCTCCACTTGTCTCCTGCCCTGGAAGCTCCAAAAAGTCAGAGAATGTGTCTCACTGTACCCCAGTGCCCGGCCTATAGTAGATGCTTAATAAATATTAATACTTATTGTCACCTAGTTGTAGTTACAGACAAGCCTATTAATCTTGCAATTACTGCATGATCAAAGTTCATTCAGATGGTCAAATGAATATATGTTCCTGAACTCTCAGTGACTGATCCAGATACAATTTTTACCATTCCATCACCTTCCTCTATTATTTTTCTTCTCTTTCTCTCTTAAACTCAAGTTCCAAAAACTTAAAATGAATGATGTCCAGAGCGATTTTGAATGATGAGTGGATTTCAAAAAATATTTTGCAGCAAAATAAATTTTGATTTAGTTCATTTTGGTGCAAACAATTTTTTTAATACCATACATAGTTTTATTCATAATGTGCACTTTCCAAGAACTTTATGAAGACCTTTCATCTATCTAACTTATCAGTTACATTGTGCTATGATCTGAATATTTGCGTCTTTCCAAAATTCACATGTTGAAATCATAATTCTGTAAGGGTTCGAATGTTACCCAAATTTATGATACTCAGAAACCCTCCTAAGACTCATCTCTTGGGCAGAAGCCATGTGCCTCAGGTGTCCACCATGGTGAGGTGCCACTCCTCCACCTCCTGGCATCCCTGGCTTCTACTACAGAGAACAGCAGTCATCCCCCCGCCAGCCTTGATTTTCCTACCAGCAGGTGTTTTTGTTTTTATTTTTTAAACAAACTTCATTCTGCTTTGCAGATTTCTCTTTGGATTTAAGTGGAGACTTCTGCTCTGAAATAGTTATCTGCAGACAGCAAGGTAGGAAAGATGAAAATGGTTTGGGAAAATGGAGATAAGTAGAAAATATCCTGTTTCTTTCTCCCTCCCCCTGCCATAAAGCCAACATTAATAGTTATAACTTCTAACTTTCCATTTATAAGGAAAGAAGTGTAAAGGGCATTGAAACTTGTGAGATATGACTACCTTGATATGAGTCTAAAATTTTAATCAATTTAGGGTACAATAAATAGTAATTAGACTAAGAAAAATCATTTTTTAGAATAAAAGAAATAATCATATTGTCAGGTATGTGAATATTTATGAAAAGAAACTTTAAAAAAAACTAACAACTTGGGAACCAGCAGTTAGCGTAATGGCTATGTCGCTGGACTCCCACGTAGTCGACCGCGGTTCGTGTCCCGGACCCGGTGGCTTAAAACTCACGCCGGGCGCGTGTGCGTGCGTGCCCAAGATCCCAAGAGGAGAATGGAGGAGAAGGGATTGCGGCGTGACCATCCCCCCTGGGGGGTGATTTCTCGCTTTCTGTCTCTATGTCTCTCTCTGTCTGTCTGGCGAGCGCACGCGCCTTACAGTGAAAATCTCTCAAAAAAAAAAAAATAACAACTTTAAGAAAAAGAAATTACAGACTTGATGTTGACAGTATACAAAGGGCTTCAAAAAGCCTGCAGAAAAACGAAATCAAAGTACAAGTTTATTTTATCTGCAAATAGTTTCTTCATAATGCACATTTTCAATTAACTTTTTGAAGAGCCTTTATCGATCTAATTTATCTTATTACTCTGTGTTATGCTCTGAATGCTCGTGTCTTTGCAAAATTCATATGTTGAAATCCTGACTCCCAAAAAAATGATATTTGGAAGTGAAGTCTTTGGGAGGTAATTAGGTCCTGAGGGCAGAACACTCATGTCTGGGACCTATGTCCTTATGAAAGAGGCAGGGAGAAATCCCCAGTTCCATCACTGTGTGAGGTTACAGTGCAAAGACAGCTGTCCAGAGAGTGGGCCCTCATTGGATATACCAACACCTTCATTTTGGATTTCGCAGACTCCCAAAGTGTGAGAAATAAATATTCGTTATTTAGAAGCCACCCAGTCTATAGTAGTTTGTGATAGCAGCCCAAACAAAGATACTGTGTAAGTTTATTATCCAGATTTCCTACTTCTTAAACTATTAAGACTAGTCACCTAAAGGCAAAGACTGGAAATTACTGTGTTATACTATTCACAAAGAAAGCATCTGGAAATGAGATTTAATTACAGTATTTGAGAGTAAAAACACTACCCTAACTGCTGTTCATGAAGTTGCTAAATTGGAATATTATATGGTAAATTGTATTCATATCTTTTGAGAAAGATAATAATATATTCTCATTCTAAGAAGTTGAGGATTAATTTGTTAGTATTTACAAAGAGTCTTAAAGGTGAAATGCTTCCCTCCCTTCTTTAAGTGTCACCAAAATAATTAAATAATAAACAATATTCTCTTCTTAACGTCTTGAAAAGGACCAACTATTCACCGCTATGTATAACAACATTTATATCAATTTGTGATTTTCAAAGATAAAGAATGCTCATCCCAGGAATGATGTTATTAACTTTGTTGAGCCACGTTTGCTTTCCAGATATAAATGCAGTATACAAATTCTCAACCTAAAATTCCCATACAATGGAAAAAGGTTTTGAGCAGTACGAAATCTTTATTATTTATAGAGGAGTTTCCACATGCCATGTGGCATATTTTGTAGATTTTTCTTTATATATCTCCCTTAAAAGCAATGAGCTATTCAGGATTGATTATTCCTGGAACTTTATTTGCATATTTGTCTTTCACCTTTTGGAATTTGGGCTACTGTCAAGGTAACTAAGTACCTAGGAGTTTAGACACTAATAGGGTAGAGTGAGGGTCTCTTTCTCCATGGCAACATCTTGACATCTTGATGAAGAGAAATACATATAGCTTATCTAACTCTCTATCTATCTATCCCGCCAGAGGGTGTGTGAGCTCACCATGGAGAGACTGAAAGGAGGAGAAAGAGAAATCACCATCCATAAGAATGGTAACATCACAATACCTTATTCTTTATTTCTCTCTCCCTTTGGGATTTTGGGCATGTATGTACACATGCCTGGTATATATATATTTTTTTTTTTGAGAGGTTTTTGCTATAGGATGCGTGCACTCACCAGACAGACAGACAGAGACAGAGAGACAGAAAACAAGAAATCACCCCCGGGGGGATGGTCACGCCACAATCCTTTCTCCTCCATTCTCCTCTTGGGATCTTGGGCACGCACATGCGCCCAATGTGAGTTTAAGCCACCGGGTCTGGGACGCGAACCGTGGTCGACTACATGAGAATCCAGCGACATAGCCATTATGCTAACTGCTGGTCCCTGCCTGGTATATTTTTCAAGTCACCAGATCTTAAACTCAAATGGCAAGGTCAGTCATGTAAGATCCAGCTCCCTTAACCACCAGGCCACAGGCTGGCCTGAGAAATAAAAAATTTAAAGTATAATAAAACAGACCAAGCCGGGGGGACGGGGGGCCTCAGTTCTGAAAGGAGATGAAGAGGACATAGAGCAATTCTAAAGAGCTTGGGATAAGTTTTACAAATGAGCTTAAAGCACCAGGGTTTCTCGACCTTGGCACTACTGACGTTTTGTACCAAAAAAAAGTCTCTGCTGTGAGGGCTGTCCTACACCATCTAGACTACTTCATGGCATCCCTGGCCTCTACCTACTCCATGCCAATAGCACTCTCCATCCTAACTCCTGCCAACCATGTGGAGAGGTTGGCAGGGACCTACAAAACTTTGCTCAGGTGAGAACCAACCAGGTCAGGATTTAGCTCAAGAAAAGGAACAACATTGGAAATGCCTGTCTAAAACACCCACTGGGAATTTTCACTGTGAAGAGGTAGAAGGGATGACCAGGGATGACCAATCTGAGAGTTAGAAATGGCAAAGGATGGTACCAAAAGCTACTTATTAACTGGATCCTCTGGCTGGGGAAAAGAATGCTGATGAGAAGAGCCACCTTTGAGTGGTCCCTGCTGGAAAAGACACTTGGAGACCCCACTGCCGTAAGTAACTCCCAGAAGAAGCTCCACATCATATACTTAGCCGTGAGGCTCAAGGTAGCCGACTACGGTGCTCTTCAGTGAAAGGAAGAGACTAATAGGCTTCTTGCAGGAAATCTTAAACACCAGAAACTCCCTGCAGGGATCTATTGGGTTCCATTTAATTCATCAACTATGCTCTGAGTACTCAATGTGTAAGAGGTCCTACACTCGTACAATGATGAACATTGTCTCCTCTCAAGGATCTTGCTTCCTAGAGCAGTGGTCCGCAACCTTTGCTGCACCAGGGACCAGCCTCATGGAAGGCAATTCCTGCACAGATAACTGAGTATTGGGGAGGCTTGGTCAAGGGATGATCCACACACACCACATCACATGCACCCCATTTTCACCACTACTACATCGCAATGTACAATGAAATGATTGCACAATAGGGTTTGCTCTTTGTTGAGAATCCAAAACCACTGCTGATCCAACAGGAGGTGGAGTCCAGGTGGCAGTGCCAGCAACCGGGAGCAGCTATAAACACAGAAGACGCCTCCAGCACTGTGTGGCAGGTGGGGACGCCCAATAGGCACCAGTCCAAGGCGAGGGGTCGGGGGCCCCTGCTCTAGAGAGAGACATAACAAGTCTGGTTCTCGGATTTCTGGATAGGATGTGACCCAGGCAAGCAGAGTCCCAATTTTCTACATTTATAATCACTATCCAACTAAAACTCTAAAATTGCAGTACTCATCATTTTTAAAAAGCAAAACTGCTTAGCTTTTTTCTCTATTCAAATCATTTTTCCCTTCCCCTCTCATTTCAAATTTCTCAGCCATTTCACTGACATTTCAGGCAGCTGCTTTTTCTCCATTTCAGATCAATCAATATATGAACATTTAAAAAGCAAAAAAAGCATTCCAGTTGCAATTCTGCCTTTCTGCTGGCACACATACACACAATTATTGGGATTTACATGATAGTGCTAACTAGCCAAAGCCAGCAAGCCTTTCTGAAAAAGCAGTCAACTCAATGATGACAGATGTGCTGTCATTTCTCATTTAGGCCCAGCCGCCTAATAATAGCAAGGTAACATTATTAATAAATTACTGGTATAGCAAGTTAGGGAACGGACAAGCCAATTACATGCACCTTTTAAATCAGTACTGGCAAAAACTCACTACTTTTCCATATATGATTCACTGTCCCCTCTTCAGTGGTATTGAACCACAGCCTTTGTAGACAGTCATTAGTATTCAGAATAAGAAACAATTGCTTGCAACAGGAAACACAGAAGCCAGACATTTGGCAACATCACACAGAGTTCACTGCTGAAGTCAACTGGCAAAGCAACTCTAGACTGACAGTAACTGGCCTCTGTTGCCATGGAAACAGCAGTGAATTGTGTTAGTAAATAGTTTGGATTAGCTCACCTGCCAGGACATAAATTCAGAATTTATTGTTGATTTTTAAATCCACTATTTGTAAGTGACCTATTTATGGAGTAAATGCTAGAAGTTACTCTTTGCTTCAGAAAATACCCAAACATCTGCAAAAACATCTGCAAAAACATCTGAATCTTAAGGTATCCAAGCATAATTAAAGATAATTGTACAGAATATCTGACAGAAGCAGGTCTATTTCCTAATTTTAATACTAATTTTGTACTTTCTTTCTGAAATATATTAAAATAATAAAAATAGGGGCCAGTCCCTCAAGGTTATAGTGATTAAAATTACACTAAGGGGACCAGCAGTTAGCGTAATGGCTATGTTGCTGGACTCCCATGTAGTCGACTGTGGTTTGCGTCCTGGATTTGGTGGCTTAAAACGCACGCCGGGCGCATGTGCGTGCGTGCCCAAGATCCCAAGAGAAGAATGGAGGAGAAGGGAATGCGGTGTGGCCATTCCCCCCAGGGGTGATTTCTTGCTCTCTGTCTCTCTGCCTGTCTCTGTCTGTCTGGCGAGCACATGCACCCTATAGCAAAAACCTCTCAAAAAAAAAAAAATTACACTGGGGAAATGGTATCCTACATGGCTGACCAGGGTTTGGGTTCTGGCCTTAGTAGCTTGAACTGTCTGGCGAGCACATGCACCCTATAGCAAAAACCTCTCAAAAAAAAAAAAATTACACTGGGGAAATGGGATCCTACATGGCTGACCAGGGTTTGGGTTCTGGCCTTAGTAGCTTGAAAAACAGGACAGGTGCACTCACATGCCCAGAATTCTGATGGGTTAGAAACCTGAAGGAAAAAGGATTGTGCATAGCCAGGCTCCTTAGGGTACTTTCCCCTTCTTTCTCTGTTTCTTGTTCTCTCTCTGTCTCTCTGTTGTACACATGCACTCTAGCATAAAAAATAATAATATTAAAAATGAAAATGAAAATTGTAAGGATGTGGGAATAATGCTAATCAACAAGGAAAAGACTCTTCCAAATTAATGATGAGGATTGACGCCACATTCTAATATTATTTCAAGCTCCATTCCTTTTAAATTTCTAATAATTTAAAATATTCACTCTTAGCCAAATGACCCAAGTAAGGCTGCCTCCTGCTCACTTTTGAATCAAACTTCCCATTATGGGAATTCCTATTTTAATAATTACAATAATTATTATTCCTAATTTACAAATGTATAGAATATTACAGAAAAAAAATGTCTTGACTACAGCAATTCAGGAAAAAAAGTCATAGTAAAATCCCCTAAATCTCAGCTCTCTTAATTCATATCTCTTCTAGGTCATTCTGACTTCATTAAGTTTCTTCCTCTGGATTTTCAATTTCATGCTAAATTATATTTTTTCCATTAAGTGTACAAGTGAAAAAGGTTATTTCATCTTTTGCTCCAAGGAGCAAACTTCTCCTAATCAACAATGACTAAAAAATGTCCATCGCCCTCTTCCGAGATTTCTACTTTCATTCCTCAATAAACATTTGCCAAACAAATATCTAAATTCCATGTGCTATATGTTTGGCAAGGGCAGAGGTAATAAAAGATAAACAAAACATGTTTTCTGCTTTTGAAGAGCTAGTCTAGTGAGAAAAACAGAAATAAAGATAGATACAAGAATTTGGTAAATGGTTTAGGGAAATAGGGAACATCAACTGAGGAGATATTATCCCTCTGTTTTCAAGAATATAGAGAATTTTTATACATCTGTCTTTCACAATTAGGCAAGTACTAAAATATGATATTTAAAAAGTTAAAAATATTACTTTCATTCATATATATAGTGAGCATGGGGCCAGCCCCTAGTGGCCAGAGTGAGCCAGATCCCACATACTAGCCTTGGTTGGAATCCCACCCCAGTGGTTTGGGAAACATGTCAAGCCCCTGTGTATTCATGCCCCAAATTCTAACAGGATAGAGGAAGAAGAGATTGCAGCATGACCACACTCCATTGTGGAGTGCTTTTCCCCATTCCTTCTCTCTGTCTCTTTCTTTCTGGTGGGAGAACAGGTCTTCTTGCAATTAAAAAAATGAACATGTGTCAAATATTTTATTTGACTTACAAAGATTCATAGTTTCTACTGGATAAAACTCATTTGCATTGTTAAAACAGAAAGCATGTGTATCACTACAGACAAGAATTATTTACATTGTTATCATTTTTTTACAGCTTAACTTCTACCACTACAGAGTTGTAAAATAGCCCAGTCAGGATGTCAATCTACACTGCGCAAACCTATAGGGGCAACAATCCCAATAGGATGCTCTAGTTAATACCCAAGGAGTCTCCAACCTTTCTGGCACCAGAGACCAGTTTTATGGAGGACAATTTTTCCATGGCCTTGGGGGTTGTGTGGGTGGAATAATTAAAGTGCATCACATTTATTATGCACTTAATTCCTTATTGCATTGTAATATATAATGAAATATTTATACAACTAACAATAATGCTGTATTTGCAGCCACTCCCCACCAGCATCACCACCACAGCTCTACCACAGATCATCAGACATTAGATTCTCACAAGGAGTGTGCAAATTAGATCCCTCACATGTGCATTTCATGACAGAAATCAAGCTCCTATGAGAATCTAATGCCATCACTGTTATGACAGGAGGAGGAGCTCAGGCAGTAATGTCAGCGATGAGGAGCAACTGTACAGATGGAGCTTCATTCACTTGCCCACCACTCACCTTCTGCTGTGCGGTCTGGTTACAGACCCAACAGGTTACAGACCAGTACTAGTCCATGGCCTGGGTGTTGAGGATCTCTGCATTACCCAGTAATCTCCAATCCATTCCCAAGCCTTGAATAATCTTTCCTGACACAAGAAAGAGACACTCCAGATTTGGGAGGAACTACATTTAAAAAAAAAAAGAAATTTGGAAAATTAGTATTCAATATGACTCAAGATGAGGCAGTGGGAGGAAGAGAGAAATGAATTAAGTCATAGAAAGAAGTTACAATTATTCTAGAATGGGAGATTTGGGTCAAATTGTGAAAGATCTACTTTGCCATGAAAAAGAGTTTCAACTTTGTCTGAAAACACTCAAGTATTTGAAACCTTAAAGTACCAGCTAAAATGTTGCTTTGTTTCTTCACTTCTAGAGCTTAATTTATTCAAACCTACATTTTCTACTTTTATGGCCAACTTTTGAGCATTTTTTTAAGAGAGAGTTTGCGTGTGTGTTTTTGTTTGTTTGTTTTTGTTTTTGTTTTTTGGAGAGACAGACAGACAGAAAACCCAAAATCTCTGTCCAGGGAGATAATCATGCTACAATCTCTTCTCCTCCATTCTCCTCGTGGGATTTTTGGGCACGCATGCACACATGCCTGGTGTGAGTTTTCAGTTGTTGGGTCATCCAGAACTCAAACCATGGTCGACTATGTGAGAGTCCAGCAATGTAACCATTATGCCATCTGATGGTGCCCATTTGCTAAATTTTCTATTTTGTTTTATTGACCTACGTGCCTTTTTTTATGCCAGTACCATGTTATTTTAGTTACAATAACTTTATAATATATTTTGAAATCTGATAGTGTAATGCCCCTTGCTTCAATCTTTTTGCTCAAAACTGCATTGGTTATTTAGGGTCTTCTATGACTCCACATAAATTTTATGATTTTTTTTTCTATCTCTGAGATATATCACTGGAATTTTTATAGATATTGCATTGACTTCATAGATCATTTTTGGTAATGTGGACATTTTAACAAAATTAATTCTTCCAATGCGTGAGCATAGATTGTGTTTCCATTTTTGTGTGTGTGTGTGTCCTCTTCAGTTTCTTTTATCAACATTTAATAGTTTTTATTGTAGAGATCCCTCTTTTCTTTGGTTACATTTATTCCTAGGTTTTGGTTTTTGGTTGTTTTCATTTTGTTTTGTTTTGATTCAGGTACTAGAAATGGGATTGCTTTCTTGTATTCTCTTTCAGCTAGTTTGCTATTAATGTACAGAAACACTACTGATTTTTGTATGTTGATACTGTATCCTGCCACTTTTCAGAATTTATCTGTCCTAAGAGGGTTTTGCTGGATTCCTTAAGCATATTCACATATAATATGATTATGTCATCTCTAAATATGCATAATTTGACCACCTCCTTCCTAATTTGGATATCCTTTATTTCTTTCTCTTGCCTAATTACTCTAAGAATGAATGAGAAGAGTAGAATTTTCTTATATTTTTACAAGTATATTCAATATCTGGCTTAACAGAGGACAGCAAGATTCTCATGTTTGTTTATACATTCAATCTGTTGTGATATCACATACCATGGAGCCTCTCCAAAACTTCACTGTACATTACTGAAAGGATGCACATTTTAAAAAGCAAATAGTATCTTTGCATTATTATGAAAATAGTTTTAGATAGGCAGGTTTTTAAAAGAATTTCAGGAACTTTCAGAGGTCACCAGCTAACATTCTGAGAACAAATGTACTAATGTATTCACTTAAAATTACTTTCCAATGTGGCCATAAGAAAACTAGCTGTATCGGGACCAGCAGTTAGCGTAATGGCTATGTCACTGGACTCTCAAGTAGTCGACCGCGGTTCACGTCCCGGACCCAATGGGTTAAAACTCACACCGGGTGTGCGTGCATGCCCAGGATTCCGAGCAGAATGGAGGAGAAGGGATTGCAGCGTGGCCATCCCCCCTGGGGAGTGATTTCTCGCTTTCTGTCTCTCTGTCTCTCTCTGTCTGTCTGGCGAGCGCACGTGCCCTATAGCAAAAATTTCTCAAAAAAAAAAAAGAAAGAAAAAAGAAAATTAGCTGTATCAATTCCAAAAATTCTATTACATTTGTCTTAAAAATGTAAATATGACATAGTGTGCCCAGATTCATTACTGAAAGCAAAATATGCATTATCATAGATTACAGTTTTCTTCTTCAATATTTCAAAATAAAATTGTTTTAGAGAATCAAAGAGAAGTTGCAACATATATTTGCTGTTTACTCCTGGAGAATTTTCAGCAATTAAAAAAAAATTACCTCTAACATATTCTGAGAAAACCTTTACTCACTGGATGAAAACCTTACTGTGATGACTATGAACAGTAACATCACAACAATAATTACTCTGTATATGTGCTTACACGTGTATGCAGACTTTGAGGGGGAGAGGAACATCTTACTTTGAATTTTAGATATTTCTAAGTGGCTAAGGTAAACTTAGATTTCCAGCATAAGTCTAGTAAATTTCTAAGGTATATGCAGAGATTCAAACTGCAAACCATCTATCATAAGGAGTGTCAAAGAGGAAATGAAGCGTAACTAGTGTTGGCTACTAGAAGAAAAAATAATCAAAGTCTTCAGCTGACTTACTATGGTTTCATTTGAGATTCCAATTCTCTGAGCCAAATTTTCAGAAAATGTCCTTTCACATCCATTAATTAGAAAATAATATGGTAATTGGGATGAGCAGACGACACAGTGGTTTTATTGCAGGACTCTCACATGGCCACTCACAGTTCAGGTCCTAGACCCAGTGGCTTCAAAATCACGCTGGGCACGTGTGTATACATGCCCAAGATCCTAGGAGGAGAATGGAAGAGAAGGGATTATGGCGTGGCCATTCACCCGGCGGAGGTGATTTCTCATTTTCCCTCTCACTGAGTCTGTCTCTGTCTCCTCATCTCTCTGGCAAGCACATGTACCTTAAGGCAAAAACCTCAAAGAAAAAAAAAGGAAAAGAAAATAGTATGTTCTTACATAATCTCCCTTGTGATAGAGGGATTCCATGGGTTCATGTTGCATAAAGTTTCAGATGAAATGTTTTTAATATACTAAAGATAGGTGTTTGAGCCTTGCTGATATGTACCCAAGCAGTAACTAGAGTCATGGAACCCCAATTCCATTCAATTGGCTTAATACTTTTTACATAGAACTCATACATGCCTGCAGGAGTGTGAAGACTATGGAGTTTTACAAGTGCTGTTGGCCATCCCCCCTGGGGAGTGATTTCTCGCTTTCTGTCTCTCTGTCTCTCTCTGTCTGTCTGGCGAGCGCACGTGCCCTATAGCAAAAATTTCTCAAAAAAAAAAAAGAAAGAAAAAAGAAAATTAGCTGTATCAATTCCAAAAATTCTATTACATTTGTCTTAAAAATGTAAATATGACATAGTGTGCCCAGATTCATTACTGAAAGCAAAATATGCATTATCATAGATTACAGTTTTCTTCTTCAATATTTCAAAATAAAATTGTTTTAGAGAATCAAAGAGAAGTTGCAACATATATTTGCTGTTTACTCCTGGAGAATTTTCAGCAATTAAAAAAAAATTACCTCTAACATATTCTGAGAAAACCTTTACTCACTGGATGAAAACCTTACTGTGATGACTATGAACAGTAACATCACAACAATAATTACTCTGTATATGTGCTTACACGTGTATGCAGACTTTGAGGGGGAGAGGAACATCTTACTTTGAATTTTAGATATTTCTAAGTGGCTAAGGTAAACTTAGATTTCCAGCATAAGTCTAGTAAATTTCTAAGGTATATGCAGAGATTCAAACTGCAAACCATCTATCATAAGGAGTGTCAAAGAGGAAATGAAGCGTAACTAGTGTTGGCTACTAGAAGAAAAAATAATCAAAGTCTTCAGCTGACTTACTATGGTTTCATTTGAGATTCCAATTCTCTGAGCCAAATTTTCAGAAAATGTCCTTTCACATCCATTAATTAGAAAATAATATGGTAATTGGGATGAGCAGACGACACAGTGGTTTTATTGCAGGACTCTCACATGGCCACTCACAGTTCAGGTCCTAGACCCAGTGGCTTCAAAATCACGCTGGGCACGTGTGTATACATGCCCAAGATCCTAGGAGGAGAATGGAAGAGAAGGGATTATGGCGTGGCCATTCACCCGGCGGAGGTGATTTCTCATTTTCCCTCTCACTGAGTCTGTCTCTGTCTCCTCATCTCTCTGGCAAGCACATGTACCTTAAGGCAAAAACCTCAAAGAAAAAAAAAGGAAAAGAAAATAGTATGTTCTTACATAATCTCCCTTGTGATAGAGGGATTCCATGGGTTCATGTTGCATAAAGTTTCAGATGAAATGTTTTTAATATACTAAAGATAGGTGTTTGAGCCTTGCTGATATGTACCCAAGCAGTAACTAGAGTCATGGAACCCCAATTCCATTCAATTGGCTTAATACTTTTTACATAGAACTCATACATGCCTGCAGGAGTGTGAAGACTATGGAGTTTTACAAGTGCTGTAAAATGTAATATCAATTATAATACAAGAAAATTTAAAGGATATGCACAGGGTTATAGAAATTCAAAAAAAGAAGAAATGTTTTAGGTTGGGATAAAGAGAATGAGTTGGTAGTGGCAGACATCGTAGGCAAATAGGATTTCTGAAGTTAGAGATGGAACCAAGGTTATCCCAGAGGGAAAATAGTTTGGACAGAGTGCAGTCACAAAATAGAAACATGTGATTCACATTGAGGAAATAGTGAAGAATAGTTTCATTAAAGCATGGGCTTGTTGGGCAAACTGAGGGTGTTAAACAGGACTAGTAGAGTAGTGTCATATTTTAGTGGTCCTGCAATTTTAGGCTGAGATGTTTTTCATCAATTATGAGCCAAGGGGGAATCACTAAAGAGTTTTAAGTAATAAGGACCAGGATCAGCAGTTAGCATAATGGCTATGTCGCTGGACTCCCGCAGTTCGCGTCCCAGACACAGTGGCTTAAAACTCACGCCAGGCACATGTGCATGTGTGCCCAAGATCCCGAGAGGAAAATGGAGGAGAAGGGATTGTGGTGAAGCCATCCCCCTTGGGGGGTGATTTCTCACTTTCTGTCTCTCTGTCTCTCTGTCTGTGTGGCGAGCACACGTGCCCTATGACAAAAACCTCTCCCCCCCCCAAAAAAAAAATGTAAAAGGGACCAGCACATGGGGGAATGGGT
>NW_006159556.1:4723759-4737777 GCF_000334495.1 Tupaia belangeri chinensis | reverse complement strand
ATGTAATAGTGACCTGCACATGGTGTAATGGGTACGTTGCTGGACTCCCACATAGTTGACTGTAGTTCAAGTCCCGGACCTGGAGGCTTAAAACACACTGGGTGCATGTGCGTGCATACCCAAAATCCCAAGAAGAGAACGGAGAAAGATTGCAGCATGGTCACCCTCCCTGGGAGGGTGATTTCTCACTTTCTGTCTCTCTGTCTCTCTCTGTCTCTGTGGTGAGCACACGTGCCCTATGACAAAAACCTCTCCAAAAAAAAAAAGTAATAGGGACCAGCACATGGTGTAATGGTTACGTTGCTGGACTCCCACATAGTCGACTGTGGTGCAAGTCCCAGACCCAGAGGCTTAAAACACACTGGGCGCATGTGCGGACATACCCAAAATCCCAAGAGGAGAACGGAGAAGGATTGCAGCATGGTCACCCTCCCTGGGAGGGTGATTTCTCACTTTCTGTTTTTCTGTCTCTCTGGTGAGTGCACATGCTCTATAGCAAAAATCTCTCTAAAAGAAAAAAGAAAGAGTGGGCTTAAATAATAGTCTGAGAGTCTTCTATCAGGTGGATTAAAAAATTACAGGTAGTACACCAACAAGTAGCCATATTGCTGTCATGCACGAAGCCATGGAGTTACAGAAGGAAAGAGACATTTTCCAGAGAGAAACTATAAAATGTAACAATAGGTGAATGTTATTGATTAAAGGAGAAAGATCTATAAAAAATGAGTCAGGTCTGACTATAGCCCATGAAGGACTTAATGACATCATTAATACTAGTAGAGAATTACAAAAAAAGAAAAGGATGGCTCTTAGAGAATTGTTGTTGAACAAGTTAAATTTCAGAATGGTTGTAAAGTAGGCACTTGAGGGAATGGGACTGAGGCACGTCTGTTTGTGAACTTCAGACATCTTCTTAATATTTTAAATTTCCAAGGGGAAAAAAATAAGAATGAGTTTATCTAATTTAAATATATATACTTTGTCATTGCATTTTCTTTAAATAAATGAAACATTTGTGATTATCCTTTATTTATACTGTACATAGAGGTTAAAATTGGTAGTCTCCCACAAAAGCTGTTACCATTCTTTGCTGAACTGCTACCTTGATTTTAAGATTATAAAGAAAACAAGAGGAAAGGAAAATAAATTTCTAAAAGGATAGGACAATATCTATGCCTCTATTTTTACACAGATTCCTGTAGGCCTTCCCCCCTTTTGCAAGTGAGGATGTGTCTCACGACATGATTTAGTTAAGCCATAAATAGCCTATTTAGGTACATCTATCTGAGAACAATACCACAAGCTACTTACCAGATGAATCGTCAGGCTTTTAGTTTAGTTTAGAATAGACCAGGAGAGGGGTTGGCAGGTGGTGAGGTGATTGAGGCGCTGGACTCCCACATGGCTGACCATGGCTCATGTTCTGGACCTGGTGGCTTGCTTTCTCATTTCCTCTCTACCTCTCTCTGTCTATCTGTGGTCAAATTTAGAGAGTTGTAATGATGAATAAAATAAAATAATAAATATTTTTTTTAAAAAAAGAAGAATAGACCAGGTATAATGCATCAGTCAGCTGTCCATGGAAAAACAGAGATTTTCTATTCCAATCTCAGATATCTGAGATTGGCATGTCATTTAAAAATGAAAAACTAGGGGGCAAATGGTGGTTAAGGGTCCTGGACTCCCACATGTTCGACCTGGCAGCTTGCTTTCTCACTTTCTCTCTCTCTCTCTCATCAAATTAAAATAATTAAATAAATAGAGTTAAATAAAATAATTTTTTTGGAGATTTGTGCTATAGGGCACCTGCGCTCACCAAAAAGACAGAGACAGACAGAGAGACAGAAAGAGAGAAATCATCGCCCAGGGCAGAGGGTCACACCACAATTCTTTCTCCTCTATTCTCCTCTCAGGATCTTGGGCACACACACACACATGCCTGGCATGAGTTTAAGCCACTGGGTACGAGACTCAAACCACAGTCAACAACATGGGAGTCCAGAGACATTGCTAATATGCCAACTGCTGGTCCCAAATAAAATAATTATTTAAAAAATGAAAAACTATGTACTTTTCCTGATTATTTTGCTAATATGAGCTGGCATTCAATTGAAGGCATTATTAAAGCTACCAGTTCTAATATTTAAAACATATGTGGTAAACTTCATTTCACAATACTAAAAATGCTCAATATAGTGATGGATGAACATATATATAGTCCTTAAAACAGCACCTGGCACCTAGTCGCTTACTGTTTAACCACTGCTGTCATCCTCATCATAGTACTCATCAATAATTGAGAACATGTTAAAGTTTCTTCTATTTGTCAAATTAGAAAAAAAAATGCACGTATAGTCTACAAAACTCACATTAAAGCCAAAAGGAGAAAAATAAATCCTTTCAAATTCAGTCTTAAGAGAGTATTCATTTCCGACACTGGTTTTTTGCCTCCATGGTAGCTTTTTGTTATTTATTTTGTAACTTGCCTCTCTACTTAAAAACTCTACTGCCTGTTCTGTAACTAAAAGGAAAAACAATTGAGACTTGGATGCAGTTGCACCTTCTCCACTGATGTTGAGCACACACACCTCCATCTCTCCACCATTGCCGAAGGTACGTCCTGGTCAGGTACACAAAGAACCAAGCACTCTGGCCCAAAGAGCTCCTTGATCTCTCTGTGCATGAACACTGCATTACTGTAGTAAGTGAAAGGGGTATGTGCTCAGGAAGTAGAGACCATGGCCACAGTGCCTTCAGCCACCTGCCACCTGCATTCAACAGTCTACTCCATAACAAGATGCATCTGGCAACACAGATTTAAACATAAAATCAACAACTGGGACTTTTCTGTTCCTGGCCATGACCTAGAAATCACTTGTAGCAATTAAAAGTATGCCACTAGAGTCATTTGATCTTGGTTCGATCCCAGCACTGCCAATTCCCAAGTGTGTGATTGTAGGGAAGTTATTACCCTTTATATTCCACAGTGAGGATATAAAATAGAGATGATGATAGCACATTCTTCACTGAACTGCTAATAGGAATCAAGGATTTAAGACACGAGAGGACATTAAAGCAGCATTTGGCATATAGTAAGTGTTTAATAAATATCACCTAAGCTCACAACAGTGTGCAGGCTTAATGATCAGATACTGCATCAGTCTCCTTTGAACTGTTAGAATTACACGTTAATACCATCCTTTGCAAGTTTGCAATATCCTTTATTTGGGTTTTATTCAGAAATACAGGGAGTATATTTCTTAAATATGAATCATCCAGTTTTATACCAAGTAATACATGACTAAGAAACTCGATGAAGTGTAAAGGTTCCTTTTCAATGTACATCGTATGTTGGCTTTGCCGTTAGTAACTTCCTTACAAGCAACATAAATATGATACCAATATTTGAAAAAGGATCAATCTATAATGTCAAGGGAGAAGTTGATTCTAAAATGTGCTGACAGCCTGTGAATCCACTGAAATGTTTTCACATTCCTATGCTTGAGTCCTGTTTTTAAAATATCATTTACTTCCTTGAGGCGCGATTTATGATGGCTTGCTCTCTAATTTCTCACTATGTGATTTAGTGGTTTTTCTTCTCAAGAAAGATTCCTTATTTCTTTCCTGCTGTGGAATGATTTTCATGAAGGCAACTTTAATTATTTACTTCACATTTCCTACTGTGGCATAGGTCAGAGCATTACTTCTAAGATGGGCTTCTATATAGGTTTCCTGTGAGAGCCCAAGGTCAGAGACAGACCCAGAGATACACAATATGAAGCAGCCAACTTCTAAGCACTACATAATTGCATTTAAGCACTGTTAATAAACCATGAGGGTTACACATATTTGCACTCAAAAACAAACATCTTTGCTGATATGCTAACAAATATGATACATTTATAGTGCTTAAATAGTATGAATTTGTTAATATTAATAAAAATGGGTCAAATAAATAAAGAAGCTTAAAAGATAAAATATGAAGGAGAAAGGTGTAGATCAGAAATTCTAGAATCTCTTATTGTTTATAAATTTTATAGATAATCGAGGTGAATCTTAACCTTTTCTATGATTCTCTCTCTCTCTTTCTCAGACAGACCCAGAGAGAGAGAGAGAGAGAAATCATCCCCTGTGGGGATGGCCATTCTGCAAGTCCTTCTCCTCCTTTCTCCTCTCAGGATTTTGGGCACACACGTACACGCTGCAGGGTGGTTTTCAAGTTGCCAGGTCTGGGACTCAAGCTGCAGTTGGCCATTTGGAGTCAGCACCTTAACCACCATGCCAAATGCTGCCCCAAGTACATAGATTTTATAAGGGGCACTCGTTTATGTAAAACACCTTCAGAATAACTTCTACTTGGAGTCTGAGGATCTCTATCCCCAACACAGCCACTAAGAAAAATAATTTTTGTATCTTGTGGAGAGCAAATGAGACTTTAAAAGACTATAACCACTTTTTAAATTATTTCTCTATTTAATTTTGCTACTATTATTTATTATTATTTTTTTAATTTGACCAAAGAGACAGAGAGAGTGCAAGAGAAGGGGAAAGTGGGAAAGCAAGCAAGCCAGCCACCAGGTCTGGACTCAAACTGCAGTCAACCATGTGGGAGTCCAGCACCTTAACCACTATGCTACCTGTGGGCCCCCATAACCACATTTTATCAGCAAATATTGCCAACACCTTTTAAGTTTCTTTATCAAGACTGAGCAATTTTCACTCATCTTAACATGGGTACTCTAGACAGACCATAGATTCTGAGGAAGCTGAGTCAAGTCTGCACAGCAAATAGCATACAAGTCATCTAAATGGCATTAGCCATGCCAGTTGTTGCTATAATAGAAATGCCCATTTGAGAGACCAGCAGTTGGCATAATGGTTATGTTGCTGGACTCCCCATGTAATCTACCACAGTTCAAGTTCCAGACCCAGTGATTTAAACTCATGCTGGGCGCATGTGCGTGTGTGCCCAAGATCCCAAGAGGAGAATAGAGGAGAAGGGATTGCGGCTTGGCCATCCCCACGGGGGGTGGGGGTGGGGTGATTTTTCGCTTTCTGTCTCACTATCTCTCTAGCTTTATGGCGAGCACACATGCCCTATAGCAAAAACCTCTCAAAAAAAATGCCCATTTGATGCTTCAGAGTTTATCATTTTTCATGAAAGGGATTTTAAAAAGCTCTGCATTTTAAAAAGCTTCTAATTAATACTTAAAATTTTAAAACAATGTTTAAGCCTTACTAAACATGGATTTTAAAGTAAATCAGTTTGCAATCTCTGGTCTAATGATACCATGGTAAAAATGTGGGGCCAACCTTTTAGCCTAGTAATTAAGGGAGCTAGATCCTTTATGGCCAACTGCAGTGTGAATCCTAGAACCAGCAACTTGAAAACACACTGAACAAGTGTGCATGTACGTCCCAAATCCAGAGGGGATGAAGAAAGGGGGAAGAAGAGCTTGTGTGTGACCACACTCCATTGGAGGGTTTTCTCTCCCTCTCTTTCTTCTTCTAATGAGAGCATGTGCCCTCTGGCAGTTAAAAAACAATAATAATAAAGTAGTGCAATCACACACCTTACATAAAACTCATATGCAGCATTAGCAGAACCCACTGGTGCCCTTTGCCAATTTATTTTCACTTATCTCTGACTTCTCAGTCACAGCCGTAGTACCTAGTTCCAAGCAAGCTCAAACACAACTTATTTTGGCAGTATCCTAAGACTCAAGCAGGCATCATACGTCTTTCTTCTTTATGACCAGGACCTTCTCCAACTGCAGGAAAGCCTGCTCAGTTCTTGAACAAGCTCAGCCTGAAAGTGATGGAAGAGCTAATATCTCCAGCAGTGACCTTCAACCAGAAAGGGGTGGCAGCCAATATGTCCAAGTGCTTCTATGCTGAGTCCTTAAACAGGCAACCCTGGATACCCAGTGTGGTAGTCTTCCCTTATTAGAGATTTCACTTACCATAGTTTTAGTTATAGTCAACCAGAGTCTGAAAACATTCAATGGAAAATTTCAGAAATAAGCTTCCTAAGTTTTAAATTGCAAGCTGTTCAGTAGTATGATGAAATCTCAGGCAGTTCCATGCTACTTGTCACTGGATATGATCCATTTCCTTGTCCAGCATAACTACACTGTATACACTATCCACCCACTAGTCCCTTCACAGCCATCCCAGTTACCAGAGAAAAACATGATACTTACATATAGCATTTGATACTACCTGTGGTTTTAGGCATCTTCTGTGGACAAGAGGAGAATGAACTGTAATTTGCCTTCAAGAAGTCTTGACCAGATCAAGTCCCAATTGTACATGGAGAGATTTTCGCTATAGGGCGCGTGCGCTCGCCAGACAGACAGAGAGAGACATAGAGACAGAAAGCGAGAAATCACCCCCCAGGGGGGATGGTCACGCTGCAGTCCCTTCTCCTCCATTCTCCTCTCGGGATCTTGGGCACGCCCGCACAGGTGCCTGGCATGAGTTTTAAGCCACCGGGTCCAGGAGGTGAACCACAGTTGACTACGTGGGAGTCCAGAGACATAACCATTACGCTAACTGCTGGTTCCCTCAATTGTCCATGGGAGAGACCTCCTCTTCTATCTCACTTTGCTCTCCTTCACTTCTGTGATATTGAGAAGCATAGAGAATCGAACTCTGCTACCAAGTAACTACATGACCTTGAAAAATTTGGCTAATGAGTCTACTCTGTGGTTCTTACATCTGTAAAATACAACTGCCAGACTAGAGCTCTTGGGTTGTTCCAATTAACATAGTCTAATATGAACCTATATCTCCTAACTCATAGTTCAGAAATAATGAGAACAAATAGGTGAGGTTCCAATACACCTTGATGTCTGGAATAGAATTCCAACTATAATCTATTATGTTTCAAAATGTTTATGAGAACCTGCAGTGATATTACTTCACATTTTCAGGAGCAATGCTTATTTCTATTCCAGGTTCTCAAATAGTCCAATGAGCAAATCAAGTAGAATGCCTACATTTATTGCCAGAAGGAATGGTATCAGTGATTTAGAGTTTTAGATAATAAAGACTTTATTGGGTTTATTAGACATCCTAAATAAATTCAAATCCATTTTGTAACTCTAAGATAGGTATGCACTGCTCTCATTTATAATGTTCCTCATTTTTAAAGGGAGTTCTGTAAAGAATAATCAGATTCATCTGAAATGCCACTGTAAACCAAATGTTCATAATTCCATAAAATCATCTGTATTGATCTATGATAACTAAAATATAACCCCAAATTAATGCACATGTTTAAGCAACACTATAGCATGTTTTGAGTCATGAAAAACTATTTAAGGAAGAGCTTCTGACTATTTTGTTTACAGATCTGAAAAACAGCAGAACAAGTTGCGTTTATTCATCCTTAGAATTGCTTTTCTGCATCAGCTTCTCCCTTCTCAGGAGCCTGCATCCCTTACACTGAAATATGAAATATTTTAGAACATAATCTAGTCAGCTAGCACACATTCTGCAAAGATTCTAATTATAGAACTCAGAGAATAAGGCAGCACAAAAAAGGAGATGTGAAGTTATGAATTTCTAACATAGATTAACTGGCAGGGAGGAAGCAAACCAACCCGAATGACGCCTATACAGTAGTCTAAGAGCTGTCTACTCAAGTCTGACCTCTTTGCAGAGCTTAAAAGGGAAGAAGGAAGAGCAAGTGACTGGAAGGCATTCCCTTGGACGAATTCATTTTAAATTCCGTACTTGCTCTAATGACTGAGTATCCTGTTCTGAGACCTCAGCAGATAGCAGAGGCTTATTGTTTGTTCCAGAGGGTTAGTATCAGGTAAGGATTATCCCCTTAGCATCTTTTTATGACCTGCCCTTGGACCCAGAGAAGCCCCTTTCTCTCTTCTGGGGAATTTAAAGTCAATAACTGTGGGTTGTAGGCTCACCTATGTCATTCCAAATTTAAAAGAGGCTGAGGAATAGAAAAATGTTATTTTTCAGATCTCAGAGAAGAAAGGAATTCATTTTGGAAAATAGCATTTCTCACAGTAGGAGACATAGAAGTTCATCACACCAGCTAGATGGAAATGCTGGCAGGGAGAGGGGAACTTCTCTGTACTCCCTTCTTGATAGTACACCAGGAGAAAGTCTGTGCAAATCATACATCTCTAAATGTGGTCTCATGTTTCATTTGCATTATAAATTCAGAGCAGACAAGGTAAGGCACAAGTGTGACATAAATTCAAGGGGCCAGACAGTGGCACAGAACTAACACAATTGGACTCACATAGGAAGGTCTTAGGTTCTCATCCCAGGATCTCCCTATACACACCGGGCATGTGTATAATTCAGGATGGTTCAGACTAGGGGCAGACTGCAGCATGAAGAATGTGTAGGTAGCGCCCCCCCTCCAGAATAAATAAATATATAAACCAAAATAAATGAGAAAAAGCATTTACCAACTTTATGCCAGCCATTGAGCTAGGTGTTTTATGTATGTAACCACATTTAAAGTTCACCAAATCACATAGAATGTCTTGGACAACTACCTGTCCAAGCTCATCAACCAGCAAGTGTCAGAATCACAGTTTAAGGGAGGCCTACCAGATTTTAAAATCATAATTTCTCCTATGAGATTCTAAATGAAACATTCCAGAAAGATTATTACATTTAGGAAAGAATTCAACAAATGATATAAAAGTTTTCTGCATAATCTCTGTTATGTTAGTGCCTTGTCAGAAAAATCTATACAATAATAGAATTATCCAAAAAGTATTTTGTTATTTTATGCAATAATGTATTATTTATTATGTATACAATTCATAAGTTGATTTGGGGACAGTTAAGAGGCTTAAACCATTAAAGAAAATATGCATTGAAAAAACCTGTATGAAAATCATGCTTATTCTGCCTTGAAGAAATTCAAATGCTATCATAGGAGTATTTCTTAGCCACTACTGGCTGGAATGAAGAATTGAAATAATACTTAGACTGTTACTAATCAATTCTGAATGGTAAAATTGAAAATATTGTAATTTTCTTTTTTTAATGAATTATTTTTTATTTAACTATATTTATTTATTTATTTTCATTTGACCAGAGAGAGACAGAGTGAGAGAGAGACATAAAGTAAGAAAGCAAGCCACCAGATCTGGGACTCAAACCATGGTCGGCCATGTGGGAGCCCAGTGCCCTTAACCACCATGCCACCTGCCAATCCCACATTTTCTTTTTCTTTAATATTTTTGCCATAAGGGACATGTGCTTGCTAGAGAGAGGCAGAAAGACAGAAAGAGAGAAACTGAGAAATCATCCCCTGGAGAGGGAGGGTTTGCCACACCACAATCCTTTCTCCTCCATTCTCCTCTCACGATTTTAAGCATGCATACACAGGTACCCAGCATGTTTTCTTTTTTTTAAAAAAAAAAAGAAAGAAAGAAAAAAAAAGATTTTTGCTATAAGGCATGTGCCCTCACTGAAGATAGAGACAGAGAGACAGAAAGTGAGAAATCACTTCCCAGTGGGCATGGCCATGATGCAATTCCTTCTCCTCCATTCTCTTCTCGGGATTTTGAGCACACACACACGCTTGCCTGGCATGAGTTTTAAGTCTCTGGGTTCAGGACTCAAACCGTGGTCAACTATGTAGGAGTCCAGTGACGTAACCATTACACCAACTGCTGGTCCCACCCAGCATGTCTTTCAGGCCTCTAGGTCTGGGCCTCAAACTGTCATCAGCCACATGGTATCCAACACCTTAACCATTGACCACCCACTGGCACATTGGTTTCTCTTTGAAGTGGAAAATTTCTAGCAAAGGTTTTGGAGAAGCAATATCAACATCAGAGTTTAAAAGAAAGGCCATTCTATACATTGTAGGGGCTAGTTTAATGTCAGCACTAATTAGGTATAAAAATAATAACAAATATTTATTGATTAGTATTGTGTGCAAGGCACTATAACCATACATCTATTATTCCAGTCCAAACAACAATACTATATGTTATGTACTCTTATTATCCCTACTTAACAGAGAAAACTGGGATTTAATATAGTTTTTAAATGCCCAAATTATAAAACATATAAATAGCAGAATCAAGATTTGAAACTTTGTAGTAGTCTGATTTCAGATCCCTTACACTGTATCATCTTCACAATATTTAGTATATGGACCCAGCTTCTGAGGGTTACTAGAAAGAAGTACCTAGTAGACAGCTGATAAACACGGGTGTGGTAAGGACTAGAGAAACAATAACACCAATTTGTTCAGCCTCATCCCTCCTTCCTCTGAGAAATTATTTTCTGCTCATTTTGTTCATGTAAATAATCAAGTAAATTATTACACAGGTTGAACATTCCCAATCCAAAAATCCAAAATCTGAAACATTGCAAAAGCTGAACTTTTTGAGTGGCAACATGACACCAAGAGTGGAAAAGTCCATACATAGCCCCACGTGACAGGTCCCAGTTGAAGCACTGAAATAAAAAAGTATTACATAAAATAACCTTTGGGCTATGTGTATAAGGTATAAATGAATTTTGTGTTTAGGTGTAGGTCCCATATTCAAAATATCTTATTATGTCTGTGCAAATATTTCAAAATCCAAAAAGATTCTAAAATTCAAAAGCTCTGGTCCCAGGCATTATAAAGGATACTGAACCTGAAGAGATGAATATATCCCATCTCTACAGAAATAAGAACTCACACTATCCATAAAATCTATTGTATAAACTTTATCATAAAGAGCATTATTAATGAACCTATTTTCACCATTTCTTAGTCAATTCCCTTTCCAATAATGATTCGCTCTAAATTCTCTGCACCTACTTAGAATCTAGACACCTTATATAATAGGGGATATAAACACATATACAATCTCTATGAAATTTGTTCTTCACAGCAAAACTTGTCCATTTCAAGATAATTTTTGGGGCAGGTGGTGGGCAGCAGTTGGCGTGGTGGTTAAGGTGGCTGGATGCCCACATGGCCAACCACAGTTTGAGTCCCAAACCTGGCAGCGTGCTTTCTCACTTTCTCTCTCTCTGCCTCTCTCTGGTGAGCACACATGCTCATTTACTGATTTAATATCATCAACATGTAATGGTACTACAGCATTTTAAAGGTATTTTAACAAATTTTTTAAAATAATATTTTTTAAAAGATAATTTTTTTATAATCTGAACAAGCTCTCATATTTTGCCCTGGCACTCTTCATGTATATTGACTTTCAAATTGCATATTGGTTTGGACAAAGACTTCCACACAAAGGAAATAGGGAGTTCAATTTAACTTCTAATTTCCAACTCTTCTTTCATTGTAATTTTAGTTCAACCTTCTTCTACCTCTGAGCTTCTAACTAAAGTTGCAAATTGAACTGAAATATACTCCTTGAAAGGATAAAGCACTCTGAACCAGTAACAGAGCACATGAGTTTTCACAGAGCACAGAGGAAAAAAGAAAGTGCAATAATTTAAGAGCAATAATAATAATAGCTAACACTTACTGAGTACCCAGGCACTTTTAAATGAAATAACTCATCTAGTTCACAAAGCAACCTTCTGAGCAAATCCCACTATTGTCTCCATTTCAAAGAAAAAGAAATGGAGGCAGAGTAACTTTCCAAAGCTATTCAACTAATAATTAGTGTAGCCAATATTTAAACCCAGACAGTTTGACTCTAAAGTCAGCTTGCTTAACCACCATTCTATGCTCAATTTCATTTACTGAATTAACATCATCAGCATGTGATGTTCTAAACACAGTCCTGTTAATGAGTGATTATTATGAAAATGCATGTGCTTAAATCTAGAAACTTAGAAAGTTTTTTTAATGTGACTATCTGAAGTTTTAAATAAATAAAATTATTGCAGTTTCAATGTGGTTTCTAAGTCAAAACTGTTTGGTATAAAATGTTGCACCTTAACTAATTTTGCCTCAATTATTTTAAATAATGATGAAAGAACCTAAGATTACTAATACATATTTATGATAGCCAATATCAAATATGCTAAGATATACAGGAAAAAAAGGAATATTTAAACTTTTATTAAGCAAAACCCTAAGTAGAGTTTGTTGGTCAATATTAAGTGAGCATCTGCTCTGTTCATGCAGAATGCCAGAGAACTGGTAAAAAGAAAATAGCCCTCTCCTTGTGGTTTTCTCAGTCAAAAGGAAATAGACATTTCAAAATTACAGTAAAAAAAATTTTTGAGAGGTTTTCGCTATAGGGCGCGTGCACTCGCCAGACAGACAGACAGAGACAGAAAGACAGAAACGAGAAATCACCCCCCAGGGGGGATGGTCACTCCGCAATCCTTTCTCCTCCATTCTCCTCTCGGGATCTTGGGCACGCATGTGTCCGGCATGAATTTTAAGCCACCGGGTCCGGGACACGAACCGCAGTCAACTATGTGGGAATCCAGGAACATAGCCATTACGCTAACTACTGGTTCCCCAATTACAGTAAATATTGACAGCTATAACACCGGTATGTTATAGAGCTATGGGGACCAAAAATATAAAGCAATATGGCCTTTATAGAAGCAATGACATTGCTAAATGAATAGGACTTATCCAGTCAGTGTCTGAAATTAGCAGACCTAGGGTATTCCAGTCAGAAAGAAATCCATGAAAGGACATGATTTAATCAGAGAATAACCAAGCCCCTGGATTCACAGGAGCAGGAGATCAGGCTGACCGGACTACAACATGATTTGACTCAATGTAAGGAAATTTGGACTTGATGGGAGAACCTACTGGACACACATAAGCAAAGAGGAGACAGTCCAATCTACCCGAGAACATTCACTCTGTCTGTCTGATGCATTCGCTCTGTGGGGACATAGCCAAACAGAGGGCCAATTGGGAGTAACTGCAGTAATTCAATCAAGAGATGGTAAGTAAGGGTCTTGGCCATGTCAGTAGCAGTACAGAGGTTCTGGGGTGAAACAGCTTACAATTGTTTCTCCTTTCTCCTCATAATTCCCTCTAAATATTGAAAAGTGAGGGTATCTTAGAGACAGAGCATGGATAATGGCCAAAATTCTCTTTAGAGTAATATGTCCCTAGAGTCAAATGTAGTCTGATTATACTACCATTTTAAGGTGAAATTGCTGAAAATCTATCTAACACAATCTGTATCTCTTTTCACTATCAGGAAACAAGCAATTAAAAAAATGACAGAACTGAATCTACAATATTCAATAGGGAGATAAAATTGCTAATGAAAAATGGAGTAAACTGCTCATGCTAATGATTATATAAATGTGCCTAGTAATATAGGAAATATACACACTGGCTTGATTTTCAATCTACGTTGTATAAGTATCTAACCACCTTGTTCCTTGTTATATTACTTTCAGCATCCTTAAATCAACTTTAAGAACCTTTTTGTAACTGTGTGGCAGAAGTGCAAGTAATATACAAGGACACAAAGTCTTTTTATTTCATATTGTATGCAATCCATCTGGTTAAAAATTAAAATCTTCATTAAGTTTTATAAATCTTGGAAAACTTGAATATTCCAAGTTGAGTTTACCAAATATGGAATATCTTGTTATGTGTGGGTTTTTGAGCACAGATTATATCACCCTGAGTTTTTAAAATTATGATTTTTTTTTTCTTCAGAGTCAACATGGTACAGTAAAACCTCATGGAATTCTATCATTTATTCTCTGGCATTTTCCCCTCAAATATTTATAACACTACTTTCTTGTGCAAATGTTTAAACATTTACAAGTTTGACTCTCACATTGAATATTGTTATTTGAAGGACGATATGCTCTTAATATACTGCACAATGCCTAATTAGTTAAATAGCATACCACTATACATTAAAAAATACTATTTCTTCTAAAATCTTCCTATGGCTTGAATGTAGCATCTTCCAAACTCAGATGTTGCCAAAGTGATAGTATTAAACTTAAGGTGGGACCTTTAAGGGGTACTTAGGGGGAAAAAAAAAAAAAGAGGTGATTAGATCCTGAATGCTTCTCTCTCTCTCTCTCTCTCTCTCTCTCTCTCTCTCTCTCTC
>NW_006159556.1:4715159-4722998 GCF_000334495.1 Tupaia belangeri chinensis | reverse complement strand
CTTCTCTCTCTCTCTCTCTCTCTCTCTCTCTCTCTCTCTCTCTCTCTCTCCCTCCCTCCCTCCCTCCCTCCCTCCCTCTCTCTCTCTCTTTTGGAGAGGTTTTTGCTATAGGGCATGGGTGCTCACCAAAAAGATAGAGACAGAGAGACAGAAAGTGAGAAATATCCCCCCAGGGGGCATGGCCACGCCACAATCCCTTCCCCTTCATTCTCCTCTCGGGATCTTGGGCACACAGGCACACGCGTCCAGTGTGAGTTTAAGCCACAGGGTCCAGGACTCAAACTGCGGTCAACTATATGGAAGTTCAGCGACATAGCCATAACTGCTGGTCCCCTGAATGCTTCTCTCTCATAATGGGTTTAAGGCTCTTATAATAGAGAGGCTTTACAGAGGGTTTGGCTACCTTGCCCTTCTGCCTTCTGAGGAAGCAGCAAGAAGGCCCTCTCCAGACATCAAAGGCTAGTGCCTTGATATCAGACTTCGCAGCTTCCAGAAATGTGAGAAAATACATCTCTATTCTTTATAAGTTATTCAGTCTATGGTCTTCTGTTATAGCAGCACAAAACGGAGTAAGACAAATCTCAATATTTACTTAAAGTTTATGAAGTGTTAAAAACTCTATTTGTAATAAAACCTCCTCCACAATGTAAACTCATTTAAACATATCTCAATCAGTTTGTTAATTGGTTTTCATTTCACTAATCTCTTACTTAGTTCTATACTTTATGTTATTACCATTTATAGAGATTAAAAACTACATTTAATCTAGATACTAAATTGCACTGTTATATTACAATTTTATTAAAGTGGGCAACTATCACTGTGTCCTAAGAAGGAGGATGCCCTTTCCTGTCTGTAGGCTGTTACTATATTCAAGGGCAAGATCAGAAGCTTGGTCCCAGCCAGTGGCCGTGAGAGATCCCAGTTTGTGGCTTATGACAGTGGGACTTCTCCCTGCCTGTTCTCACCACTTTGTTCTCACTTGTGCCATCTGCCATCTGCCATCTGCAGAAATCCTTTTGCCTTTTCTTCTTATCATTTTGCAGGATGACCTTGTCCTCTAGTCTTCGTTAGTAACCTCATTTCTACCTTCCCAAAATAAAATCAATTTGTCGATAAAACTACCTTCTTAGGAAAACCCATCATATCTTAAGAATGTCTTTTGTTTTCAAATACAGCTAAAGCCAACGCTATAAATATCATGGGCAAACAATTAAATCTTACCAAGATAAAGACTGGTAGAGACATCTACTTTCTAGACTTTAAATTTAGTAGAATTTTATGTCCTTAATTCAGGAAAGCTCAAGTTGGTAGCCACCAAAAAGAAAACATGGTAACATATGTACACATGGCTATATGTATATGTTTACATAAGGGTCCTTTCCCTTAAAATGAGCATCAGCATGTGTGAAAATTTGCATAATTCATATTGTGTCCATTCAGAATAACCAATACCTTTTTTTTAAAAGAGACTTTTGCTATAGGGTGAGTGTGCTCACTGGATAGAGAGAGAGAGACAGAGAGCTAGAAATCACCTCCCCATGGGAGATGCCCATGCCACAATCCCTTCTCCATTTTCGTCTCAGGATTTGGGGCACACATGCACAAATTCCTGGTGTGAGTTTTAAGCAGCTGGGTCAGGGATCAAACCATGGTTGATTATGTGGAAGTCCAGCAGCATAACCATTATGCCATCTGCTGGCCCCATAATTAGTATCTTTCTATGGACTGATTACAATAGTAATCAGTAATAGTAATAGCTTTTTTGTTTTTAAGTAGAAGTTCATAAATAGTTCAGGAACCTGCTAGCTGTATAACCTCTCATCTTAATAGGATTTACCAAGTGAATCAATAGTAGACACAAGCAGTAAGTTTTAAAATAAATTTCATCTCTGTCATTACTTTTCCCTTTCTGCTCTTCTATACCTGAGGAAAGTTCTGGTATGGTCTAAGATAAGCTATAGGGACCACTTTTCTTTCATGTCTATAGATGAATTTGACATAGTCATAATTATAGATTAGTATTTTCAATTTATTTCTGAAATCTTAAGCTTAATTTAACATATTTAATATGCTAAACACACTTGTCAATGTTCTTCTGGATACATAGACTTATCATTTTTATCATCATCCTAGAATCATAGCACAATGCCTAATATGTAACAGACATTTACTGAGTATATGATAGTTTGAAAAATATTACTAGTGAAAAACTGTAAATATTGACAAGCAGCTTGGGGCAGAAGGGAATAAAGGGGGAGAAAAAGTAAAACATTTAATGGACACAAAAATGGAAAATTATCTGTTGATTATAATGTGTACGGTAATGTCTTTGACTGGACTGATATGCAGTGTATTCATGCAATTTGTTTTGTATGTTGTGGAAATGTACAGTTATTAAATGTAAAAAACTTAAAATAATGATAAGGAAAAAAGCATTAAAATCAGCAAAGCACTTACTAGCATAAAATAAATAAATAAATTTAGAAGCTCAAATCCTCTTTGACCCAAAAAAATAAACAGAATATACAAAAGTGACTTGATTGTATACCTAGTTACCAAAAGTATTCTTAAATTTAACTGAAGAATATTAAACTCTAGGATTTTGGCAAACCAGAAAAAGAAAATAATGACAAGCAGCTTATCAATGTTGTGAATGACCTATACTGTCTATACATTCATATAAAGCACAAGTCACTATACATGTTTTAAAACCTGATGTAACTACTCAACTTTATGAAAAAACCTCAAAAATGAAGACAGTAAGGACAAAGACTTCCCTTCTCAAACTTGACTTAAACCACCAGGAATGTTCTTAAAGTCAACGCTCTTAAAATAAAAGATTTTCTCCAACTCTCATCAAAACATGAGCCAGAAGGGAACCAGCAGTTAGCGTAATGGCTATGTCGCTGGACTCCCACGTAGTCGACCGTGGTTCGCGTCCCGGACCCGGTGGCTTAAAACTCACGCCGGGCGCGTGTGCGTGCGTGCCCAAGATCCCGAGAGGAGAATGGAGGAGAAGGGATTGCGGCGTGACCATCCCCCCTGGGGGGTGATTTCTCGCTTTCTGTCTCTATGTCTCTCTCTGTCTGTCTGGCGAGCGCACGCGCCCTATAGCGAAAAAACCTCTCCAAAAAAAAAAAAAAAAAAACATGAGCCAGAAAAACACCATTTCCAAAAAGACAGAAAATTCTATACAAAGTAGACAGCAGCCTACGCAGAGAAGGAGCATACATCCTCTTACTTAGTGGCACAGGTGTGACACAGAACACAGGGCAGACTTGGTTATTCTCTCTGAACACAGGACATTTCTCAACAGCATGTACGAGATCGCACAGAACAGAGTTCTCTCTGCACCCCTTGGCTGTGAACTCAGGAGTAGGCTCTTATCAGGATAAGCCCACATTGGGGGAAAAAATCAAAAACTAAAACAAAACACATCTCTGTTTATCTGTCTCAGAAGAGAGTGCTAATTTTCAGGTGCTCTCTGAAGACAGAGGTATTCCTTCACTCTACCAGTCACTGAACTGAAGAGAAAAATGTTCTCAGTCAGTATGGAGAATTTGTGCTTTGAATTTCCTTAAGCAAATAGTCATGGAATTCTTTTAACAGGGAAAGACTCAAGTACCTTAATAGCAAGAAATCAATCATGAAATGAACCCCATGAAACAGGTTTTATAGGTAACGTGAGGAAATATACAACATGACAATGATTCACCAAATGTAATAATCTACAAGGCTTGTTTAGAAAGAAAAAAAGCTGCACCAAACTGATTCATTACTGATTATAAATTAATTTTAACTGTATTTTTCTGTCATTAATTTTGTTTCTATTTCCTTTTCTTTATTAATATCTAAGTGGTATTTTGAAGTGATTGATAACCTTATATTTTTTCCTAAAAAATTGTACATTTACCTCCCCCAAAAAAGTTCTACCTATGGATGGAACTTTTATTCTCTAAATACTATGCAAATATACTGCAAAAGTCTCAAAAAATACAAACTTTAAAGATAAAAACACAAACTACAAAGGTAAAAAAAAAAAAAAAAACCACAAGGTGAACCACCAGCAGTTAGCGTAATGGCTATGTCACTGGACTCCCACGTAGTCGACCGTGGTTCACGTCCCGGACCCGGTGGCTTAAAACTCACACCGGGCGCGTGTGCGTGCGTGCCCAAGATCCCGAGAGGAGAATGGAGAAGAAGGAATTGCGGCGTGACCATCCCCCCTGGAGGGTGATTTCTCGCTTTCTGTCTCTATGTCTCTCTCTGTCTGTCTGGCAAGTGCACGTGCCCTATAGTGAAATAAAAAAAAAAAATTTTTTTAAAAAAAACACACACACACAAGCAAAAAAAGGAAAAAAAATTTTTAAAAAAAAAACACACACACACAAGCAAAAAAAGGTACAATAGAATTAAGGTGATAAAAGAAAAATTTACGCTTAAATTCATTTTATATTTCAGTAAATTTAACAAAACTTTAAATTAACTGTTTATTAGAAAAACACTTTACATCCAATGTAATTTTACATTTAAATACATCATTTTACAAATCATTCTGTTTATTGGGAAGATTTTTAAATTATTCCAAAAAGTTTCACAAGCTTGTTAAACTCATGCTGTGGATTTAAGGTCAGGAAGAAAATTTTTGAGGAACTATCACAGCTTTAAGATTCAGTAAAGAAATATTCTCAGTGATTTCAGCTCTCTGAACCATTCACTAAATTACATAGAATTTTAGGGGACACATTTCAGTCTACTTTTATATGAAAGTACCACTGGTGGTTTGACGCAGCATAGTTTCATTTGTGACATTTTGCCATGCCCTACCTTCCCACAAAGAAATAGGCCAATTCATGCTGTAACTTTCCACAAAAATCTTTCAGAAGAGCTTCTTAATAATTTGGAGGTTGTAGCAGGGATGGTGATCCAACTATCTTAGACAAAAAACTAAGGTCAAATTTAAACCTGATTTGAAGTTAGACCAAAAATCTTTTTTTTTCCTTTTTTTTTCATTTTTGGAGAGGTTTTTTGCTATAGGGCATGGGCGCTCGCCAGAACGACAGAGAGAGACAAAGAGACAGACGGAAAGTGAGAAATCACCCCCCACACACACCGGGGGGAGGATGGCCACACCGCAGTCCCTTCTCCTCCATTCTCCTCTCAGGATCTTGGACACGCATGCACATGCGCCTGGCGTGAGTTTTAAGCCACCAGGTCCGGGACTCAAACCGCAGTCAACTACATGGAAGTCCAGTGACATAGCCATTACACTAACTGCTGGTCTCACAAAAAGCAATTTTTAACAAAATTTCCTCAAGGCAATTGTTGTCATCTGTCATTTTTAATTATTAATGAAAGGAAGTAAGCAAATGGAGTAAAATGTACTAAAAGATGATTGTCATTTATCTTGGGTAAAGCACTCCATTTACGTCTGGCTACAATTGATAATGTTCTTATTCCTAAGGTTCCCAAGAGAAAAGCCATAAATTAGTATGTTTCTGGCCATAGGTTTTGCATGCAAATTTAGTGCTGCTGATTGATGGGTAAGAGTAGTCAACTAATCATTATAAGACTGTAGAGATTTAAGAAATCAACAAACTCTTTTTTTTTTTTTTTGAGAGAGAGATTTTTGCTATAGGGCGATGCACTCTCCAGAAAGACAGAGAGAGACCGCCAGGGTCCAGCCTCAGCGGGGGATGGGTTGACTCGTTGGAGGTGGCTCAGGTGAACAGAAGACAAAAGTCTCAGTGCCTTTTTATGCACGTCCTGAGTCAGACACCCCTCAGAGATCACTCTCTGAAGAGTGACAACTGCTAGGAATAATCGTGCGTTTTTATTGAAAATGTGATACATGCAAGTAAACGGGAGAGGGGCTACGTGTTCAATTATCAGCTCATAGAGTTTTAACAATCGAGAACATAGATTCTATTTAGGGTTTGATTAAGGGTGGGTCTAGTGCAGTTTCACAATTGTTCGTTTGATGTAGGTGGGTCTCCATGGAATGCAGTTTCGGGAAAGTGGATTCAGCAAGCAGAGATGATTATTAGCTGATGTGGCGCAGCAGCCATCGATTACCGGGAATGGTGCTGAGAAAAGAAAATCTCAAATATAGATATTAGTTCTTATGGATCTTAATAAAGAATGATCCTTATATAGTTTTATAGGGATCTAAAACTTAATTTAAGAAATCCTAATATATTTATTTATTTCACTTGGTGAGGGCAGGGGTGTCCTGGGCCAGTTTCGGCCTAATCCTATTTTAGGTAAAGAAAAGATTATCTTTAAATTTATGTTAAATGTATCTTGAAGGGCCTTCCAAAGGTCAAGATTATTTCTGCCTAGATAAAACTTCAGCCCACCCTCTATTGTGACCAGGGAGATAAAAGCATTGTAATTAACAGTAGGGATCAGGACCAAGGGGAGTGGTCGGGGACTTTTGGGAAAATCTCATCACATACTCAAGAGAGCTATGTAATTTTTTATAGTATATCAGGGAGTCAGAGGGGGGTCGCTTCCCAGCAAGGCTACCACAGTTTTCTGGAGCAAATAGCAAGCAGTCTTGCTGACATGCTAATTCGACCTAAGTTTTATTCCTAGGTCGGGGGGGACACATAGCAGCGGCCTTGCCGACATGCTGGCCCGACCTAACAGGTAAAGGTCAAAAACTCAAAACAGATGCTGGGGCCCTACCGGGTCGGACTCCTCCAAGAGACAGAGAGACAGAAAGCAAGAAATCACCCCCCAGGGGAGATGGCCATGCCGCAATCCCTTCTCCTCCATTGTCCTCTCGGGATCTTGGGCATGCACGCACACGCACCTGTCGTGAGTTTTAAGCCACTGGGTCCGGGACACGAACCGTGGTCAACTACATGGAAGTTCAACAACATAGCCATTACTCTAACTGCTGGTCCTAAGAAAGCAATAAATTCTATAACTTACAGTCAAGTATTAGTTAGTCATTATTTTAGGCCATACCGTCCTTCTTCTAGAAAAAGAAAAAGTTTCTGAAATTTATTCCTTTCATGAAGAACCCTCCTTCTCTTCTCTACTCATACATCAAGCCCTTTCTGTGAATTTTTTTCTATCTCAAGTAATGGAGAATTCCCTAAGCCCTCTATTTTCACATTCCCATCAATACTTCTGGAGAACATCATCTACACTAGCTATTTTCATTTTCTCATCTCCCAGTAGGTCTTCAGTTCATTGTAATCTGTCCTCTTAGATCACCACAATAGCAAATATAGACAGACTGATGGCACTGTTAGTCTATCTGGTGGAGAATTTTCAGCCTTTTGTTGACCTTGAAGAAGCAACACTGCCCATTTAATCAGCAAATATTAATAATATATTGTACAGGAACCAGCAGATGGTGTAATGGTTACATCACTGGACTCCCACGTGGTTGACTGGGCTTTGAATCCCAGACCGGCAACTTGAATCTCATGCTGGGGGCATGTGCATGCATGCCCAAAATCCCAAGAGGAGAATGGAGGAGAAAGGATTACAGCATGGCCATCCCCACTGGGGAGTGATTTCTCACTTTCTGTCTCTGTCAGTCTCTCTGGTGAGCACACAGACCCTATAGCAAAAATCTCTATTAAGAAATATATATATGTTGTACATTGCCATTTAATTCTATTTAAACAAAAAGACCACAAAGGTCTTAGAAGCTAAAAAAGTGTCATTTGTATAAAACATTGGTATACAATACTAAGTGAAAAGTTATTTTTAAAATTTAAAATCTGTCCAAAATGATCCTGCCTTAGTGTCAGAAAACAAAAGGTAACCCCAGAATGTTGCTCAAAATGAAAGTGACAGACTAAAACATTAGGTCGT
>NW_006159556.1:4705411-4714539 GCF_000334495.1 Tupaia belangeri chinensis | reverse complement strand
AGGGAAAGTCATGCATATTTTTCTATGCAAAGTGCATCATGACTTTCCTGACAACACAGTATGTTTGTATTGATCATTTTGCCTTTTTTCTTCTTGCTTTTTCTCTCACCCCCTTTCTTCTATTTTTATCACTTCCTCTTCTCTTTTTTCTCTCTCTCTTTCTCTCCAATAAATAATATACTACATTAGTCATATAATATAGGGTGTCCCCTGAATGGAAAATGAGTCAAAGGAAATCAAACGAGAATCAGAAGATTTTCTGGGACAGCTCTGTGACACAATGGTAATGTGCTGCTTGGCAAAGGATGGACTCTACATGGTGACTGCAGTTTGGGACCCTGACCCAGTCGGCCTGACATGCAGGGCAAATGCCTAAGTGCCCAGGATCTAAGGATCTAAGAGATGGACTGGAGGGGTCATAGTATGGCTGGACACTAGGAGGGTGCTCCTCCTTGTTTTTCTTTTGCTCTCACATACACATGAATTTAAAAAAAAGGAAAAAAGGAGAGTTTCTAGTATAAAAAGAAAAGTATAATTTATGTTAAAATCAGTACGAGGTCTGATAATAAATGGATGAACAAGGAAATGCCATACAATAACCTTTAGAAAGCAAGTAGAACATGAAATTGCTTCTATAAATTAATGTCAGATCATTTCTAAGGGCTGAATCAATTTTATGGAAGAGATATAATTTTAAAAGTTTTAACTTGTTTTCTTTTAAATTAGCACTGTGTGCATTTGGGGAAAGCTAAATCATTATCATTAACTCTAGTAGTTGTTCTTAATCACTTGAGACCTGGTCTCAAAAATCATTTTAACTTAAGCTTGACAATCCCACATTTTCTAACAAGTGATTCTTGAGAACTGGTTTGGAGGTTCTATCAGGAAATTGAGACTATCCACAGACAGACCCATGAATAGAAGAAAAATCTTGTTCAGGAAATACTTCCACTTTTATCAAGTATGCAACTTCAGAAAATACAAGCTGGAATCATCAAGAAAGGAGAAATACAAGCCTAAAAAGTCATATTAAATATGGCCTTTGTTCAATGACACTCCATGAAGACCCTCCTTGGTCACCGTGTCTACAACTGTAACCCTCCACCACACTCCCTAATTCATTTGCCTGTTTTAACGTTCTCCTTGATAATTTCTACCATCTAATAATATATATCATATTTTATTTATTCATCTGGTTTATTGTCTTTATTTTCCATGAGAACATAAGCTCCATGGAGTCAGGAATAATCTTTAATCCATCAACATTATATTAATTACTATATTCCTACAACTAGAACAGTACCTGGCATATAGCTATTCAATAAGTACTTATCAAATGAGTAAGTGAAATCAAACATATCCTTGGAATCAATATAGTAGTTGATGGTATATCCAGATTATCTTTACTTCCAGATGGTTCAGTTTGGTGTATCTAAAAGTCTTGTCATAGATAAAATCTAGAAGTGGTTTTCTGCAGTAGTGGTAAGAGGTTGATAATTACATTGATCACCCAAGGAGTGTTAATCACATTGGAGTCACTTCACATGGACTCCTCAGAAACTGCTTTAGGTCTCTATCCATATTTACACAAGTGGATGTCCAGAAGAAGGTGTGGAATAAGTTTCTTTATGTTTGAGAATCATAAAGGAAAAATGCTTCACATCCGAGGGAGAATGGGGAAAGGGAAGTGGCGAGAATTCTAGGTCCTCAAGATAGTGGACATTTTTACACGGCACGGTCAGATAATCCAGAGCTCTTCACAGCTTACTCTTCTCCATCCTTGCAGAAGTCACCCAGGAGTATACATACAAATGAGGATGAAAGTGAAATTTTTCTTATATTGAATAGTAACCTCAGTCATTAGTCATGATAACAGCTGAGCTTTTTTTGTTACTTTTGCTATTTCAGTAATAAAACTGCTCGGTAATGATCCAAAGCAAACCAATCTTTCTCAAAGTTTTTAGGGTCTATATAATAACAAAAACAAAATTTAATTCTGTGCTTTAGCCAGACACTATGTTAAAACATTTTATTTTCAATTCTCTCAAGAACCATGAGATATGTGCTACATACCCATTTTATCAATAAAAACACTAAGTCTTAAAAATGTTGACTAATTTGCCTAATACAAGCAAATTAGAAATTTGAGTCTAATCCATGTGAAGTATAAGTGAAAGCTTTTAGGCACCACACCCTGCATGTAGGCACTGTCCCGTTACACAGAGTAACGGCACACTTCGCCATCTGACACAAAGTCACATACAGAATCACCAAGAGCACCAGGCTATGACACAAATGTGTGTAATTACCCAGGGCTTCAGGTGGACTCATGCAGTAACTAAGGGATGCAGTAGGAAAGAGGAGGAGGCCGAAGCTAAGACCGAACAGATTTGTGTAAATCATGCTCTCTCCTGACCCCCAACACCATACGATCTTGTTCTGGGAAAAAAGAACACACCAAATACACCAGTGAAGCTCCAGAAGTTCCTCTTAAGACACTGCCTCACCTTCATTTCTTCTTTAGTATTACTTATTCATTTTCATTTGAATTATATGAATAGATTTTGGATTTGAAAAAAAGCAGAACATAGCGAGAGGCTCAGTCATTAGCCAAACATCCTAATTCCATTCTCCATGCTCTATATTCAACCTTCTTTATTTTCATAAGTAAAGAAGCAATAGTGCATGTATGGTAAATGCACAGATTTTCTTCTTCCACTCACTCACTGTGGGACCTTGGATATGTTGCTTAACCTCTCTGTGCCTCAAATTACTCATCTATACACAGTGATAAAAATGACATCTGCTTCATTGGAAGGCATTGTAAAGAATAAATTAGATAATATATGTAATGTACTTGGGGTATTGCCTGACCCAAAGTAAATTCTCTGTGTTTACTATTATAATTATTCTATAATGCATGTGTCATAAAGATTATAAACATGATAGCTAGTATTCAATGAGCAATTATGCTAAGTGTTTTCATTTATTCCTCATATAAACACTGTGAAGTAGATATTATCACTATACCAATTTTACAAGAAACAATAGCTCAGCAAGGTCACAAGAGTCCAAAATTACCCAGGCATTAAGTGACAGGACTCAAGCCCAGTAGCTGTACTGTGGAACCAGCACCTTAATAACCAGGTTATTTCAAAATGATAATACTTGCTTACAGATATTAAAAGTTTTGCTCTTTGCCAGACATTATTCTAATAACTTTACATCTCCTTCTATAATTAATTCTCACAATCACCATATAAGATACTTTTTTTGTCTCCACTTTGCAAATGAGAAAAGTGAAGAACCAGGCATTTCATAAAGCAGAGGTACTGAATTTTTATCTCTGTGGCCTAATATTAGACAGAGGATTACAATTTTCAACAAGGAAACTCCCTCCCAATATGTTCATCTAAATAGTTTCTAAGCTGGCATGATTAAAAGAAGTGCTCAACGCTAGCATCATAAAAGAAGAAACTGATTAGATGCTAATGTATTCTGATTTGCCTTACTACTCAATCATGTACCCACCTCTATATGCAGTTATGTTCAATAGTCATTTTAACTCTATCTTATGTAATTTGAATAGAATATCATTCATTATTAACAAATAAATATCAGCTTTTCATAGGAAGCAAGCACACTGCCTGACCCAAAGAAGTCAGTGGCAGAGTAGAGAGAAAAGGTGGCTGAATATCCATTCCAAGCAACTATGACAAAGAGGAGACTCTGCCAATGATTTATTAGGCCAAAACCCATAGGCATTTATAAGCATAGCTGATTAACACTAATAGATAATAACTGATAAGTTACTTAACAACACCACACACTAGCCAATGGACTCACGACGTCTGTGCAAATAAGAAAAATAAGATTGGTTGTTGAACAAAACACTGACTTTATTTTGGGCCCAACCAGCCTCTGAGCCTCAGCACAACAGAGGGCTTGGTGTATGTTCCAAACAGATTTTGATAGATATGAGATAATATCTAGCAATCTAGAGAGACAACTTCAATAGCAAGGACTGAAAAACTCTCATGGATCTTGAAAACAGAATAAATATATTGGTAATAAATAAACAAAAGAAAGAAAGAAATAAAATAGCCAGCAACTGTTCTTTATAGGCTGAAGAACATAGAAGAACAGCAATACCTCATGGAAATAATATGGGTCAATGTTAGGACAGTTTCTAGATCCTTTACAGTCACAACAGAATTGAGTACATGATTTGCTGGGGCAAAAGAAAGCCCGATAGAAATAAATAAAGGAGCAATAAGTAAAGTTTAAGATTTTCGTGAATACTTCAGAATGTTATTCTAGAAAAGGCTGATGATTGATTCTGTAATCACCAATTAATTACTAGTAGATAAATAATGAACAAAGAATGGCTAGGGCAAGTAGGTGGCAGTGGTTAAGGCAGCTGGATCCCATGTGGCTATGTGGTTCAAGTAGCAGACCCAGTGGCTTAAAAAAACATCCTAGGCTTGTGTGCATGTGTGCCCAAAATCCCAAAAAAAGGGAGAAATGGAGGAAAATGGATTATGGAATAGACATGGCCCATGGCAGGGGGGGGCACTCCCTTCCCTCTCAGTCTCCCACATCCCCCCACTATAAGTATACACCCTCTGGCGAATTAAAAAAAACAAACAAACAAACAAAAAATGAAGAATGGAAAAGAACACAGACAATGATAGGAAAGGGGAAGACATGATGATAATTGATGGTTAATAAAACCAACAACAACAACAAAAAAACCTAGCAGTTACTGAGTACCTAATACTATGTGCTCTACATTAATCCCTTCACAGTGACCTTCTGTATTATTCTTAGTACCATTTTACAGATGAGGAAACTGAAGTTTAATAGGTTTTGTGACTTAACTGGAATCTCATGTAAAGTAAAACACTTTGAATTTAAACCCAAGCAGTCAAACTCTGGAGTTACTTGACCACCACACTATGCAGCTATGGGTTAAATCAATGGAAGCAGTAGAAATAGACAAGAACACAGGGGCAGGTACTAGACACATCAAATGTCCTCCTACCTCCATCTACATGGGAAATAATCAGAATAATGATGCCACAGATAGCAATGAAATATCTGGCCAGAATAGAATAATGAAATAATGAGATACAATGAAATTCAGATACTTTCAAAATGACTTCTCTACTACCCATGAAAATAGTTTCCAATAAGGAAGATTCATAACAAACAAAATGGAAGGGACTTCCATACCTGGATTCATCTTCCCTCCTTGGAACTGATGAAGAATGAATTTGCTGTGTCGGCATTTTGTGGTAATGACTTTACTATTATTAACAATGACAATAGTTTCAGGCAGTATTTCATATTTACACAGCAGCCTTCAACATAGGAGCAAAAGCACCTAGCAAACATTCTCATTTTTATTATTGATGGCTTAGATTAATAAAGTGCCTTTCTGTCAAAGAGCTCATTAATCCTTACACAGACTTCTGTGACACAGAGGCAAGCAATCCATTTCTAGATTTTACATGTGGACCTGTGCATAACTGCTTAGCAAGACCATGGCTGGGCCTAGAATGAGATCATAAAGAGCCCCATGTTCTCTTCTCTCCAGTGAAATCCTATCTCATTCATCGTTTCTTCCTCTTAATTACCTGAATCACGGAGGTCTTCTCTGTCTACTGGGTCCCTCTCCACAGATTTTTGAACACCTCTTCTTCAAGCTGGATTCTCACTCCTTCCCTCCTTCTAACCATTCACTCCATCTTGTTACCTCTTTTCCAACCCACCTTCAATGTTACTGCCAGAATCATTTTATTAAACCTGCTCAGAAGAAAGCGGAGGCTCGTCATTGTCTACACAACTACCCAGATTCCTTTGCTGATCATTCAAGGCCCCCCTCAGCCTGGCCCCAGCCTGTTTTCCCAGCCATGTAGCCGACTGCCATCTCTTCAGTGTACAGCTCACACAAACCTCAACTTCTCAACTCCAAAATCATTTTCTAGAAATTACCTTTCCAGCTCCAACACTGACCACCAGAAGCATGTTCACAGTCCCATACAGATGATGGTTCCTTCACAAACCCACAGTTCCTCCACAAACCCACAGTTCCTCAGGTAGAAAGGACTGCGTCCTCCAGCTCCTGAACACACTTACCCTTCGTTTGTAGCAACCACTACACTCTGACTAAGATTACAGTGACTTATGAAAGTACATCTGTCTTATTAGAATGTTCTATAATTTAGAATCAGGGTCAGGTAGCATCCTATGACAGGTAGTGGGTCAAAATGAGAAGCAGATCCCTACTTTAATGGCGTTTATATAACCTGGCAGCCTTTCTCATCTAGAGTATCCCATCTTAATGGAAAAACACACTATTTTCCTGGTAGAACTTCACAATAATACCATTCTAGCTGCATAAAAGAGACATTAATTCATTACACAGAACAGCTACGTTTTGGCAGTAGTTCTTGAAGAATGGCACACAGTCTCCTGAGTGTCTAACTGCCTCCCCTCCCCTACTCCTGGGCTCTCAGCAAGTGCAGCTTCTTCCCCTCTAGGGCCTTTGCACTAGTCATTCCCCTCACCCAGAATTCTTCGCTGTGCTCTTCACAATCCTAGTTTCTTTCAGGGGTCCCCAAGTTAGTCAAAATGAATTCTAAATAATATAAAAATAGTTTAGCACTGTCACTTTTATTCTTTCAGAGTGTTCCAGAGGCGACAAGATACGTGATAAAACAGATTGAAAGAATAAGTAGATAAGACAATTCAGCTGTCTTCATTTAAACCAGTCATTAAACAGATTTGCAAAGATGTGAAATGATGCCACCTTGTCACTAAATTATTATTTCATAAAAAACCATTTTCATAAAAAGAATTAGGTATGATAATAATGTAGAGTTTACTAATTGTAGTTTTTTTAGTAAATTACTTATTTTTAAACTTATACTTTAATTTCTAATATGTTAAATGCCAGTGACTATAACAGAAGCACTTTAGTTTTCATAATAATTTTCAAGAGTATGAAAGGATTATGAAACCCAGAAAGTTTGAGAATTGTTGCCTGAAAACACAGGGTTCATGTCTCTCTGCAGAACCCTGGCCAGAAGTGGAGTTGATTGTTGCGCTGTTCCCTGAACTCAATCTCTATTAAACTATCATCTATCTATCTACAGATTCATCTATTTACCTGTTTTCCCCTGCCTCCCTCCCTGCCTCAAAGCCCCCTAGTTTGATAGTAAGCTGCTTAAAGGCAGACTAAGTTGAATTTATTCTTGTTTTCTTAGCACTGAGTATGGAGTTTATAGCCAGTAACTTGAGGGAGGTGGGGAGAAATAGAGAAAGAGGGAGGCAAGGAGAGAGAATCTGTGTCTTAGTTATTCTTCCAAGATTATACCACAGTGATCTGCCAGTCAAAATATCTGTTGAAGTTCATGTACATGAGTGGTGTCTAAAGGATGTCAAGTTTCACTTGGTATGTGAGCAAATCCCAGTACAGCTTAGGAATCATGGTTTCTAAACAAATTTTAAAATATCCATCTCATAGGTAAATCAACAAGCACGTAAGTACTTGAATAACAGAGGATAACTTTAAAATAAAGAACAATAGGTAAGGTTGTGGTCAGTTTGGTTCACTAAGTACAAACAATCTTCCTCATGGGTAACTAAGAGATCTTATCTCTTGACCTAGAGTAAATGATAATGGCAGAATTAAATGAGTAACAATGTAAATGGGATGTCTCAGTTCATTATCGCATTACAAACAGTAATACCTGAGACTGGGTGATTTACAAAGAAAACAGGTTTATCACAAAATTCACGACACTGACGGCTGGAAAGTCCAAAGCCCTTATAGAAAGGAACTCTCAGTAGATCAGAGAGTGATCTGTATCCATGTGGATTCTGCCTTCCTCATTCCTTCTTATATAAACCAGAACTCAATCACTGGGACGCCACCCTAGTGACTATCACACCCAAAGGTCCCACCCTGGGATACAATGAAGGGATTAAGTTTTCACTTAACACCTTTGAAATCGAGAACTATACAAATCACTTCCCACTAAGACTGTATTTCAAGTCATGAATTTTTTGAGGACAATTATTCAAACCATAGTAGGAGTGGTTAAAACAAAATTGTGTACTGGCAAGTCCATCAACAATTTAAGTAGTTGACATGTAAATATTTTCTCAAAAATATTTAAAACCATACTGTTTCTGTTGTTATAGAGTCACAAACAAAATTATACAAAATTATAAGAAATATTTTGAACATTATCTTTAAAGTTCAATATTTTGAAATTTTGAAAGTTGTTTATTAACTGTCAAGAACTATAGAGTATGAGTTAAAATGTTTTGATATGTAAAGTAAATGTTTGTGGAAAATTGTAAAAATAAATTTAAAAATAAATAAATAAATAAAAATAAAAGTTAAAAAAAAATACCCATGCAAGTCTTCTATTATCTCCCCTTTTAGCTGTCCATTAAACTACTTTTCATACTCATGGAATCCCTTCAATAACCAAAGCTACCCTCACATAGGTATTCCACTTGGGCCTGACCTCTTAGTCATCATCTCATGCTTTAATTCAATTTGTGCAATTTAATCCACAAAATTTTTACAATTAAAAAGAAATTTAGACATCATCAGTTACAACTTGCTCATATACAACTGAAGTTTCGCTAGGTTAAGATTTACCAAAGAAGGACCCGGTGGCTTAAACTCACGCCGGGTGCGTGTGCGTGTGCGTGCATGCCCAAGATCCCGAGAGGAGAATAGAGGAGAAGGGATTGCGGCGTGGCCATCCCCTCTGAGGGGTGATTTCTCACTTTCTATCTCTCTGTCTCTCTCTGTCTGTCTGGCGAGCACATGCGCCCTATAGCAAAAACCTCTCAAAAAAAAGAAAAAAAAAGGTTCATCAAAGGGAATATTGATGTGTGACAGAACAGGGCTGAGAATCTAGCTCAAGGTCTCTTTCTTTATTTTCCAGAGATTATATGATTAAAAATTTTAAATAATCTGCTAACTTCTTTTTTTTTGGGGGGGGGAGGTTTTTGCTATAGGGCACATGCGCTCGCCAGATAGACAGAGAGAGACATAGAGACAGAAAGCGAGAAATCACCCCCCAGGGGGGATGGTCACGCCG
>NW_006159556.1:4684416-4705231 GCF_000334495.1 Tupaia belangeri chinensis | reverse complement strand
TGAGAGATTTTCACTGTAGGGCGCGTGCGCTCGCCAGGCAGACAGAGAGAGACATAGAGACAGAAAGCGAGAAATCACTCCCCAGGGGGGATGGTCACGCCGCAATCCCTTCTCCTCCGTTCTCCTCTCGGGATCTTGGGCACACACGCACATGCGCCCGGCATGAGGTTTAAGCCACCGGGTCCGAGACACGAACCGCGGTCGACTACGTGGGAGTCCAGCGACATAGCCATTACGCTAACTGCTGGTTCCCATGGTCCAGACCTGTCTTGATCCCACCCTCATAGGAAAACCTTTGCTATGTATTTAATTCCTTCAGTGTCTTGTTATTTTAATGCATCATAGATATTTATACAAGTATGTAGAGTTCCATGACCCAAAGTCCATTATTACAATTCACACGTTAATTCAAGTTAGCTTATCAAGTTAGCAAATCAATCAATTTGCCTCATAACATTTCTATTTTATTAAGAACAGATGGGAACCAGCAGTTAGTGTAATGGCTATGTCACTGGACTCCCACGTAGTCGACCGCAGTTCGCGTCCTGGACCCAGCGGCTTACTCACGCCGGGCGCGCGTGCGTGCGTGCCCAAGATCCCGAGAGGAGAAGGGATTGCGGTGTGACCATCCCCCCTGGGGGATGATTTCTCTCTTTCTGTCTCTATGTCTCTGTCTGTCTGGCGAACGCACGCGCCCTATAGTGAAAACCTCTCCAAAAAAAAAAGAACAGATGAAGTCTTCGACCACAGAAGTAAGTGGAAATTTCACACATTATATTAGGTTCAGAAGCAGAGGTAGTTGAGAATTAGAACGTGTTTTGCCTCCTTCAATTATAACACAGCATCAGACATCTATACATATCACCAAGACTAGGAAACAAGTTCAATAAATAAGATCTTATTGCCATGATGTTCTACACTGTTAATCTGACCCCAGGTTGACAACAGAATGGTTAATGAATACATGATATATTTGGCCAAAATTCACAAAAGATTTTAAAAAAATAGCTTATTTCCTACCACTCTTTCACATAGCTTTTGCTTGACATGTTTCAATTAATTTGAAGGAGGGGATGAGTATATAGTACAATAAACCAAACTCCACAACATAATTTTGTTGATTCTTAAGATTTATAAGTGACTTTCTTTCTAGAGAGAGAGATTTTTGCTATCGGGCGTGTGCACTCGCTGAAGAGATAGAGAGAAACAGAGAGAGAGAGAGTGAGAAATCACCCCCCAGGGGAGGTGGCCACACCACAATGCCTTCTTCTCCATTCTCCTCTTGGGATCTTGAACACTCATGCACACACACCCAGCATGAGTTTTGTTTGTTTGTTGTTTCCTTTTTATATATATCACATTTAATTATATATATATCTTTACAGTACAATAAGCCACCAGGTCCGAGACTCAAATAGCGGTCTACTATGTGGGAGTCCAGCAATGTAACTATTACACTATCTTCTGGTCCGCATAAATGACTTTCTAAAAGTAATACTGTCAAGGTTATTCTTTTTAGAAGCATAGAAATGGGTCTTTAGTTTGTAAAGCACCAACAAACTACCCTAAGCCCTCCAAAAGAACAAACAGGAAACTTAAAAACATCCAACATAGGGACCGGCAGATTGTAATGGTTATATTACTGGACTCCCACATAGTCAACTGCTGTTCAAGTCCTAGACCCGGTAGCTTAAACTCACACCGGTCGCTAGAGCATGCATGCCCAAGATCCTGAAAAGAGAATGGAGATGGGATTGTGGTGTGGCCATCCTCCCAGGGGGGTGATTTCTGTCTCTCTGGCGAGCACACGGGTCCAAAAACCTCTCTTTAAAAAAAGATACAACATACAAAATTTCTGTTATTCAATATTATAGTATCTTTGTCGGTTTGGAGCTATAACAAAGTACCATAGACTGGATAATTTATAAAAGATAGCAATTTATTTTTTATGGTCTGGAGGCTGGGAAGTCCCAAGATCAAGGCAGTTTGCTGTCTGATGAGAGACCACATTCTGGCTCATAGACTGCGCCTTCTCCTGTGTCCTCACATGGTGGAAGAGACTCATTTGCTTTCTAGAGTCTCTTTTACAACGGTGCTAATCCCAGTCATGAGGGCTCCACTGGCATGACCTAATCACTTGCCAAAGGCTTCAATGTATAAACTTGGAAGAGACAATTATTCAGACCAGAGACTAGGACCACTTACAATGATTTTGCCAGGATTAAATAGTCCTAAGGGACATAAAAGCAGTGAAGGTACTTAATGAGAATAGGACAGTGTGGAATGGGGGAGGTGAAGAGAAGAGGATAGAGAGAGAGAAATAGCAAGTGTACAATAGAGAGGCAGGACGTTAGTGAGAAACAGATATGGCTTATTAACTGTTGATGATGACATGTATAGTATTCTCAACTGGATTGGTCTGAGAAGTACTTCCCAATGGGCAAAGTATTTTTACAAGCAAAATGAGAAATAGCAATTGACTGTTTTAAAAAATAATTAGAATAATAATAATACTGGGGAAAACATAGAATAATATGGGGAAAACATAGAAAAGATATTGAATGTTGAAGCGGGGAGATTAATGTCTCTGTATTGACTGACATGTATGGCATTTCCTTTTGAAAAAGCAATGTAATACACTGTAAAGTTATATGTAATCCAATGTAATATAAAGAAGATTATGATGAAAATAATAATAATAATAATAAAATTAAATAAATCGTTCTAAAAAACAAACAAACAAACAAACAAAATAGTCCTAAGGGGACCAGTTCTGTGGTGCAGCAGTAATACACTACTCAAGAGTGATCCTACATGGACACTGTAGTACAAATTCCTGCCTGGTCACCCTAAGGCACACTGGGCATGTGCACTGCTGCTGAGGATCAGTGGGGTGTAGGAGGAGGTGGAGGACTGGAGGAAGAGGATCTTGGTGTGAGTAGGGCCCATGGAAAATGCTAATTGTGTGCTCTCTCCCCCCACCCCCATCTCCAGTATGTACGCATGCATATTCTATCATTAATAAAACAATTTTTTGTAAAGAATTACTTTATTTAAATTTACTTATTTATTTACTTTTTTGTTGTTTTAATTTGGCCAGAGAGGGACAGAGCAAGAGAGCAAGAGAAAAAATGAGAAAGCAAACCATCAGGTCTAGGACTTGAACCACAGTCATCTATGTGGGAGTCTAGCTCTCTTAACCATCATGCCACCTACTGGCGCCAAAGAAAACAATTTTTTTTTAAATTGTCCTGGGGTCAACTAGGTGAGTAGGGCAGCTAGCTCCCACATGGCTGCGTGCATAATTCAAGTCCCAGACCTGGTGGCTAGGAAAATATACCGGGTATACACATGTATGCCCAAAACCTGAGAGGAGAAGGGACTGCAGCATGGTCATTCCCCCTCAGGAGTGATTTGTCACTTTCCCTCTCTTTCTCATTCTCTGTCTCTCTCCAATAGTGTACATGCCCTGTAGAAAAAAGAAAAAGAAAAAAAAGAAGTCCTAATGATTTCATTTTCCATGTTAGTAACTATTGCAGTCATTGAGAAGCAAGACATAACAGTACCCTGGAATGGTATATTTCTGAATATTCTCCTATTCATCTCATCATGTGGTATTTGGTTCTCCAAAACTGCTAGGGTCATTTCTATCCCTTTTCACTTTGATGATATTATTCCTTGTAATTTTTGTCTTTACTCTTCCCATTGAGACCACATCAATGTTGAAGGCTCCATCAAGCCCAACTTGTAACTTTAATACTGAGAAGGGTACAGCATAGTAAGAAAAGTAAAAAATTCACTTATGTATAGTACCTACTATATACTCACTTATCTCCTACTTACGTCCCCTGTACAACTCAAAAACAATCTGCATACTCTAACCTTTCGCGTGAAAACCCTTAACATATTTTGAAGTGGCTATTTATTTGCAGTCTCTTTCCCCACCCCCATTTTTCTACTCAAGGAAAAATACTATAATTTCTCTTGATCCATCACAAGGTATGTTTTCTCTTTCTTTCTTTCTTTCTTTCTTCCTTCCTTTCTCTCTCTCTCTTTTTTTTCTTTTTTTTTTGAGAGAGAGATTTTTGCTATAGGATGCATGCACTTGCAAGAGAGATAGAGAGTGAGCTAGAGAGACAGGAAGTGAGAAATAATCCCCCCACACACAAGGGGGGATAGCCATGCTACAGTTACTTCTTCATTTTCCTCTCGGGATTTTGGAAATGCATGCACACATGCCTGGTGTGAATTTTAAGCAGCCAGGTCTGGGATTTGAATCAAGGTTAACCATGTATGAATCCAGCACCTTAACCACTATGTCACCTGCTGACCCCCAATATATGTTTTCTATAGTTTCACCAACCTCACCACTATCTTCAGGACCAACTTCATTTTGTAAGTGCCCCTCTCCCATAGAGGACACTAAAAATTGCACACAATATTCCAAACAGAATCTAAAGAGTAGAAAGGAGAGTGAGATACTTTGTCTAGAAAAATAAAAGCAATTTTGGCAAAATTTACCCAATGATAATGACCAAAAAACCATTCTGTTAAATTAAGCTAATCTTGTCTTCTGAAAGAGGTAGTAAATACCATAGTTATATCATCCACACTATTTAAATAAGACCATAAACTCTCTACCAGGCTGTTTTCCAGATTGTATTCAGAGATACAATTTTTGTGTCTATGTAGTTTGGTTATTTCTCCATGGACATCTCGCTAATTTTGTTCTTTTCCTCCTTGTGTCTGTCTTTGTCTTGTCTGTTTCTATCTTTTTTTTTTTCTTTTTCTTTTTTTTTTTTTTTTTTTGGAGAGATTTTTGCCAGAGGGCGCATGAGCTCACCAGACAGACAGAGAGAGACATAGAGACAGAAAGCGAGAAATCACCCCCCAGGGGGGATGTTCACGCTGCAATCCTTTCTCCTCCATTCTCCTCTCAGGATCTTGGGCATGCATGCACATGCACCCGGTTTAAGTTTTAAGCCATTGGGTCCGGGACGTGAATCGCAGTTGACTACGTGGGAGTCCAACGACATAGCCATAACACTAACTGCTGGTTCCCTGTTTCTATCATTTTTTATCTCTTTCTCATTCTTCTTTCTTTTGTCAATCATTCAACAAAGATTTATATAGTGCCTCCCAAGTATTAGTCACTGTACTAGGTACAGAAAATGCAGTTAATCTGGCTGAAATTACTCCCTGGCTCGGCAAGGCAGTCACATAAATAGACAATAAACAGATAATAAAACACTGTGGTGATGCAGTGAAATAATATGCAGACTGCCATGACAGCACCAATAGAGACTGTGAAATAGAAGAGACCAGGAGAGATTTCCAGGAGAAAATAACATCTTATGAAATCTAAAATTAGTCTAAGCAGTACCTCTCAAACTTGTCATGTGCATAAAAATCATCTAAGAATCTTGTTAAAGCCAGATTCCAAATCAGTGCCCTCAGGGTAGGACCTACAATACTGCATTTCATTCAGGCTCCACAAGGTGCCCACACTGCTGGTCTCCAGGCATCTTAGAGTGGCAAAGGTCATAAAGGATGAGAATGACTAAGTAAGGTATGGGTAGGGTGAATACAGGCATAATAGACAGTAAGAAGTCAATCAGAGAGGTCGGAAACACTTAAGTACATTGGTGAAACTAAATCACACCAGTATCCTCAGGCAATTTAGGAGATCATGAGTGTCTAAAGTGGGAATGAACTGAAGTATAATGTGTGTGTATGTGTGTGCCAAAGGACCTGCACGTTCACCAGAGAAAGAGAGAAAAAATCAAGAGAGAACCCCCCCCCCCCCGGAAGGGGGGGTGGGATTGTCAAAATCCGGCATGGGGTATGGTCATGCCATAATCCCTTCTCCTCCATTTCTCCTATCCATCAGGATTTTTGGGTTCACACACATATGTACCCAGCATGTTTTTCAAGCTGCTGAGTCCAGGACTAGAACCGTGTAATTGGCCATTAACCACCACACCCTGAGCTGGCCCAGATGTATGGTGTATTTTAAGGAGAAGAGAAATTATTACATGGGTTATGTCAAAGAGTAACGATGGTTATGTGGTAACAACTGTAAATCAAATACAAATTCTGGTGTATTCACTGGGTAAGAATTTAACATGCAAAGCTACTCAAACTTGCTAAAGATGATGATGAGGGCCTGAATTATGACAACAGATTTAGATAAAAGGGAGATGAACTATAAAATGTTTCTCGTATAAAATAGGTTGACTGTATTTTCACTTATGAATTTAAAAATCAGGTGGATGTTATTTCTTGCATTTTTTTGCAGGCCTGGTGTCTATTCTTAACTTCACACTTAGTAACATGTGATCTTGAACAAGCCACTTATACTCTTTAAGAACTGGCACCACATCTTAGAAAACTGGAGTTGACCCAAATAAACATTGTGGACTTTTTAAATCTTAAAATTTATGAACGTATGAACTAAAGGCATCTCTTACTGACTGAATCACGGAATAAAAAAAAATGTATTCTTAGAACCTAACACAACACCTGGGCTATAAATATTCATTTTATGACTAATTGACTCTGCCTAACCACTAGGCATTAAAACTTGAGACTTTCAGGACCAGCAAATGGTGTAATGGTTACATTACTCCCATGTGGTCAACCTCAGTTCAAGTCCCAGACCCGGCAGCTTAAAACTTACACTGGGGATGTGTGTGTGCCCAAAATCCCGAGAGGAGAATGGAGGAGAAGGGATTGTGGCATGGCCATCCTCCTTGAAGGGTAATTTCTCACTTTCTGTCTCTCTGCATCTCTCTGTCTTTTGTACACACACCCTATAGGAAAAATCTCTCTAAAAAAAAAAGAAAAAAAAAAAAAAAAACCTTGAGACTTTCTAAACCCTCTCTCTTTTTACCCACCACCACCTTCATTACCAACTCTAGTTGTTTGGTACATAAGCTCTATTGGCAATTCTTCTCTGGTTTATGTATTTATTTTATTTATATATTTATTTATTTTGGTGAGAGGGCATGAGTACTTGCCAGAAAGAGAAACACACACACACACACACACACACACACACACACACACACAGCAATCCATCCTCCCTACCCCACAAAAGGGCGTGATTATTCCTCAATCCCCATTTCTCCATCCTACATTCTGGGCATGCAAACAGACATGCCCAGAGTGTTTTTCAAAGTACCAGGGCCAGGACCCAAACCACAGTTGGCTATGCGGCATCTGACTCCACATGTACTATGCTTAACTGCTGCACTATAGGAATGGCTTTGTCCTTATTTTTTCTTACCTAGATTCCTGCAATAGCACCTTTAGTGTTCTCTTTAGATCCAGTGTAATCTTCCAAACACTCTGTAAGAAACTAAAGAACTCTGGAAACAGAAGACCTGAGTTTGAATGTGAAGCTTACTGTTTCTCAACTCTGATTGTCAGCAAGCGATTTAACCTCTCTGAACCTGAATTTCCCTATCTGTAAATCATACAATGATATGAAGATCAAATGTTTGTAAAGTGCTTAGCTTAGTGGCTATTACACAGCAAGAACTCAATAAAATGTTGGTTACTATTTCAAGAGAAATTTCAAAAATATTTTAACAGGCAACTTCACACACACACACACACACACACACACACACAAATAACACGTATCAAATGGTGAATAAGAAATGAAAAAATAGTCTTCATTAGTAATTACTAAAATGCAAATAAATAACTGTATGAGCATAATTATGTATCCACCTGATTAGCTATATTTAAGAGCTTATAATTCAAGTGCTGGTGAGGATATAGGGTAAAAACTGGGTGTATACACTGATATAAATGATCGGGAAGAAGAGTTTGGAATCATTGAGTAAAATTAATTGCACACATACTCTAAAATGCAACAATTTCTTCCCTTGATATTTATTCTAGAGAAGCTCTTACACCTGTGTGTTAGGTTCTGTGAGCAATTATGTATATTTATAAACATTAAAAGTGTTTTTATGTGTGTATTTATACTAGTTTAAGCAAAATAGAAATGATCCAAATGCCCATCAACAATAGAATGGAGCGTCAGCAGGTGACGCGAAGGTTAAGGCAACTGGATCCCACATGGCAAATGACCATGGTTCGAGTCCTGGAATATGTTTTGGGACCAGCAGTTAGCGTAATGGCTATGTCGCTGGATTCCCATGTAGCCGACTGCAGTTCAAGTCCTGGACCCAGTGGCTTAAGCTCATGCCAGGTACATGTGTGTGCGTGCCCACGACACCAAGAGGAGAATGGAGAAGGGATTACAGTGTGGCCATCCCCCCTGGGGGGATGATTTCTCACTTTCTATCTCTCTGTCTCTATCTTTCTGGTGAGCACATGTGCCCAAAAGCAAAAAAAAAAGAAAAAGAAAAAAGAAAAAGAAAACCTTTCCATAAAAAAATAAAATAAAATAAAATAGATAAGTAAATTTTGTATAGAATAGAATACTATACAACTATTTATATAAAAAACCTATATGCACGAACATGGAAAAATCTCAGTGTTTAGCTAAATAATCAGGTAATGAAGACTGTATATACTATGATTACAAATACATGGAGTTGAACATAGGTACAAGTAAGATTTATAATGTAGAGATGCACATAGAGGTGGAAAATCTGTGAAGAAAAAAACGAGACATGACTGAAGGTAGGACTGTATGCTGGCTATCTCTAGTGGGAAAAAACATGAGATCTGAAAGGGGCACATAGCGACATGCTGGGAGTCTACTTTTTTTAATATGAATAGTAATTACACAATATTTGCTTTATAATTATTCCTTAATCTTATTTGTTTTATACATTCTTCTATATATATGATATATTTCACAATTTAAAAATAAACTGATGACTTCATTCTCCTACTTAAAATCTTCTAAAAGAGCTTTACTTTGGAATAAAATCCAAACTCCTTAGCTTTGTCTAAGGAGTCCGTCACGGTATCTGTCTTGAAGTCCTCCGCAGCTTCATTTCTCCCACTGCCGTTCATTCTCCAGCACAGTAAACGATACCTTGTGCCACCAGGCAGTCCCGCTCTCTCCAGCTTCTGGCCCTTTGAAAACTGTCCCAGTGTGCATTGAATCCTCCCTTCCTCTGGCTGACTTCCCACTGTGCTTAAGAGTCCCCGAAAATATCACTTTCTCTGGGAAGTCTCCCTTTCTCTGGGATCCACCACATCTGTGTTATATTCTCCTCCGCTGCTCTTCCTTTGGCACCCTCTATCTACCCAGGCAATAGCACTTTATAAATACCATGTTCTTTAGACCAAAACCCCTTTTAATCAGGGATTGTCTTTCATGTATCCCAAAAGCCAAACATGTTATCTACATCACGGATTCTCAATAAACGTTTGCTTAATGAATAAGTGTTCATGATGGGGGCAACATAACACATGTTTTCCACATCACTGGGCATAACATGTAACTCAACATACTAGGTTTAACTATATAAAACTGTCCTTGGGACCAACAGGTGTAATGGTTATGTCACTGACTCCCACGTAGTCGGCCGCTGTTTGAGTCCCAGACCCACCAGCTTAAAACTCATGCCGGGTGCATTTGCTTAAGTGCCCAAAATACCAAAACGAGAATGGAGGAAAGGGGACTGCAGTATGGCCGTTCCCCCGGAGAGTGATTTTTCACTTTCTGTCTCTCTGATCTATCTTTATGGCAAGTACACATGCCCTATAGCAAAAATCTCTCTCAGAAAACAACAACAAAAACTGTCCTTATTTTAGGTTAAAAAAATGATTATTCGAAATTATACTTTATTTCTTCTTTATAACACTCATTTAATACACTGATTAAACATAGTGTAATGATGACTATTAGATGTTTCCTCAATATAATTGTAAGCAGATTATTTAAAAATTACAATGTGAAGTAACTATTGGATTGCTTTTATAAGTCTTCTACAGTTACAGGTTATGCATTAATTCACAGGACAGCCTATGTATTTAGTTATGTAAGCCACTAGGCAAATGAAAGAGAGATATTGATCACTAGCTCAAAACAGCTTTTGGAGTCTTACAAGTACCACTGTCATACCCTATTTCTCAAAGATGTTATTTGACAGAGTATAACTTGTTCATCTCTGTTGGTGTCTATTGATTATTGACTTTGATGACTACGAAGCATCAAGTATTTGATTAAAAATTATATTCTGCCTGTGAGTGCTGATATATTTATAACATAATTAAGTGTTTAAAATTACTTCGACTAGTCAGAGAACTTGGATCTGTTTTTAATTTTGTTTTTATTGGCCCAAAGGATCTGTAAGCTAAAATGTCCATAAACTGAGGTTTATAAAACTGTGATATGAATTTTCTTCCCTTACTTCTGAAGATTTAAATAGTGTGTATGCACAGGCATATGCATTTCTGAAAAGAACTGAATATCATAATTGACCTTAGAGCCAATTTTTCTGTGAAAGAAGAGGAATCAGTAAAATATATATTATGTTGTAAAAAAGAAAAACCACTAGAAAATAATGTACCTAATTGTTACTCTGCTACATGAAACAGTGAATTACTGTCATCATACATTGATATCATCCATGACAGTAATGTCATAGTATTATACACTGTACCCTTGCACTTCAAGACCTCACACCACTATGTATACTATATCTGGTTATTAGTAGTATTGCATCACCAAATAAATACAACACCTTATTGATTTTTACTTCTTTAGTTGATGGCATTTGGAGTAGTATTTCTTCAGATCCATATGCAGTATGGATCTGCTAAACCATATGCAGTATCTAAATTGGTTATGAAGATCATAGGTTTCCTGCTAAGGAACATTTTTAAAATTTGCAACTCACCACTGCTTGTGTGGTTTCTCATCTACTGGAAATGGGTCTAATTCAACAGCTTCTTGCATGAGTTGCCATAACGAAGGTCTGAGACAGCCCAAACGTTGGTGTTGTTCGCGCTAGCCTAAAATCAAAGCAAAAAGTCAGATGAGTTGGATTTTAAGATTTGAATGGGAATTTGACCTGCACTTAGAAAACCAAAAGACGGACATCAAAGACAACTGATTACCAGGCAGCAGGGTGCAGGGGAAGGAAATAAAACATTTTGTGGTATTTACTGTGTTCAGGATCTACTGTAAGCACAAAAATGTTGCTGTCATCAATACCAGACAGCTAGATATTTTTAACTCTCAACATCAATCTAACTAGTAATTGGTATTTGGATTGATAAGATATTCGGTTTTGTGACGTGGATTTGGCTTTGTAATACAGGACAGCCCGTTCAGTCTTAGTCAGAACAGTTCTACTGTTCCATACGTCTACCTATCCTGATTTTCAGGTAAGATTTCACTGGAACAACAGGCTACATCATTACCAATAAAAGGAGGGAGAAAAAATTTAAAACCTCTGAAGTACATGAAATAAAGTAAAACTAAACCAAAGTTGGAATGAAGCTGCAAGAGACCTGTGTTTATGTTCTTTTATAATCTGATCTATTTTAGTCTTATTGCCTGTTACTTGTCAATAATATGTTGGACCAGTTTCTCCATTATCAAACCATAACATTTGATTTCTAGTTTAAAAGTATGGTCACCATGTCCTAAATACCCTCCCTTCTCTCCCCCAAACAAAAGTCTCTTTCCTGGTCACGTGCTTACAATCACACCTAAGAATATTGCTCCATCATCACCCCCTTCCCAGCATCCCAATTGTGGCCTCCATTGTCTACCACCATTTCAAAAGAGGTGAATTTCTTTCTCCCCTGAATTCCCAGTACACATTTTGTCAAACCACTAATACAGGTCTTTAATCATATATATATCACCTTTATTGTTACTTAATCTCATCTCCCCAGATGACTATCAGCTCTAAATGACAGAAACTTTATGTTACAGTTTCCTAATACCTTCCACCCATAGCATGCAGCAGAGACCTCTGTACATGGGAGACATTCCTTTAATGAATTTTTATTGTGTCCCATTTATATGCAGTCTCTGGCAGAGATATAGTAGAGAATATGGGTAATACCAAAACAGGCAATTATTGTACTGTGTGCTAAGGGCTGTGAGGGAACTTCTTCCTACAGGTACTGAATAATCATCACCAAATAAAAACATAAGAGCTTTATTTCATTACCAATGCTTCCAGATACTATTTCCATTATTAGTGCACAAGAAAACAATCCCTTTAAGAAACCCATTTTCAAGTAACACATAGAGCACCCTGAGAGGTTAACATCCACAAACCAGGAGTCAGTTTTACTTCTATTAAGACATGTCACAGACCCATTTCTAATTTTTTTAGGCTTTGCTATAGGGCGTATGTGCTCACCAGAGAGAGACAAAGAGAGTGAGAGACAGAAGAAGAGAGAGAGAAAGTGAGAGAGAAAGTGAGAAACTACCCCCCAGGGAGGATGGCCAAGCCACAAACCCTTTTCTTCTATTCCTCTCTTGGAATTTTGGGTGGGCATACACATACACATGCCAGGTGTGATTTTCAAGCTGCCAGTTCCAGGACTCAAACCATGGAGTTGGCAACATGGGCTCTAGTGCCTTAACCTCCACACCACCTGCTGGCCCTCATTTCTCATACTTTTAAGTCACTGCTGCATTTATTTGTGTTTTCCTTCCTCTAACCACAGGGGGGAAAAATAGCCATAATCCTGTTTATTCCCATACAAGCCACTGCAAATGCCTGATTGCCCTGCAGAGGAGCTTCCCGATAAGCCAACACACACCGCACAGGGTTTCAGAGTAGCTGTGGTTACAAATGCTTCTACAGAGACTTCAGTCATTTCTTTTTCCATTCAAAACTTTAATTTCATTTCCTAGGAGCATTATTTCCATAAGCCTATGGGTTTTACATCTCAAGTCACCAGGGATGAGAACAGTAAGAAAGGCCATAGTGGCTTGTTATGGATCCAAAACGCCAATTAAACTAGAAAATCCCGTACCAAAAATAAGTATGAGTTTGAGGTCTACTTTTCAAACCTAAAATGCTTGTTTCTATTCAGGAATTTTCAATATCACCTGATGTCTCCACTTACAGTTTTTAACCAAGATTAACAGCACAATATGAAGCTTTTCTCATTAAACATGGGGGTAGGGGGTGGGGAGGTACCCAAAACATATTCTTCCCTTTGGCTTGATTTGCTTGTAAGGATAAAATGTACCGAAACTGAAAAATCTTTCATTAAAAACTTATAGCTTTGGGACCAGCAGTTAGCGTAATGGCTATGTCACTGGACTCCCACGTAGTCAACCGCGGTTCGAGTCCCGGACCCAGTGGCTTAAAACTCATGCCGGGCGCATGTGCGTGTGTGCCCAAGATCCCGAGAGGAGAAAGGAGGAGACGGGATTGCGTCATGGCCATCCCCCCTGGGGGGGGGTGATTTTTCACTTTCTGTCTCTCTGTCTCTCTCTTTCTGGTGAGCACACGTGCCCTATAGCAAAAACCTCTACAAAAAAATAACTTAATAGCTTTATGAAAACATGTACAGTTGGATGAATTTCTGAAAATACGGGCTCCTATTCTAAACTACATATTCTCTTTCAAATAATCAACATGCAGCATGCTCTTTTATCTGAATCAGCAGCACAGTCTTTCACCTCAGACAGGCAATGCAATAAATGAATCCAATATGAAAAGAAACAAATGCATTCGTTCTTCTTTACCAATACACATCTCTCTTAATAGTATATAAACCCAACTTTTTCCACAAGTCCTTGGTCCTCAGAAGGTACCACAATAGATGCATGTGTGGTAGGAATGAGGCACTCGGCAAGCCTGCAGCAAATAAAACACTGGGCTCTGTTCTTATCATGACTACTTTTGTGACTCTTTTTGGTGAGTGTTGCAATGTCCACCCAAAAGTTTAAAAGAAACTGCAAGAGGGAATAGAAAAGGCAATGAAGAAGTCATTTAAAATGTCAATTAGTTTGTTTCTTATTCTAATTGAAGGAACACTCTCTTGCTTTGAGTCCATTATTCTGATAAGCAACCAAGCAATCATTAGATTTGAACACACCAGTTCCACTCAAAGTCCTTTAGCTGCAAATGTGACCTGAGGCCAGAACTAGAGCAGGAAAGGAGAACATTTGTCCCCACATTAAACAAACAAGAAAATCTCCAATATATCTTTATCCTTTATAATCAGTATAAAAAAGACTTTGTAACCAACCTTGCATCCAAAGAAACATTCATTTACATCAAGTCATATTAGAACTTTAAATATTCATTTTACCTAAATATGTATATATAAAATATAATTTTTAAATACGAGAGGCTTTTTCAGATTACTTAGCTTTGACAGTCTTCTAGCTTATGATATTGTTATAGGCTATCCTAACAAGGGAAATCCTATGCATTTCCCTGTAAATTTAAAATACTTACATTTTATAGCATGATGCTATATAAATGCTCAGTTCATTCTAACCTTGAAAAACACTGACCGCATACTATGAGGCCATTAAGAACTAATAGCTGCAGACGTACCAGACAATGACAGCAAAACACACTTGGTCCCCCCGGGATCTGTTCATAAACATCCCCTTCCAGCATGGCAAACATACTCCTCCCATAGCAGACGCTGTTCTGGGGATAACAAGCAGGGGGCTGGAGCCAGTTGATTTTTCCACTCTAGGCATAATTTCTTACTGTCTCCAACATCAAGAATCTTTTTACAGAAACTGTAAAGATTTTGAAAGAACCTAAGCCTCTCAAATTAAAGGCACTTTGCAAGGGTGGGGGAGAGATGTCATATGCAAATGAGGAAGCTTGACAACTCTTTAATATTTAAGGTCAGACAACCTCTGTAATCTGATTTTCTAGTCCCATTGAGGAGAAAGAAAACCTAGTTTTCCACATGATATAATAACCTAACTCAATATGTTATGTCAATTTGAAGAGGAGACCAAGATACAGAAGGGAATACATACCAGAGGCAGGAAAACGGTTACATCCGAACTCTCCAGCCTCTAAAATCCAATGGTTCCAAAGTAGTCGGAAGCTCATGAGCTCAGTCATGACATCTCTATTTATATTTACAATATATATGCTCATCTAAGGTAGAAATTTTGCAAAAGCCTCTCTGAGAGAAATTGTTACTTTTGCAACCATCTTAAATATGTTGGTCAGCATTCTGTGAGATCTTACAGGGTCCAACAATGAGCATTAGGGAGAGGGAAGAAATTGGACCTTGGGCTGCCAATGCCTGCTGCACTTACACCCATTTTCTTTCCCTCTGAACTGTGGCCTGTCCCACATGACTTAGCCTGCTTCTTATCAGTTTGTTCATAAAAGTTACCCTCCACACACCACAAGCAGGCAGGACTGCTGTACAGGCACTGTCAGGTTCTGCAGCAAAGGCAGTCCGTGTAAACAACCTTGGGATTGCTTCAGAGCCTCCTGCCATGGGATAAGCCATTCTTTTTCTCTGGCTGAACTGCAGTATCCTGGGAACTTATCTGTTTAAGGGGGATAAAAGCAGAGACTCGGTCTCTAGATTTAAACGGAAGAGAAGGTGAAAAAAATGTATATATGTACGTAATTTTCTTAAAATATCTATTATATAATCTAATTTACTTGAAGATTTTCCAATGTATCACATTTATTTTGCTGTATTCTCGAATGCATAGATTCTGACAAAAACATAGACATGCTCATTTCTTATGAGATATTTCTTCTTTTCTTTTTCTTTTTTTCTGGAAGAGCTCTGACATTTCTAGGGGACACAGTATCCCAGCACAGAATACCTGGGAACATTGCCACTAAAAAAAAAAAAAAAAGAAAAAAGAAAAAGCTGCCTGCTGTGACTAGGAGATCACTTTCTTAAAGGGACCCCTTACCTATGTGACTGCAGTACCAATGTCTCCTCTTATTTCTAACCTGCCCCCTATTAAAACTGTGTTCCTCTCCACAGCCCCAATTTAGCCTGGAAGTTGCTCTATAAGACTAATGCCATTAGTTTTGCACCTAAAATATATATATAAATACCGTTCTTTACTAAGATGCATAAGTACATTCCAAAAATTATTTTAAGGTACACCATTCAGTAAATAAAAGACATTATTTTAAATGTCTTATGGAACCCATAGCTTTTCTCAGATCTGGAACTGAAGTCAGCAGTTCTAACAAGCACAGATGTTTCTCTCTTTCTCTCTCTCTCTCTCTCTCTCTCTCTCTCTCTCCCTCCCTCCCTCCCTCCCTCTCTCCCTCTCGCCCTCTCTATGTGTTTTTCTCTCTTCCATTCTATAGCTCTGCATTGCTTTAAAAACCCCTTGGTCACAAAAGAATGCTCCCTCCCATCATCTGCAGCCCCTCACTCTGAACAGAAATGTTTCCACACGCCCAAGTCTGCAAAGAGATGCTCTACACAGGAGGAAAGGCTGGTGGCTTCTTGCCTTCAAGATAGTTCACTTGATTAACCTGCTTTCCTCCCCATCTCTCCCCACTCTCCCATATTCCCTCTCCGCCCCACCAGGAGCAATCAATAATCACCCCACCTCCCAAAACAGGTTAGAACCCAGAATGAGCAAAGAGCCACCTACCATTCCGTGCCTGAGAACTACGATCCTGATCCGCCAGTGTTTGCCCCAGAAATCCTCCCTACTTGTTTCTCATTAACCACATTCCACACTGTAATAAGGAAGAGATTCTTTGGGGGTGGGGAGATTGCTTAAAATTAATAATGGACAGGTAATTTCCAAGAAAACCCAATCTTAAACTCACTCAAGCCCCTAGGAAAGGAGGGGTGAGGAGCAAAAAAGAAATAGGTAAAAATGAAAAAATAAAACAAAAAGGTAAGCATATAACAAGCACCACCCACCCCCATAAAAATAAAGAGAAAAGGGGAGGTTTTTAAAAAAAAAAAAAAAAAAAAAAAGGAAGAGTGGCTTGCTGATTCTCCCTCTTTCACTGTCTGGAAACCATTGTGCAGCGTGATGCTGCCTGTACCATTGTGGAACCTACCAGAGGAGACGGACAGAGGGCTTGGGGAATGGGGTTGCTATGGCAACTGAAAGGAGCACACATGACGTCAAAGCCCAGAGAGGTCTAGGGAGGGGTAGGAAGGGGAAAGAGAAAGAGGAAAAAGTCTATGTGCGGCTACAGCTACCGTGTTTTCTGGTGAAATGAGGACCAGGCACCATGTAACGAAACAAGGTTTGTCAGCAGCCAGTATCAGCATCTACAGCATCAGGCAGCCAGTCTGCACAGCCTGGAGAAACAAGCCACTCGGTGCAGCTCTGGTCCTTTGCACAACAGCACCAAGGAACGAATACCGGCAAACCAAAACACCACTGGAGATGCAGTCAACCTCTGCTTTCAACTCTCTCCTGCAGTATCTCTAAATGTTAAAAGCAAGAGATGGTAATAACCTCAGAGGAGAAGAGAGCATTTGAGTCTCGCCTGAACCCCAGGGGTCATTTGCACAGCACTTTGACTCTTTTCTGTTTTCTTGTTTTCATAAAAATCTAAAGTAAATATTCACTAAGACAAACTTAATAGACTGGTGCTTAGTTTGTAATTTGAATGTAGAAAGAAACTACTGGAAATATGAGGGTTTTTTTTTTTTTAGATAATTCTCTGGAATAAAGGATGCAAATTGTGTAATTATTGTTGGGGGGGGGTAAATGTTTCAAATTTATTTAAATAATTTGCTCTGCCTTTAACTGTTATAAAGGTATTTTAAAGTACATCTTTTGATATCTGCAATAATAGTTTCTTGGAAAAAAGTATTATTAATAATAAGTTTACTGAAATGTTTTAACATAAGGAACATTTTCAATATAAATTTTACCTAAACCATCTCCAGCCTTTGAACTTAAGTTATATGAGCTAATCTAATTTATTTTTCTCTGAAACACTTTTGACATGGATTCTTTTCTATTGCAACCCAGTAATGCTGAGTTTAATACAATTCTCCATTACGTTTTGGAATCAGCATACTTTATGTGAACAAGGAGCTTCTTTTCTCCTGTTAACAGAAAGGGTATAACAGGCAATGGATGCAAACTCAGCAGTGTTCACAGACACTGCAACGCATCATAAAACTAAATGGAACCATATAAGGTTTTGTTGTTTTTGTTGCTGATGTGATTGTTTTATTCAGAAAGGAAATTAGAGAAAGAAAATCTTGGGTCATTTTCTGTCCTTCCCATTCCATTGGACAAGATTTTTTATGTGGTTTTGCTCTAATACCAAGGCTCAACAAGAATTAGTTGATTATCCACCTTTTATGTCTGAAATGGGCCTACCAACAAGATAACTGCCCTATGAAAGAATAAGGATTAATAGCCAAACAATTTTGTAACACAAAGTAACTGAAATACTGACTTTTAAGTTATTGTACCTAACTTTGGATAACAAAAGTCAGTTTCCTAATCCCATTTCTGGGTATATACCCAAAGAAAGTGAAATCAGTGTATCACATTTTCATTGCAGCATTATTCACAGTAACTAAGATTTGAACAACCTAAGTATTGATCAACAGATAAATGGATTTTAATGTATATATCTATACACAATGAAATGCTATTTAGCTTTACAAAATAAATTTTTTAAATGCAAGTTCTGGGAAGAGTAGCTGGCATAATGGCTAACAGTCGCTGGACTCCCACATAGTCGATTGTGGTTTTGTCCTAGACCTGGTGGCTTAAACTCAGCTGGGCATGTGTGCGTGTGTGCCCAAGATCCGGAGAGGAGAATGGAGGGGAAGGGATTGTGGCATGTCCATCCCCCCTGAGGGAATGATTTCTCGCTTCCTGTCTCTCTGTGTCTCTCTGTCTTTTTGGCAAGCACATGTGCCCTATAGCAAAAACCTCTCAAAAAAAAAAAAAAAAAAAAAAAAAAGAAAAATGCAAGTTCTGTTTTTTGAGACAAAGTTTCAGTTAAATAGGAGAAATAAGCTCTGGTACTCTATCACACATCATGGTGGTTATATTTAATAACGTATATTTCAAAATAAGTAAAAGAGAACTTTAAATGTTTTCACCACAGAGAAATGCCAAATAGATATGTTAATTAGCCAGATTTGGTTATTCTATATTGCATACAAGTATCAAAACGTGACATTGGGCCAATTCGTTGCCCAGTAGTTTAGAGTTGTGCACTGGGAATCAGCAGATGGCACAATAGTTATATCTCTGGACTCCCATGTGGTCGACCTTGGTCGAGTCCCAGACCCAGCAGGCTTAAAACTCATGCTGGGCATGTGTGCGTGCATGCCCAAGATCCCAAGAGGAGAATGGAGGAAAAAGGACTGCAGTGTGGTCATCCCCCCGAGGGGTGATTTCTCACCTTCTGTCTCTTTGTCTCTCTGGCGAGCTCATAAGGCCTATAGCAAAAAACTCTCTCTAAAAAAAAACGTTGTATATTAGAAGCAAGAACCTACATGGTCAACTGCAGTTCAAGTCTCAGCTGTGGCAGCTTGAAAACTATGCTGAGTATGTGCATAAGCACGCCCCAAAATCCTGATGGGAAGGAGACACAGAGGAAAGGAATTGTGGCAACCTTGCTAAACCCCACAGGGGAGACTACTGCTCTCGTCCTCTCTAGAGACAGCATGCACCCTCTGGCAATAATGAAAAAAAAAATCGTACTGTACCCCACAAATACATACATTTATTGTCAACTGAAATAAAACTATTTTTAAAAAGTCAACTCCTAATGACTATCAATGAGATAAAAATGATCTTTACTCCTTACTTTACACTGTAAGCACAAATATTTATTCAAAATAAATTGTTCATCTTGAAATTATTTTATTGTACTTCATTGTACATAGAAGCTAAAGCATATAAGGCTATTAAAATAAAATAAATCTTTTAACAGAAAAAAAATGCTTTCTGGGACCAGCAGTTGGCATAATGGCTGTGTCGCTGGATTTCCATGTAGTCGACCGCGGTTCGAGTCCCAGCCCCGGTGGCTTAAACTCACACTGGGCATGTGTGCGTGCATGCCCAAGATCCCGACAGGAGAATGAAGGAGAAGGGATTACGGCATGGCCATCCCCTCTGGGGGGGGTGATTTCTCGCTTTCTGTTTCTCTGTCTCTCTCTGTCTGGTGAGTGCATGTGCCCTATAGCAAAAACCTCTCCAAAAAAAGAAAAAAAGAAAAAAAAAAAACGCTTTCTGACCTTGTAGTAGGCAAGGATTTCTTAAGACACAAGAATGCATAACAAAAAGAAAAAAAAAAAGTTTAAGTAGACTTTATCAAAATTAAAAGCATCCACTTATCTAAAGTCATCATTGAGAAAATAGACAAGTCACAGACTGGAAGTTTTATATATTCATACATATATATATTCTTGATTTATGTATCTAAAAATATTTTGGTATACATAAATTCTAGATTACATAAAAATCTTCCACAACTCAATAATAAATACCAACAAACAATTTTGTTTAATACACAAAAGACTTCAACAGGGACCTGACAAAGGAAGACTTATAAATGGTCAATGAAAACATATTCAACATTCTTAGTCATCAGAAAAATAAACTAAAACCACTATGTAACACCATTTCATGCCCACAAAAATGACTATAATTAAAAAGACTAATACTATCAAATATTGGCAAAGATAAAGACACCAGATAATGGTTACGTCACTGTATTCCCACATGGCCGACCACAGTTCGATTCCCAAACCCAGCAACTTGAAACTAACGCTGGGTGCATGCATGTTCGTGCCCAAAATCCTGAGGAAGGGAACGAAGGAGAAGGGATCGCAATGTGGCCATTTCCTCCCCTGGGGAGGATTTGATTTCTCACTTTTTGTCTCTCTCTGTCTCTCTGGAAAGAGTACACACTCTAAATATATATATATA
>NW_006159556.1:4653340-4684391 GCF_000334495.1 Tupaia belangeri chinensis | reverse complement strand
AACACACTCTTAGCAAAAATCTTTCTAAATATATATAGAGGATATGAAGAAACAAGAACTCTTACATCACTGGTAGGAGAACAAAATGATAAAACTACTTTAGAAAATTGGCAGTTTTTATAATAAGCATAGACCTACAGCATGACTCAGCAATTCTATATTTAAGTATTCACTCAAGAAAATAAAAACGTGTCTACCAAAACATTGTACATGAGTGTATGCCAACTTTGTTTTGATAGGCAAAAATAAGAAAAAACTAAAAGTTTATCAGTACAAGAACAGATAAACAAATTATGATATATTCACATAATAAAATACTACCCAGCTATAAAAGAGAACGGCAATCATGAATCAGTTAAAACCCAGTCATTTTCATACATTAGAAGTTAATTACTTTTCTTGGAACCAACAGATGGCATAGTGATTATGTTGCTGAACTAGCCCATGGCTGACCACGGTCTGAGTCTTAGACCCAGTGCTTTGGAAATCACACTGGGCATGTGCGTGTGCAAGTCCACAATCCCAGGAGGAGAATGGAGGAGAGTGATTGCAGTGTGGTCATTCCCCTTGGGGCAGGGTGACTTCTCACTTTTCCTCTCACTGTTTCTGTCTCTTTTTCTCTCCAGTGAGCACATGTGCCCTAGAGCAAGACCTGCTTAAAAAAAATTAATTATTTTTCTCACCTTTTATTTTTCATTATGTTATTTTTAGTTGACCAGTCACAATTGTTTACATTTACAAGGTACAATATGATGTTTTCATATATGTATACAGTGTGGAGTGATTAAATCAAGCTAATTAATATAGCAATTTCTTCATTTATAGTCTCATAGTCTCTGAAATTTACTCTTAGTTATTTTGAGATATACATTATTTTATTTTTTACTATCGTCTCCCTGCTGTACAATTGATCTAAAAACTTAATTCCTCTTCTCTAACTAAAACTTTAGCTAACAAACTGTTTTCAAAGATATGGACTCTTTATGGCACCCTTAGTACAAAGAGTGATAGAGTTCAACCTCGCTGGTAGACTTTGAGATGGATTTTACTAAATAGGGTTTTAATTCTCAATCTACTCATTCCAGTAATATTCCGAGTATTAAAATGATCTTTTAATTCTATTCAATAGACTTTAGAAAAAGCAATTCCCTAAAGTTTGATCACGCAATGAAAGTGAGTTAAAAAATCAGCACCTAAATAGTTCCCATAAAACAAAAACTCTTCAAGGTTCTCAATAAGATGATTCTACTGTATTTCTCTATTGATATTTTTTTAATCAAACACAATATTTTGAGCATTTCCTCTCCTCAAAATACTTTTTTTCTATGAAAAGAGGAACAAAACAACAAAAAAAGAGGGAACAGAAGAAAAAACAGATACATATTGGCATTATTGTGTTTGTCACCATGTAACTCCCACAGAAGTTTCTCCTTCCTTACTTTCTTTTTTTCTTTAATTTTGGCAGAAGGCACATGCACTTGTCAGAGTGAAACAGAGAAAGAGCAAGAGAGAAAGTGAGAAAGCACCCCTCATGGGAAAGGTCATGTGCAATCCCTTCTCCTCCAATTCTCCCTCCTTTTGTGATTTTGAGCATGTATGCAAATATGTATTTCAAGCATTTGGGTCTGGGGCTCAAACCACAATTGGCCATGTGGTATCCAGTCATCCTAACCACTGTGCCACAGTGTGGACCTTCTTCCTTTCATTTGGCATTTATCATACTGTATTTTACATTTCTGTAATTTTATGAATATATATCTCATCCTATATTTGACTGTAACTTAATCTTTATTTTGTAGTGTGTCCTTGGAATTTCCCTTTTCCAGGAGTTTAGCATATCATCTTATACATGGTAGGTTACTAGTAAATGTTTATTGTTAATTATAATTATCTATTTAATTTTATTTTTTTATTTATTAAATTTATTTATTATTATTTTTAATTTGCTATAGGACACATGTGCTCACCAGAGGGAGACAGGGAGAGAGAGGGAAAGTGAAAAGCAAGCTACTAGGTCTAGTACTCAAACCATGGTCAGCCATATGGGAGTCCAGTGCCTCAACTGCCACACCACCAGCTACAATTCTTTTTATCAGCTGTTTTAGTTTATTGCCTTGCTGATAAAACAAAAATCATATCTGAGTCTGAGCTTCTCATAAAGAATACAGGTTTAGGGCTAGGATGTGGTGTGGTGGTTAAAGCAGCTAGATCCCACATGGCTTAGCCTGTGGTTTGAGTCCCAGATCTGGGTGACTTACAAAACACACTGGGAAAGGTACAAGCATACCCAAAATCCCAAAAGGAGGAAGAAATAAAGGAAAAGGGATTGCATAATGACTATTACCAGGGGTGGGGGGATGTGCTTCCTCTCTCTCTCTCTCTCTCTCTCTCTCTCTCTCTCCTCTTCTCTAGCAAGTACACACATCCTCTGGCAAGAAAGGAAAGGGAAAGAAAAGAAAAAGAAAAAAGAAAAAAGAAGAAAATACAAGTTTATTTAGATCAGTTTTAGAGGTTTAAGGTTAAGAGTCTGTATCTGGAAGCGTCTTCATGTTGGTGGGGACTCTTTCTATAGTCCCAAGGCAATATAGGGTATCAGGTGGCAAGAACCTGCACGTGTGTATGTGTCTCTATGTCTATCTCATTCCTTCTCCTTGAAAGTCCACCAGGATTCAACTGTGGGGGCCCCACCCTAATATCTTTATTCAATTCTAATCAATTCCCAAAGTCCTTATCTTTTGACATCTTGTCTGATAAAGTTTCCTTCCTCTTAATACCATCACAATGGCTTACCAAATTTCAACACAAAAACTTGGAAGGGATGGATTCAAACCATAGCTCTAACTATCAAAACGTTCCATCTCAAAAATAATAAATTTTGGGGACCAGCAGGCGGCATGGTGGTTAAGGTGCTGGACACTCCCACATGGCTGACCATGGTTCAAGTCCTGGACATGGTAGCTTGCTTTCTCACTTTCCCTCTCTCTCTCTCTCTCTCTCTGCCTGTCTCTCTCTCTCTGATCAAATTAAAATAAATAAATGTATAAATAAAATAAATAAAGTTAAATAATTCTTTTAAAAATAATAATAATAAAGTGTTAAGTTTGAAGATATTCAGTATTAATGCAGGTAACATCTATCTCAATATAACATATTTGAACTTTATGTTGAGGTACTAGAAACAGCTTAACTGTTTCAAACTCTTTTCAAGATACTTTCAGATGAACAGAGGTCATTTGAAAGTAAATCTATGAGTACCATCAATCTATGAGTACCATCAATCATAAGAATTTTTAAAATAAGAGTTTTAAATGATTAAGTTAATGTGAGTTCTTATTTTCAAAATTACATAGTTGTGGGGCTGGAGCTGAACTCCTACATGGCTGACCATAGTTCAAGTCCCAGAACCGGTGGCTTGCTTTCTCGCTTTCTTGTTCATTCTCTCTCTCTCTCTTTCTCTCTCTCTCTCTCTCTATCTCTCTCTTTCTTTCTCTGTGTGTGTGTGTGTCTGTGTGTGTCTTGCTCTGGTCAAATTAAAAATAATAATGATAAATAAAATAAAGGAAATAATTCTTTAAAAACAATTCAATATAAAAACACAGAATTGTATTTAGTAACTTTTTTTTACACATCTATTGATTTAAATGCATATGTGTATTCTATGGTAAAACTGAAGATATTCCAGAATATCTCTTGTTCTCTCAGCAAGGAGATCACTCTCTTTCACAAATACAAAATAAAATAATAATAATAATAATAAACTAAATAAATGATTCTAAAATTTTTTTAAAGTTTCAGATGCACTGCATACAATGTCTCCCTTTTAGAAAAGGTTTTTGTTTATTTGTTTGATTTTTTTTTAATATTAAAAATTTTTTTTAAGTTTTTGCCATAGGACATTTGTGTTTGCTGGAAAGAGACGGAGAGACAGTGAGAGGGAAAGTGAGAAATCACCCCCAATGAGGAATAACCATGCCACAATCTCTTCTCTGCCATTTTTCTTTTGGGATTTTGGGCATGTATAAGCACATGTCCAGCATGATTTTCAAGCCCCCAGGTCTAGTTAGCCATGTGGAGTCCAGTGCCTTAATCACCATGCCACCTACTGGCCCATCAAACAGAGTTTTTTGTTTGTTTGTTTCTTTCTTTCTTTCTTTTTTTGGAGAGGTTTTTGCTATAGGGCGCGTGCGCTCACCAGACAGACAGAGAGAGACAGAGAGACAGAAAGCGAGAAATCACCCCCCTCAAAGGGGATGGTCACGCCGCAATCCCTTCTCCTCCATTCTCCTTTTGGGATCTTGGGCACACACGCACATGCGCCCAGCGTGAGTTTTAAGCCACTGGGTCCAGAACACGAACCAAGGTCGACTACATGGGAGTCCAGTGACATAGTCATTATGCTAACTGCTGGTCCCTCAAATGGAGTTTTTAATTAATGTCTCTTATCATTCTGTTGGGATGGAAAACACACAGCCAACAGTTTAACCATGGCCAGGCCAACAGTTTAACCATGGCCATAATGATCTTTGTTGGAATTAATTTAAAATGCCAGTGGCTCCTAATAAAATAAACTTTGTGGTATTTCCTCATCATGTAGAAGAAGGGACCTACCTTTGCACTTACTCTTTTTTTTTTTAACTAAGACTTTATCTTTTAGAGCACTTTCAGGTTTATAGAAAAACTGAGTAGAAAAATACTGAGAAATCTTATATGCCCTGCTTCCCTCTCCACAACTTTTCCTTTTAACATCTTGCATTGTGGTACATTTGTTACAATTAATGAACCAATATTAATACATTATTATTACTAAAGTCCACAGTTGGCATTAGAGTTCATTTTTTATGTTATGTAGTTCTGTAGGTTTTGACAAATATATAATGTCACGTTGCACTCACTTTTAATTTTCTTCTTGCTTAGGAGTCAATTTTACATTCAGAAAATAATTGTGCTCACATCAAAAGAAAGTAGATAAAATTGGTCTACTGAAAGTTTTTCCCAGAGGACAGAGCACTACTGTTAGAATTCAATGACGAAAAAATGTACTTTGAACCAATTTTTATTAAGCTTATAAAAGCATTGATTTTTTTTTGACTAGGAACCCCCATAACTAGCAAAATTATGTTCCTTTGTGGTTAAACATACTTTGACTCTAAATGTTGAATGCCTGCAATGATGAAAATAGCTATACACAGCTTCTCAATATCATTATAGCCTTTTTTTAAAGTCTGGATTAGTTCATAAATGATAATGAGGGGAAAGTCTAATTTAAAATAATATCAAAGAAGCTTAAGCCTCCTCAGGTAGTAACAGCTTAAAAATCTAATTAGTCTATTTGTCTTTTGAACAACAATGCTAATAGAAAACTGCCTTTTCTTAGATCCCTGCAGAAGCTGGTCTGTGAGATAAAGAAATAGTTATTCTTGCCAGACATCCTTGGATTTATCCACAATTCAATCCATGCACATCTGTAGCAATTCTAATTTTTCTTATCCTTGCTTTGCTGCAGTGTCCCAGAGGCATGACAAAAGCATGAAGATATCATGCATTGCATTTGAGTTTGGTCTAGAAATCCAACCTTTTGCCACTCTGCAGCAACTTATGTCTTCATCAAAAGAGCTCTTCCCACCTGTGCTTCTGATTTGTCATTGTAATGCTCAAAAGGTTGTCACTGAGGCAAGCTTAGATACAACATATAAGCCCAAAATTGTGTAACTAAATTTAAAATAAAGTTAAGAGAGATTATCTATAAACATTGATATGAGAAGATTTTTGCAATCATCTAATTAGTGAATTCTGGGTCTATAAATCAGGACAATAGCATAAGTAATAGTGATAAATGGTAATAGTATCCAAACACTCAAAAAAATAATAACCACAGTTAAAAATACAAGATTTGGTATGTATAATCACATATTTAAGTTAAATACTCATCAATATAAACTTGTATGTATAGCTTATGTCTGGTTTGATTATCAACAACAAAAAATCTTAAAAATATCCTAAACATGCCATATAGTCATCTGATGTGACTTCAATCCCCATATCTTTTTCTCAATGTTAAATTCAAGAGGAAGGCAGGGAAGTAGAAATTTAATTCTGAAAACTGTCTAGATCCATGAAAATGGAGCAATAATGATAGGAACTGAATTTGACATATCTTGTATATATACAAAATGATGAAAAGATTTTTAAAATAATGTCTACCTACTTCTAAAGCTTATTAGAAATGTAGTGCAAAATAATATTGGCTTCATTTATCAAATTTTGTTAAAATCACAGCTATGATGCTCCTGTCTGTGTGACCTAAGTAGATTACATGATTCTTCTCCATTCCCCAATTTACTCATTGACATAACAGGAATAATAATATTCACTTCACAGACTTATCAAAGAAACAATTTAGATCATATATGTGACAGTACTTGGCACAACCCTTGGCCTCTGAGAGTCACTCAATAGACAGTGGACATTCAACCGAATCTATTTACAATTTGAGAGATGTAGCCCACACTTAAACTTAAGTTTTCCAATGTCACTTTGTAAGCTAATGCTGTCCAATGACCCAGAAGCAGTCATCTTCTGTTGATTGGTAATGTTCCAAAAGTGTATACACCAAAAGGAGATGCAGTGGATCATGTACTACTTGGCAGTGTTGTAACAGTGCTACAGAAATAATAATAAACTTTAAGAAATTGGACCCTAACTGCCAGTCATAGTTGAGCTACTATTCAGGACATCAGCTACTCTCACTGGAAATTTCCCATAGAAAATTCAGACACCTTGGTCAGCAGATATTCAGAGAGATACTCTCCCACAAGAAACAGAGAACTAAATCCAAAAATGAAAACTAAACAAAAAATAGTGTAACTTTTGGAGTTCTGTGACAGTCTTAGAATCAATGCAACCAGCAAGTCACAAGGGAAAATATAAGTACAAAACACCCTGCTGGAGATTTGGGGACAAAAAGTCTGAGAAATGGTCTCCATCAAAAAAGATTTCATGATCATATTGAAAAACTGGTTCACTTGGGAAATAATCTTTAAGTCCCTAAATGCAGGGTAACAACAATGAAATCTCTAGTTTGGAGAGGGAAGACCTCAACACGGGCCTGCACACTAAAAATAAGGATCTCAAATACTTTATTTATTTAGAGAAGGAAGACAGTCCATAAAAATGGAGACTTAGGTCTCAGTTTCACAGTGACTACTCATGAGGTGTTAGTCAGGTAGTAGCTGTCTAGATTTCAGTGTTTTCATCTACAATGTATCAGGTCTGGATAACATAATAATTATGGTTCTACAGCAAATGGAAGGAGACTCTTAAGATGATTCTTAAGCAATAATAGAATTTTGACAGTTGGAGATTTAATAAGAATAGACTTAAAGAGATAGCATGATAGGATGAAAGTTAAGAGATAACTCTCTCTCCTCTTCTCTAGCAAGTACACACATCCTCTGGCAAGAAAGGAAAGGGAAAGAAAAGAAAAAGAAAAAAGAAAAAAGAAGAAAATACAAGTTTATTTAGATCAGTTTTAGAGGTTTAAGGTTAAGAGTCTGTATCTGGAAGCGTCTTCATGTTGGTGGGGACTCTTTCTATAGTCCCAAGGCAATATAGGGTATCAGGTGGCAAGAACCTGCACGTGTGTATGTGTCTCTATGTCTATCTCATTCCTTCTCCTTGAAAGTCCACCAGGATTCAACTGTGGGGGCCCCACCCTAATATCTTTATTCAATTCTAATCAATTCCCAAAGTCCTTATCTTTTGACATCTTGTCTGATAAAGTTTCCTTCCTCTTAATACCATCACAATGGCTTACCAAATTTCAACACAAAAACTTGGAAGGGATGGATTCAAACCATAGCTCTAACTATCAAAACGTTCCATCTCAAAAATAATAAATTTTGGGGACCAGCAGGCGGCATGGTGGTTAAGGTGCTGGACACTCCCACATGGCTGACCATGGTTCAAGTCCTGGACATGGTAGCTTGCTTTCTCACTTTCCCTCTCTCTCTCTCTCTCTCTCTCTCTGTCTCTCTCTCTCTGATCAAATTAAAATAAATAAATGTATAAATAAAATAAATAAAGTTAAATAATTCTTTTAAAAATAATAATAATAAAGTGTTAAGTTTGAAGATATTCAGTATTAATGCAGGTAACATCTATCTCAATATAACATATTTGAACTTTATGTTGAGGTACTAGAAACAGCTTAACTGTTTCAAACTCTTTTCAAGATACTTTCAGATGAACAGAGGTCATTTGAAAGTAAATCTATGAGTACCATCAATCTATGAGTACCATCAATCATAAGAATTTTTAAAATAAGAGTTTTAAATGATTAAGTTAATGTGAGTTCTTATTTTCAAAATTACATAGTTGTGGGGCTGGAGCTGAACTCCTACATGGCTGACCATAGTTCAAGTCCCAGAACCGGTGGCTTGCTTTCTCGCTTTCTTGTTCATTCTCTCTCTCTCTCTTTCTCTCTCTCTCTCTCTCTATCTCTCTCTTTCTTTCTCTGTGTGTGTGTGTGTCTGTGTGTGTCTTGCTCTGGTCAAATTAAAAATAATAATGATAAATAAAATAAAGGAAATAATTCTTTAAAAACAATTCAATATAAAAACACAGAATTGTATTTAGTAACTTTTTTTTACACATCTATTGATTTAAATGCATATGTGTATTCTATGGTAAAACTGAAGATATTCCAGAATATCTCTTGTTCTCTCAGCAAGGAGATCACTCTCTTTCACAAATACAAAATAAAATAATAATAATAATAATAAACTAAATAAATGATTCTAAAATTTTTTTAAAGTTTCAGATGCACTGCATACAATGTCTCCCTTTTAGAAAAGGTTTTTGTTTATTTGTTTGATTTTTTTTTAATATTAAAAATTTTTTTTAAGTTTTTGCCATAGGACATTTGTGTTTGCTGGAAAGAGACGGAGAGACAGTGAGAGGGAAAGTGAGAAATCACCCCCAATGAGGAATAACCATGCCACAATCTCTTCTCTGCCATTTTTCTTTTGGGATTTTGGGCATGTATAAGCACATGTCCAGCATGATTTTCAAGCCCCCAGGTCTAGTTAGCCATGTGGAGTCCAGTGCCTTAATCACCATGCCACCTACTGGCCCATCAAACAGAGTTTTTTGTTTGTTTGTTTCTTTCTTTCTTTCTTTTTTTGGAGAGGTTTTTGCTATAGGGCGCGTGCGCTCACCAGACAGACAGAGAGAGACAGAGAGACAGAAAGCGAGAAATCACCCCCCTCCAAGGGGATGGTCACGCCGCAATCCCTTCTCCTCCATTCTCCTTTTGGGATCTTGGGCACACACGCACATGCGCCCAGCGTGAGTTTTAAGCCACTGGGTCCAGAACACGAACCAAGGTCGACTACATGGGAGTCCAGTGACATAGTCATTATGCTAACTGCTGGTCCCTCAAATGGAGTTTTTAATTAATGTCTCTTATCATTCTGTTGGGATGGAAAACACACAGCCAACAGTTTAACCATGGCCAGGCCAACAGTTTAACCATGGCCATAATGATCTTTGTTGGAATTAATTTAAAATGCCAGTGGCTCCTAATAAAATAAACTTTGTGGTATTTCCTCATCATGTAGAAGAAGGGACCTACCTTTGCACTTACTCTTTTTTTTTTTAACTAAGACTTTATCTTTTAGAGCACTTTCAGGTTTATAGAAAAACTGAGTAGAAAAATACTGAGAAATCTTATATGCCCTGCTTCCCTCTCCACAACTTTTCCTTTTAACATCTTGCATTGTGGTACATTTGTTACAATTAATGAACCAATATTAATACATTATTATTACTAAAGTCCACAGTTGGCATTAGAGTTCATTTTTTATGTTATGTAGTTCTGTAGGTTTTGACAAATATATAATGTCACGTTGCACTCACTTTTAATTTTCTTCTTGCTTAGGAGTCAATTTTACATTCAGAAAATAATTGTGCTCACATCAAAAGAAAGTAGATAAAATTGGTCTACTGAAAGTTTTTCCCAGAGGACAGAGCACTACTGTTAGAATTCAATGACGAAAAAATGTACTTTGAACCAATTTTTATTAAGCTTATAAAAGCATTGATTTTTTTTTGACTAGGAACCCCCATAACTAGCAAAATTATGTTCCTTTGTGGTTAAACATACTTTGACTCTAAATGTTGAATGCCTGCAATGATGAAAATAGCTATACACAGCTTCTCAATATCATTATAGCCTTTTTTTAAAGTCTGGATTAGTTCATAAATGATAATGAGGGGAAAGTCTAATTTAAAATAATATCAAAGAAGCTTAAGCCTCCTCAGGTAGTAACAGCTTAAAAATCTAATTAGTCTATTTGTCTTTTGAACAACAATGCTAATAGAAAACTGCCTTTTCTTAGATCCCTGCAGAAGCTGGTCTGTGAGATAAAGAAATAGTTATTCTTGCCAGACATCCTTGGATTTATCCACAATTCAATCCATGCACATCTGTAGCAATTCTAATTTTTCTTATCCTTGCTTTGCTGCAGTGTCCCAGAGGCATGACAAAAGCATGAAGATATCATGCATTGCATTTGAGTTTGGTCTAGAAATCCAACCTTTTGCCACTCTGCAGCAACTTATGTCTTCATCAAAAGAGCTCTTCCCACCTGTGCTTCTGATTTGTCATTGTAATGCTCAAAAGGTTGTCACTGAGGCAAGCTTAGATACAACATATAAGCCCAAAATTGTGTAACTAAATTTAAAATAAAGTTAAGAGAGATTATCTATAAACATTGATATGAGAAGATTTTTGCAATCATCTAATTAGTGAATTCTGGGTCTATAAATCAGGACAATAGCATAAGTAATAGTGATAAATGGTAATAGTATCCAAACACTCAAAAAAATAATAACCACAGTTAAAAATACAAGATTTGGTATGTATAATCACATATTTAAGTTAAATACTCATCAATATAAACTTGTATGTATAGCTTATGTCTGGTTTGATTATCAACAACAAAAAATCTTAAAAATATCCTAAACATGCCATATAGTCATCTGATGTGACTTCAATCCCCATATCTTTTTCTCAATGTTAAATTCAAGAGGAAGGCAGGGAAGTAGAAATTTAATTCTGAAAACTGTCTAGATCCATGAAAATGGAGCAATAATGATAGGAACTGAATTTGACATATCTTGTATATATACAAAATGATGAAAAGATTTTTAAAATAATGTCTACCTACTTCTAAAGCTTATTAGAAATGTAGTGCAAAATAATATTGGCTTCATTTATCAAATTTTGTTAAAATCACAGCTATGATGCTCCTGTCTGTGTGACCTAAGTAGATTACATGATTCTTCTCCATTCCCCAATTTACTCATTGACATAACAGGAATAATAATATTCACTTCACAGACTTATCAAAGAAACAATTTAGATCATATATGTGACAGTACTTGGCACAACCCTTGGCCTCTGAGAGTCACTCAATAGACAGTGGACATTCAACCGAATCTATTTACAATTTGAGAGATGTAGCCCACACTTAAACTTAAGTTTTCCAATGTCACTTTGTAAGCTAATGCTGTCCAATGACCCAGAAGCAGTCATCTTCTGTTGATTGGTAATGTTCCAAAAGTGTATACACCAAAAGGAGATGCAGTGGATCATGTACTACTTGGCAGTGTTGTAACAGTGCTACAGAAATAATAATAAACTTTAAGAAATTGGACCCTAACTGCCAGTCATAGTTGAGCTACTATTCAGGACATCAGCTACTCTCACTGGAAATTTCCCATAGAAAATTCAGACACCTTGGTCAGCAGATATTCAGAGAGATACTCTCCCACAAGAAACAGAGAACTAAATCCAAAAATGAAAACTAAACAAAAAATAGTGTAACTTTTGGAGTTCTGTGACAGTCTTAGAATCAATGCAACCAGCAAGTCACAAGGGAAAATATAAGTACAAAACACCCTGCTGGAGATTTGGGGACAAAAAGTCTGAGAAATGGTCTCCATCAAAAAAGATTTCATGATCATATTGAAAAACTGGTTCACTTGGGAAATAATCTTTAAGTCCCTAAATGCAGGGTAACAACAATGAAATCTCTAGTTTGGAGAGGGAAGACCTCAACACGGGCCTGCACACTAAAAATAAGGATCTCAAATACTTTATTTATTTAGAGAAGGAAGACAGTCCATAAAAATGGAGACTTAGGTCTCAGTTTCACAGTGACTACTCATGAGGTGTTAGTCAGGTAGTAGCTGTCTAGATTTCAGTGTTTTCATCTACAATGTATCAGGTCTGGATAACATAATAATTATGGTTCTACAGCAAATGGAAGGAGACTCTTAAGATGATTCTTAAGCAATAATAGAATTTTGACAGTTGGAGATTTAATAAGAATAGACTTAAAGAGATAGCATGATAGGATGAAAGTTAAGAGATAACATTTCCCTAATCAAAGTGAGTAGGAAGGTAGTGAGAGAAATGGAAAATCTTCAGCCAGATTGTCTCCTAGGCAAAATATACAAACCAGCAATTATGTTGTAGATGAAAATGTAAGACAGTGAGAGTGGATCCACTACTGAAGTCAGTTCTGGCTTTTTGAATTATTTAGTAAATATTAGCTAATAATATTTAAGTCACAGTTGTTATAAATTGTATAACTATTATCAACAATATCATCATAAACATGATTATTATTATACGTATTATCTATTGAAAGCATGCTCTGTACCAAGCACTAGGCTAGATTTATAGACATTGGTTCTAATCTCACAGCATTTCTTGACCAGTCTCTCATTCACATCTATTGTATATCTCAGCTGTCCCACACTCTTCATATAGTAGGAAGATTATTATTCCTACCTGATATGAAAGAAAACTGAAAATTAGAAAGATTTTAAGTCACTTGTTTAGGAATACAAATGACCACTATATGAGTCAGGATTTAAGTCTATGCACATCTAACTGAAGTTCGTACATTCAGAGAAGTTAAGGGAAAAATACTAGCACAATTAAGTTACAAAAGTTGTATCCCCTAATAGGAAGATCTCTGGACATTCTCAATGAGATCTCTAGATCACTGCCCATCAGTACTTTTGTCTTGTATGATACTTACGGAAAACTGGTAATCATGGCAACTACAACCTTGGGAGCTAAAGCAAAGAAACTTCCAAATAAGAAAGGCAGAAGAAGCATCCAAGGATGTGGCACAACACAGCTTTTTAAACGTGACATGGCTGTGAACTGCTGAGAACCAGCAACAGCTAATGGAACACCTGGTGTTATGCTATGAGAAATGCGACTGCTCTTCTTTGAGCAAAGGCTTTAAGCCAACTGTGAATTTAAAAGACAAAATTTCTGTCTCTTTAAATAGTTAACAGTCCCTAAATCAAAAACCTATTTATTTCACATATGCAGTGTAGAAGGGATATTGATCGTCTTTCAAACACAGCTGTACACTTTGACTAGAAACGTCACCCATAGAAATGTAATGCATGGTGTTATGAATGCACATATATTCACATGCAAACAACTACAGCAACATGCATTCATCCAGTCAACAGTCATTGCATTTCTATTACACATGTTAAAGACAAAAACTTGTTCAGATATTACTTCTATTCTTTCAAGGTGCTCAATGTTTTTTAGAGATGGATATAAAAGAGTATAAAGGAAAGGGTTTTTAATTCCTAAATCATTAGAATGATAGGAATAAAAGTTTAGAAAAGATTATTTATAGCTGGGAGGGTCAGGAAACTTTAGAAATGTGTGTGCACACATGCACAGCATAGTTGGTGATATATTTTATGGAAAATTCCTAGGAAAGTAGAGAAAGAATCTCTAATAAGGAGACCATGGTCAAAGATTTATGACACAAATAGAGAAATGGGCTAGGTTACTCACTACCAAAAGAACACCAAGAAATTGCAACAGCTTCTAGTGATGAATTTTGGAGAGATAATCCAAAAATGAAGCTCAAATCACAAAACATATAAAAATTAAATAGAAATAAGATTCAGTTTACAGTAGTCTCCCCTTATCGATGGTTTCAGTTACCCATAGTCAATCATGTTCCAAAAATGTTAAATGGAAAATTCCACAAAAAATCCATTTATAAGTTCAAAATGCTACCTAACAATGCCTCACCATTCACCTCACTTCATCTCATCACACAGGCATTTTATCATCTCACGTCATCACAAGAAGGATAAGCACAGTACCATGAGATATTCTGGGAGAGGGAGAGTCCCCAGTCACATAACCTTATTATAATATATTATTGCAATTGTTCTGATTTAATGTTATTAATAGCTTATTATTGTTATTCTCTTATTATTATTAATCTCTTACTGTGTCTAATTTATAAATTAAGTTTTATTATAGGTATGTATATATGTATAGGGAAAAGCATAATATATAGAGTTCAGCACTAACTTCAGTTTCAAACATCTGCGAGGGGCCTTGGAACCTATCCCCCACAGATAAAGGGGAATTTCTGAATTAGAAATATCAGTCAAATAGAAAAAACTCTCATTCCATGAAAGTACTTACTTACCTTATGTGTGAGCTTCTTAGAACTTTTCTATAACAAGCTCTGGGTATAAACACTGTGTTCTGCTAAATTAAGTGAATGCTTTTTGAAAATTTTTTTTTTTAAAAAATTAAATTCAGCATTCCCATTCCTAAAGTGAAGATTACTGCATTCTAAACATTTTCTCTGTGGTTGGCATTCTAAACCACAGGAGACAAACTTCTGGGAAAATCTTCCTGTGGATCCCTCCTGGCCCTTGCTGGGGTCTCTGCTCTAGAGTAGCCCATCAGAGCCAGTGGGAAACATGACAGCTTTCTAAGTAGGCAGCCATTTCCAAGGCTGGGCATGCAATATGTCATTCATCCAAATTCTCCAGCAGCCAGTCATTCCCTGTGAGATAGCTATCTTAAAGAGATTGAAGAGACCATTGATGAAGTTTAGTCACTTCTCAAGACTGTCGTCATCTCATCAAGTTAGTACTGCTACTCTGCTATGAGGATCGCACAGATTCTCTGTGGTTTAAGGCAATTCTTGTTGGGATCTCTGAGGACAGGTGGCCACAGCTGCAGCAGCTTCCAGTATAGCTCTACTGCTTGATTGTCAGAAGACCTGGGTTTCTAAAAAGGAGACATGGTGTTGCATCTACGACCTGTGGAGAGGCTGACCTGGCAATGAAAACAGCACAAGGGGCCAGCAGGTGGTGTGAAGGTCAAGGCAGCTGGATTCCACATAGCTGACTCCATGGCTTGAGTCCCAAACCTGATGGCTTGAGAACCATATCAGTTACATGTGCATGCATCTCCAAAATCCCGAGAGATGGATGAAGAGATGAAAGGAAAGGAGAAGAATGAGACAAGGAAGGAGAGAGAATTTTGGTGTGGCCATGACCCCTAGGTCATGATTTCTCATTTTCCCCCTCTTTCTCTCTCTGTCTCTGTCTCTCACCAGTGAGCCCACGTACCCTAAAGAACACAGCACAACAACTGCAGCCACGAGCAGCACCTTCCATTGTGCTTCTGCTGCTGAGTTTCTTAGTCCAGTGGCAGGTCTTGGTGAATGGATCAGAGCCAAAAGGGCTGGGTAACCTAAAATCTTATGGAGAAGGGAATGGTAATCTCTCCTTCATTAGGGGGTAAGTTTCATGAGAGCAAGGACCTTTTGAGTCTATTTATGGTTGTATCTACCATACTTAGAAGAGTTCATAGTAAATATTCAATCCATTCTTGTTCAATGAATGAAAAATAAGTGGATTGGTGAATTACTAAAACAACCAAATATGAACAATACCAGGAGAAAAGGTTTTTTGGACCCAAATAGGATCCTCGCACCATGATCTAACCCCAGTGTTGGCCAGTCCAAGATCACAGGTATGCACCATGTGTCTGATATGCTCAGGAAGGTCCTGGGATGTGAACTAGGATCTTCCCCATGTGGATCCAGTTACATTACCACTGCACCACCACCTGGCCTCAGGAACAAGTGTTTTGTTTTGTTTTGTTTGGAGAGGTTTTTTGTTATAGGGCGTGTACGCTCGCCAGAAAGACAGAGAGAGACAGAGAGACAGAAAGCGAGAAATCACCCCCCAGGGGGAATGGCCATGCCATAATCCCTTCTCCTCCATTCTCTTGGGATCTTGGGCACACATGCACACACACTCAGCATGAGTTTAAGCCACCAGGTCCAAGACTCGAACCATGGTCGACTACATGGCAGTCCAGCGACATAGCTGCTGGTCCCAGGAACAAGTGTTTTTGATTAAGTCTCTCAGCTTCTGCTGTTGCCCTGCTATAGTCTTCCCTATGCAAAATCTTACAATTGCTTACACCACAAATTCCTTATCATGGCCTGCCAGGGCCCACAGATTCTCACTCCTGGCTCTTTTTCTGACCTCATTTCTTCTTCTTGCCTTCACTGACCTCTACTGTTTCTCAAACAAGTCAAGATTGCTTTTGGCTCACTACTTTTCATATTTTGTTTCTTCTTTGCAGAATTCTCTTCCTTAATGTGCACCATTTGTACCTCTATTCATTCGAAACTTACTGTGAGGTCTGAAGAGAGCATTTTGACACACCTGTCTTAAAGAATATCTCACATCGCCTCTATCTAGCCTTTATTCAGTGACTATTTTTCTTTACAGGAGTTATCCTTTTCTGACATATTAAATGTTTATGTGCTTATTTTCAGTCTCTCCCTCTAAAATGTATGAGCAAGGGGACGATGTTTTGTTTTGTGTTGTTTACCCGTGGATCCAGCACCCAGAACAACACCTGATATGCAGTAGATATGCTACAGGAATATTTGGTGAATGACTGAATGCAACAATCTTTTGAATTGGCTCTGACATCCTTGAAAATTCTGTTAAGAGATGATATCATTCAGTTACTAAGCATAACAGGTCCTTTTTTTTTTGTACCTCATGCTGGGATAGGTCTTGGGATAGGCACACAAGAAAGATACATAAATCGCTCATTGACCTTGACCTCAAAGAGCTTGGGGCAGAATTTGAACATGTTCCATGAGTTGCTCCAGGCAATATACAAAGTGTAAAAAGAAAACAGTTCTTCCTAGTTTTTCTGGCAGGTGGGAAAGGCTTCATGGAGTAAGTGAAACATAGACTTGAAAGAACTTTCCATAAAGAATAGACAGCATAAACATGCTCAAGGCAGCATGAAACAGTCTTGGGAGATTGGGGGCGGGAGAGGTCAGGTAGGGAAAATAGGTAAGTATAGTTGGAGCTCAAAAGCCCAGGGCCCAAGAATACATGTGCACTGATAGTTGAGGCTTCACAGAAGAAAAGAACTGATAGCTTATTTCCCACAATAAGGATTTGGAACTCTACCCTGCTACTCAAAGAATCTTCCCAAGACACAGCCTTGAAGGACCATTACTACTTTAAGGCCAGAAAGCAAAGAAACCTCAATCTCTAGGTACATGCATGACAACTCCACTACCAGCATTACTATATTGTAACAATCATCTTGCATGTCAATAATACCTAAAAAGAAACATGAAAATCATGTGGCTTATTGGCAAGTGGACTCCTTTTGAGGTTGGACTGTTATTTGACTTTATTTCATTTTCTATTAAAATGTGGTTTGCTCAACATCTGTTGTATGATGGACTCTAGTCTCCAATTTCGTAATTGCCACCCCTTTCTGAAGTTCTGGTTCCTCTGGCATCAACTCTCTTCTGAAGACATGGTCACAATAATTTATTGACTTTGCTTGAAGTAATTCAACCCTATGCTCTGCCTTTGCATAAGTCTAAACAAAGAGAACAGGCCAATAACCAATAAGGATTAATACTGACATACTACCTTTCCTAACCATTTTAGTCCTGAGCTTCAGGCCTTTGGCTTCTCAGTTTTCCTGTCACAAACCTCTAATGCATTCATGTAGTCGACTTGTTTTTACTTTTTTAAGTGAAATCCTTTTTCTTTTCCTTCAACAAAATCTCACACAGAGCCCAGTGTTTAAAATCTGTAATGTTTTATTAATGATAAATACATTATGCATGTTTAAATTTGTACTACTTGTTGATAGTAAATGTGATCAATGAGCAGAGTTGCTTTTTTGATGAGCCAGATGTTTTCAATACTGACTTACGGATGATAGTTATGGTCTTATTGTTCCCAGCATGAAATTGGTTTTTGTGGGTTTTGTTAGAAAGTAAATAAACAAACAAACAAAAGCTGGATCCGTTTCATAGATCCTAAGTTTACAAAAGAAAAAGAGAGTTCGAGAAACCAAAGCAGGTCTGGAAACCACAGTTCATTTACAACAACTCTAAGCAGGCTGGAGATTGCAAACTCATCATTCTAGAATCTAGAGTTGGAAGCCAAGTATAATATATATATTTTTTTCTTTAATTACCAGACGGTATATGCATTTGATGAGGGGAAAATGAGAGAAAATCCTTCAATAGGGTGTTGTCATGCCATAACCCCATCTCCTCCATTTCTCCATCCCATTGGAATTTGGGGCACATGTGTGCGTGCACACACGCACACACACACACACACACACACACACACACACAGTGTGTGTTTTTCAAGACACCAGGGCCAGGGTGTAAACTTCAGTCAGCCATGTGAGATCCAGTTCCCCATGTACTGCACTTAACCACTATGCTACAGGGCCAGCCCCATATTAGATATATTTTTAGATAGCTGTCTTAGTTCTGTCTTCTCTTGAAATCTCTGAAGATCTGGCAGTACTAGGGCCTCCTTACAGCCTAACAGCTGCTTAGATGGCTTGCTCCTTCTGGATGGCTTTAAACGCACACACTCTCCATCTACTACCCACCTGACTCTATAGCACTTGTATTCCTCAAACTCTTCCTTTTTCTGACTCTACTCCATCATCCTAAACAAGTCACCATCAGGCTTTTCAGGAACCATTGCAGTATCTTCCTAAACAGGCTCACTCTGGGGCTGCCTTCTCTGTGCCGGTCCTGGTTGTATTTGCGCTGGGATCCACTCCTAGGTCACTGACTCCTGTATCCTGCATTTTCCATACATTCATGTTGGCTGTCTTCCAACTGATTTCAGTCAATGGGGGTCACTACAGAGGACTGGGAGGCAAAAGAATGAGAGAAGCCAAGGTATATATTTGTGTCCCCTCCCCTCTGCAGTGTATGTGACTCTGGTAAGAGCAGCATCTCTCCAAGGCTTCCAGTTCCTGGAGTCCTCACATAGGCTGTTTCTTCTGCCAGAATACACTTGCAATGCTTGGCTTGAAAAATACACCAGGCACATGTATACCAGTACCCAAAATTCCCAAAGGAGAAATGAAGAAGGGATTGTAGCATGGCTATCTTCCATGGGGGGTGGGGAGGGACAGGATGCTTTCTCACTTTCCTTCTCCGTCTGTCTGTCTGTCTATCTCTCTCTCTCTCTCTCTCCAGCATGCATATCTACTCTCTAGCAAATTTTTTAAAAAGGAGGGGAGATTCAAGTTGAATTCATTTACAAAGGGGCTATTTACAAATGTGTGGATATAGAGAAGCCATAGGAGGTAGTGGTTAGCAAGTTGAGAGTCCCATAGTCACTTGATTTTGTGAGGAGCAGGCGCCTGCTGGCAAAGGATACAGCCCACTGAGTGTAACCTCTCGGGAAAGAAGCCAGGGGATCAGTCCCTGATGTTGCTTCCCTGGTGCCAAGCAGTTTCTCCATCATGGCACTGCTGACATTTAGAACCAGAAGTTCTTTGCAGTGGGAAGATGTGTCCTGTGCCAAGGATGTTGAGCAGGATCCTTGGTCTCTACTGACTAGATGCCTCCCAGTTACAACCACCAAAAATGTCTCTAGACATTGCCAAATGTCCCCTGGGCAGGGTAGCAAAATTACCCCTAGGTGAGGTCCACAGAGGTACAAAGATCTGTTGTGGTTCATTCAAGTCAGCCTCTTAGAACAGAGAGAGGAGTGGGGAAAGGTGGAGAGTGGATGTGGAGGGGCAAATGGAAGATGCAGGGGACAATTTTCCCCCACAATGACCCAGCACTAACCTCATTGTTCTGCAGATCTCAGTTCTACAAGGCACCTTCACAGAAAGCCCTTTCCTGGCCAATCCCCACAACTTGCTAAATTAAGCTCTTATTTATTATTCTAACCAACAGTACCCTGTTGTTCACCCCAGACCTTACCACAGTTCGTAGTGATATAGTTGATGTGTCTGTTGATCTTTAATATCTGTCTCACCTGGGGACTGAGCAACTTTTTCTTTTTTTTCTTTTTGGAGAAGTTTTTGCTATAGGGTGCATGCACTCACCAGACAGGCAGAGACAGAGTGACAGAAAGCGAGAAATCACCCCCCAGGCGGGATGGCCCCACCGCACCCCCATCCCTTTTCCTCCGTTCTCCTCTTGGGATCTTGGGCACGCACGCACACACACCCAGCATGAGTTTTAAGCCAGCGGGTCCGCAATGCGAACCGCGGTCGACTACATAGGAGTCCAGCAACATAGCCATTACGCTAACTGCTGGTCCCTGGGACTGAACAACTTTTAAGGATCTGAGTCATGACAGCTTATTCACCTAGCCAATAGTCCAGTGCCTGGCATAAAGCTGGAGCCCAATACATGGGGAGTGACCGAACTGTGGATGAATGTGCTAACCTGCAGCAAACCATGGCACTACAAAGCCTTTGGATTATCAGTACCAAATGAAAGGCAGAAATTTCTTTCCAAATATGAACCATTTGATTCCTCCTATACACATACACTCCTGTCACAATGTTCCTGCTGCTCACTGTTAGGGAACCACTGTTTTAGGAAGGGGAGAGCTGCAGAGAGACATAAAAAGAACATGGGTCCATAGACAGATCCCTGAGTTCAGATGCCTACTTCTACTTCTGATTTGCTGTGTGACTTTGAGCATACTGTTTAATCTCTGTGCTTTACTTTCCTCATCAGTAAAACGAGGATAATGATACTACATAGTTCATACAATTGTTACAGAAATTAAATTAAGAATTTTTAAGTGCTTGCACAATCCTCAGGCCCAGCCACAGTGGCACAAGTGGGTGGGTACCATTGCATGGTGGCTGGGGCCTCTTAAGAGGTCTGGGTTTGATTCTGACCAACATACACAGGCCAGGTACAGTGGTATGCACCTGTATCCTAGTTGACTGGGAGAATGGGGCAGGAGAATCACCACCTAGCAAGACCTTGTCAAAAACAACTCTCTCTCACCCTCTAATTTAAAATACGATACTCATCTTGCATAGTGTGAGTACTATGTATGCGTGTGTCAAATAAAAGAAATGGAGGGGCTAGGAGGGAGTACAGCGGTAACCACAACTGGACCCACATAGAAAAAGGCTCTGGATTCGCATCCCAGGACCACCCTGAGCACGCCAGGCAGCTGCACACCTGTGATCTAGGCCAGCTGGAGATGGGTCACTGTATGAAGACCCTCTTGGGGATGCCTCTCTTTCTTTACCTCTCTCATGGAAGAAATAAATGAATAAACTGTAAAAGAAAAAAGAACATAGTACATTTAAAAAGTAAATTAAAGTAGCCTCAGGCAAGCATTAGGCTTCCTTCCCACAAAGACTTGTTCTTTTATTTCTTTTCCCTTCGGTGACTACAAGTCTGCAAGAGTCCAAGCTCCTTGCAATGAAGGGCTCCTTCAGAGGTGCAGAGTGTTTACTCTGGGCCAGCCAGCCAACAAATGGCAAATTCTTCAACAGTAGATCGTGCCTCTGGGCTATGTGACCTGGCCCCTATGGCTGTCTGGATCTCCCTGCTGTTGAACAAGGTGTCCCCAGTCAAGGGGGACCTCACCTGTTCTACTTATTAACACTCTGAGCCTCCCTTTCCCATTCATCCCAGGATAAACAGGTAGATAATTTAATTTATAAATTGAACTCTCTTCCTAGTTTTTATTATTATATTTTTCTGTGAAGTATCTTAATGGCAAAAAGAAAACAATTATCAATTTTATAAATATGACCTTGTGACCTAGTTGTTAAGGGAGCCAGATCCCCATGTCTGACTGCACAGTTCAAATCTCATCTCTAGTGGCTTGAAAATCATGGCCAGGTGCATTTGCCAGCATGTCCCAAATCCTCATGAGATAGAGAAATGAAGCAGGAGGATTTCTGTATGACCACACCCCATTGGGGGAGTATTTCTCCCTCTCCTACTTTCTGTCTCCTCTGACAAGTACACTTGCCCTCTGGCATTAAAGGGAAAAAAAGAATACAACCTAAGGGTGAACCAGTAAAATAAAATAAAATATTATTATACTTTTACATCAACTCAAGATGAAATATTAACCAAATGCAATCTAATTAAAAATACCTAGACTTCTTTAAAACTTAGAGCATGTGCTTGTTTTCTAATGGAGTGTAAAATAATATTCCCCTTTTCAATTCTATTTTAGATTTAAACATACATCTATTAAAGGTGAAATATAATTAAATACCATTATAAAGAGTTAAATAAAGTAGAAAAAATAAAAATTTTAAAAATAAATATAGAAGATCATGTTTAGAGATGACATAACATAATTCACACATAGCTGAAAGGAAAAGGGGCAAAATGTGTAACTAAAGTGCATAATAATTCTAAAGAACTAAATGGCCTAATTTATCTTCTTTGATTAATTTTTAATCCTTCAAATCTTTTGCTCTCATTCCTCAATAACTTAGAAGACATATCACTTCTTTCATCATTATATCCCAAGGCTACATGGGCCAGTTTGTACTCACTAGTTTTTACAGTGCACTTAAATATTACAAGTATCAGCAAAACAAAAAATCTCTCCTCATCCATTACCATTATTTTATTTATCTAGGCCATTTCTAAAATCTAGAATGTTAGCTGGGATTTTTCTCATCAGACCGCTTATTCATTTAGCAACTTTTTATTTTCTAAAACACACACACACACACACACACACACACACACACAGTGCCTCCTGTGTGCCAAATGCCGTACCAGAATCTGGAAAAATAGCCAGAACAAATCTCTGGTATATAGAGCTTACACTACAATGGCAGGAACGCAATAAACAAGCATTTAAACAGAGAGGTATATTTGAGGCAGAGAAAACAGAACAAGAACCATGAGCCAAACAGAGTTTGGCATGTTCAGAATACCTGGGAGGGGTGAACAGTAGGAAATGAGGTCTGTGGGGGAGCCAGGAGACATGGCAAGGACAGCATTTTATTCTGGTGAATGGGAAGCAAAGGCACAGAAAGTTGAGAGTAAGGAGCTGACAAGACCTGACTTACACTACTAATGAACCACTCTGGGAGCTGAAGGTATGTGGAGACCACAGTGGAGGTAGGGAGATAAATTAGAATGTTAGATGAAGCAAGAAATGACAGTGAGTTGGATGAGGATAATAAGGATAGAGAAAAAGAGAAGCAGTTAGATTCAGAAAATTTTAAATAGGGAAGTGACAATTTTTATTATAGGAATAGATGTACAGGATGACATCAAGTGTTAGCATTTTTATTTATGAAAGTTCCACAGAAATTACAACAACTCATTCTGTAAATTTTCAGTAGAGCAAGAAATTAAATAGTATACACCTAGACTAAACAAAAACAACTAGAATTTTAACAAGTTCCACTAAAATAGGTGGGAAAAACAGATTTCTAAATAATTATCTCTAAATCATTTTCTTATTCATGTATTCTCTTGGGCATGGCATGAGCACTAGTGTTCCCTGGTTATTAAAAGTACAGAAAAACAAAACTTTTCATACTTTAATTTTCATTCACTATTCCTTAACTACCTATCTTCTCAATTTTAAAGGACAAATAAATTTTAATATATAAATATAAATATTTCTATAATTAATAAGTTTAAGTATTGCTAAGTTATTGATTAGCTACTGGAGAAACAACTGGCAAATTCCTACCTCTTATTCAACTATTTAATCTACCAATCATGTTTGGTTATTGTTGTCAATCTTTCCAAGGATTTGTTTAAACTAAGTGGATTTTAAAAACACCTTTTGATTAATTTTAGCAGTGTTTTCTCTCTCTCATATCACTGCTTTGCTCATCTCTCCTCTCCTTTTCTTTAAAATATGAACTACTTAATAAATTGGTCCTTCATAAATTAATCATTTATCTTTTATATGAAGTGATAGTGAATAGTTATTTCTTAACATCTATTTGGGGTCTATAAATTGCTGCCCAATAATTTTTAAATGAGGAAAACAATGCTGAGATTTAAACTTAAAAACCCCAGACATGAGAGGACTAGCTCCCAGGATAGGTAAATCAAGAGATTGTCTGTAAGTATGAAACAGCAAGTTTCAAACATCTAATACTCTGCTTAAATTACCTGAGTATAAGGTATATGATGTTAGACTAAAAAATGGTTATAACTTAGTGAAGTGAAAATTAATTATATTATATTTAACGTAAAGAAAGACTATGAATAGCAATGGAGTGTTTAAAGTGCACACACACCAAAAAAAAAAAAAAAAAGAAAGAAAAGAAAACCCTAGTACTCTAGTACCATAGTATTTACCCAGCAGCTATAATAAAGTCTGAAGCAACACAAAGGAGAAAACTCTTTGACTGATAAATGAAAATATATAAATATAAAAGACACATAATTTATAACTCACTACCTCCTAAAAGTATAATGCACAAATAAATTGCAATCCACCCTTTCATCTATAATTGTATGTTTAATGCCTGCTTTTCTCATTGGACTATAAACTCCATGAAGGGAGGGACACATCTGCACAATACTGTATCTTTAGTGCACTCTGTTTGAAGAGAATCTAGTTACTTAACTCCTGATTGACATGGAGATATTTTTTCCCAAGCATATTTCTGTCATCCCTGACTATTTGCACTTCCCGGGGTGATAAAAGGAAAGAAAAAATATAAAGAATAAGTGGGCATGTTCAGTTGTACCATTCTCCTTCTTGAGAGCTGCCTGTCTACAGGAGGAAGTATTTCCTTTACCTCTAGGGACTAAGTCCATTTGAAGGAAAAGTCTGTCCTGACCCAGCATTGCAGGGACAGATAAGTAGGTCTTTCTAATCGTGGGAGTCCACTCATTGATCCACTTGGTTCCCTCACGAATCTGTAACTCCAATCTTACTCTATAAATGACAGAAATGATATTTTTGCTTCCGTCTTCCTTTCCATTTTCTTCCTAATTATTCAAAATCTACACAGGGTAAAGAAAGGTCCTCTGTATTGACTCCCATGAAACCCTAACACATACATAGTATCTGACTTAACATAGATGCTTAGCAAATATTTTTTGATTGACTATAGTGATTAACACAAAAGGTGGATGTTCTGTCAATAGTTGTCTGCCAACAGAAGGTATTAGTGCACTAATAATTGAAATTTGAAGTTGAAAATTTAATTTTGAAGGCTTAAATCTTGGTTATCAAGAGTTAGATAACAGAATAGACTATGTATTGAGATCAAGTTTGGGCTAAAATATTCTCAGAGACTAGGTTACTGTGGACCATAATATGCCTTAAGACTGTGGTAGAGAAGCTGAGTGGGCCATTTAAAAAGACTATCCAATTGCAGAGGTGTTCAGAAAGAGGAAATCTAGGCATGAAGCCAATTGGATAAAGGCCAGGGATATAGAAGAGAATGGTTTAGAACAAAGGTCTATGGGCAAAAACAAATTCTGGAGAAATACACTAATCAGACTTGACTATGGCTACAGTGTTTTTTTATTATGAATTCCATGACTGGAAACAAGGGAGCTGGAGGTGAGGGTCACGAGAAGGTGTTGGGGGACTTGTAGTTGATTGGTGGTTGTTTGGGGAAGGAGTAATAATGAAGGTCTGGGACAGGGAGGATGTTCTTTGATTTTAAAGTACAAGTGAAATACATTTTACCAGACTGCAAAGTGAACATTGACTTAATTCATTTTAAGTTTGCCAATGATCTTCCAATCTTGCATTGTATTACTAAAGTGTTTTTGGTAAAAGTAGACAAGTACTGGGGCCAGTGGTTAATGCACTGACTCCCACATGGCTGACCACAATTGGAGTGCCAGACCTGGTGGCTTGAGAACTACACCAGGCTTGTGTGTATGTGTGCCTAAAATTTCAAGAGGAGAATAGATGAGAAGGGGCTGTGGCATGGCCATCCCCCTGGAGGGAGATTTCTCACTTTCCCTCTCACTGTCTCTCTGTATGTCACTCAGGAGCATATGCACCCTATGGCAAAACCTAAGAAAAAGGCAAGCATTGAAATATCAAACAGGCAAAAGAATGTAAAGTTCTCTGCTGAAAATTATGTAGATAGTAATATTCTTGATTGATTGTCCTATACTACATGCATACTTTGAAAACCATATTATGCATTATAAAGATGTACAAGAAGCATGTAATTTTTTAAAATATAATAATATAAAAAGAAAAACATAGACAAGTATTAAACTCAAACAATAGAATAATAGTATTTTGGGTGGGTTTTTTTTTTTTAAGTTGATATACAGTATGTGGTGCACTCATCAGAGAGAGGAGAAAAGTGAGAAAACACCCCCCAGGAGGCATGACCACACCACAACCCTCCTCCATTCTCCTCTTGGGATTTTGGTCATGCACGCACACAAGCCAGGCACGTTCCTCAAGTTGCTGTGTCTGGGACTTGAATCATGCTGTAGGCCATGTGGAATCCAGCATCTTAATCAACTGCCCCCCCCCCAAAACAATAGTTTTTATATTCAACAATAAATTAGGGACTCCTGTCACAATGAACAACAAGGGAACCACATCACAATATTTCATTTTATCAATTCACACAGAATCTTGCATTATAAAAAGCATTTTCTGATGTTTATCCTTGATATTCAGACTTGAACTGAAACAGGTCCCTGACCTAAGCTCCTAATAGCTATCACTGCCTCAGCTGCAAGTGTCCTATTCAATCTCTCTACATTATTCAAAAGAAGTGAAGAGAAGGCCTTGGTCACCTTGTCTAGAAGCTATTACTTTCATTCTCTTCATGTGGCAGATGTAAAGGAAAAAAGGCAGCTATGTAGGATACGTTTACGTGCAAAGAGTAAATGCAATTGACTGTTCTTCAATTATTGAGTGGAACATTTTTTAAATTCCCTCCTACTATTAGATGTTTGTTTTTCACTGGATCTAGCTGGTTCTTATTTATATAAAATATTTGTGTGTAACTAATGATTGTAAGATAATTATTTAGAGTAGCCAGAAAGTTGTCTCTTTAAAAACTATTTTTAGGGGCCAACAGGTGGTGTAGTGGTTAAAGTGCTAGATCCCACATAGTGAACTCTGTGGTTTGAGTCCCAGACCCAGCAACTGGGCACATGTGCATACATGTCCAAAATCTCAAGAGGAGAATGGAGAAGAGATTGTGGCATGGGCCTCCCTCCCCTGGGTGGGGGCGTGATTTCTCGCTTTCCTTCTCTCTCTGTCTCTCCAGAGAGCACACACACACACTCAAACACACACACACACACACACACACACACACACACACTATGGTAAAAATCTAAAAAACAAAAAAAAATTATTTTAAAAATACACATGAAATTATCCATCCCCCAAAAAAACTGCTGAATGAATGGGAGACTATCAATGTAAATTTATGAAGCTAATAACTGTAATCATGTCAGAAAATCCACAGTGAATATTTAAAGAACTATAACATATGATGTAGCTTATAATTTAACTCAGATAGTTAAAAACACATGTATGCATGTATATGTGTGTGTACAAAAACATATAAAATATACACGTGGCTCATAAAAAATATATTGCAGGTAACATGCAGCAGTTTACACTACTTATTTTTTGTCAGTTAACATGTATATATTTTATAGCTGTGACTAAGGGTTTATAAAGTGTAAAACTGGTAACTTTTTCCATATAACTGTAAACTTAATAACTGATGAAGGTTAGAATACAAATATGACAAATATAAAGGTGAACACAAGGAGAACCCAACATCTGAACTCAGAGTCAATTCAGTTATATATCTAATGACATACGAGATGACTTACACATTTTGCTTTTTATGGAACTTGAGTTAAAAGAGCCAGAGACAGAGTGTCCGTGACTTGCCATCCGACTCGGAATCCCTAACTACTGACTCAATGTCGCAAAATCTTCTCTGGCTTCCTTATATACTCCAGAGTTATTATACAAAAAGCTAATTTGAGGATGGCAAGTGAACCCAACCAACAATATCCAAATCATTTTCCATTATGTAACTTTAACATAAGCATAAACAATAAATACACATAAAGATAGCTATTACTAAATATAGAAATTATATCCATAATATTTGTTTCAGAAGAAAACCTCACTATATGAAGTTTACTCAACACAACAGTTCACCGTTTTGTTTCTAGCTCAAAGAACACTGCTGAGCACAAAGCAGGCACATAAGTATTTATTTAGTAATTAAAATAATAAATGAAATCATGTGTTAATGAAATAATATATGTTATATTCTTAGTGTAAAAATTAGCATATAGCACCCAGTATGCTAGCTCTTAGTAATAAACATTCAACTCTTCATTAATAATATTATATTTTTGTGAATATACTTTATATTAAATTAATATTTGCTCCCTATAAATGTAGTCTGAAGACAAGCTAGTCCTCAAACAATGGTAATAGTTTCAAATTTGACTAAGATATACATGTATATCTAAATAGGGATGGTCCCCACTTTACAATGAAGCCACTTACAGTTTTAACAGAGTTAAGACTATTGGTAGATCAGTCTTCCATATGTGCATTGGGGTGAGCTGACTGACTTTCAAAAGGAGGGCTGTCACTGTAGAAGTATATTCACTGAGGTTGGTATGCATTAACTGATTAAACAGATTTAGAACCAATTCTGGTGGTTACATATTACCATGGCTTTAAAGATAACATGTATTGATTAAACTGGTTTAAAACCAGTCCCATTGGTTAATTGTTACCATGGCTAAAAACAATTGGTCTTTTGCTAGGTGTGTGTGAACTATTATTCCCAAACTCCCCTTTTGGTCCTCCCTTAGCCAAAGCTGCAGAAGAATCCAACAAAGATTGTCCAGGTCTTCATTACTGTTATCCATGTTTCTTGTAGAAATGCGATTTTTCAGTCTGAAAGCGAGTTCGCATGATTTATTTGCTTTATGTTTGAATTATCCAACAAGACAATGACTATGTAGCAACATTTCAGATTCTGGATAACAGACACAAAAGAAAAAAACCTAGGGATCAGCAAGTGGCATGGTGGTTAAGATGCTGGACTCCTACATGGCCGACAGCAGTTCAAGTCCTGGACCTAGTGGCTTCCTTTCTCACTTTCTCTCTGTCTCTCTCTGGTGAACACACATGTCCTTTGGCAAATCAAAGTAATAATAATAAATAAAATTTGAATAAATAATTATTTAATAAAAAAAGAAAACCAAAAGTATTATAAGAAGAAAATGGAAGGCACACCAGAAACATAAACCTAGATTTCTCAGACTTGACCAAGAAGACAAATTCCAACTCTCTAAGGCCACATAAGTCAAGTTGCTTTTTCTTTCAGCTAAGAAGGTGTTATGTGCTGTCATGTCCCCTCAAAATTACTGTGCTAAAGTCCTCTTAGTACCTCAAAATGTAACCATATTTGGAGACAGTCATTAAAGAGGTAACATTACAATGAAATTACTAAAGTGGGCCCAAAGCCAACATGATTAGTGTCCTTATAAGAAAAAGATTAGGACATACACAAAGGGGAAACCAGCTGAAGATACAGGAAGGAAAAGATGGCCATTGACAAGCCAAGGAGAGAGGGCTCAGAAGAAGCCAATTTTGACATCTTGATTGCAAACTTCAAGACTAGAAAAACATAAGTTTTAAAAAAATTTCTGTTGTTTAAGCTACTTAATCTGTGGTACATTGTTATGACAGCCCTACCAAGCTAGTGCAGATATTAATTGCTTCAATTTACCTGTGGAAACCCATCACAACATAAAATATTAACAATGATTCAGATTCCTCTACAATTTTTCAAAAGAAAACACAAAGATTTTCAATTTACTACAGGTCCTTGGGCTAAGGTACTTAAACATCATGCCCCACAGGTGTGGTCTATATTATTTACTATATTAGCCAAAGTAAGCAACCAAATTTTACTGACTACCTCAAGTTATCCAATTTCTATTTAGGATATCATTATCTTTAGATGTTGCTGTCAAGAATTACTTATTTTAGGGAACCAGCAGTTAGCATAATGGCTATGTGACTGGACTCCCATGTAGTCGATGGTGGTTCAAGTCCCGGACCCGGTGGCTTAAAACTCACACTGGGCGCATGTGTGTGCATGTCCAAGATCCTGAGAGGAGAATGGAGGAGAAGGGATTGCAGCGTGACCATCCCCCCCGGGGGGGGTGATTTCTCGCTTTCTATCTCTCTGTCTCTGTCTGTCTGGCGAGCGCACGTGCCCTATAGCGAAAACCTCTCTCAAAAAAAAAAAAAAAAAAAAAGAATTACTTATTTTACTATAAAGAATTTATTCATATGTTAAAGCATCAATCTTTGCTGAATTTTGAATCTGATCTGTTGACTCCTTCATCACTGACATTGAGCTACAATCCCTCCTCTTCCATTTCTCCATCTGTTGAGATTTGGGACATAACATGCACTTTCACTTTTCAAACCCCCAGGTCCAAGATTTGAACTGCTGTTGGCCATGTGGGATCTAGCTCTCCTAATTACTAGGCTACAGGGCCAATCTAGCAGCTGTTTTTGGAGAACTCAACATGTGACTTATGCCATGTTTGACTAGTAGTTTTAAAAGTCATCATGGGAACCAGCAGTTAGCATAATGGCTATGTCGCTGAACTCCCACGTAGTCGACCGCGGTTCGCGTCCCAGACCCGGTGGCTTAAAACTCACGCCAGGCGCATGTGCGTGCATGCCCAAGATCCCAAGAGGAGAATGGAGGAGAAGGGATTGCGGCGTGATCATCCCCCCTGGGGGGTGATTTCTCGCTTTCTGTCTCTATGTCTCTCTCTGTCTGTCTGGCGAGCGCACGCGCCCTATAGCGAAAACCTCTTAA
>NW_006159556.1:4648966-4652630 GCF_000334495.1 Tupaia belangeri chinensis | reverse complement strand
TGACAACAGAGAGCTAAACCACACCTGATCTGCAAAGTACCTTTGACACCAGCATAAGGCTATCATTTGTTGTTGTAAGTCAACAGGATATTATAAATAATAAAAATATTAATTGACTGCCAGTTTTAATAGTAATATGCACATGTGTAAGTTTCCTTACATGGCTCAATCTTGTTAGCAAAAAAAAAAAAAATGAAGTAAGTCTTTCTTAAAATATTACTTCCAGAATTAAAAAAAAAACTTTTTAGTCTAAAATGGTTAAATTAATATCTATGTTGTGTTGGATTTTAAAGAAGTGGTTAATATTTTGCCTTGAAAAACACCAACTGCCACACAGGTGGAAAAAGGTAGCTAAAGAAGTATGTCTATATGCAAGCATAAACACTACTTACCTATGTCTCTGCTTACCTATGTCACACGGTTTTTAGTATGCAATAAAAAATTACAAGACACACAAAAGACACTATACCCCATAAATATGTACAATTATTATGTGTCAATTAAAAGAAGAAAAAAGAGAAAGCATAACTCAGTATATTAGCCTTACATGTTTTTGAAGACTAAAAATTTTATTTAAAATCATGCTTTCTTAAATTAGTAGATGATAATAACTTGAAATTATGAGGAAATTATTTTAATCTATTGTAAATTAAAATTATACTGACATTAGACCTTGATGTATTTGACTGTGCTCTCTTCAATATACCATACGAGTTCAAATTCATTGCCTAGTACATTTGTTTATTGCCTGAGACATATTACTAATACATTATGAGTAATTTCTTAAAGGTATTTCCTTTCAATGTTTTGAATATTCAAAACATACATTTTTAGTGAAAGAGAAATAAGAAACTTTTATCATTAGAGTATATATATATACACAGATGAAGTAAGCCTTTTTAAAACAGCCCTTCTGCTTCCTGAAAAGGAACCTGAATATCATTCAGTGAGAGGCAAGCTTTTTATTCCACAATTACAGAGACTGAAAGAATAAACATGCTGATATAATTTCACTAAGAATAGAGTGAACAGGGACTACATGGACACCCTCTGAGAGGAGATAAAGGTACCACATGAGCTTGAGCTCTTTCTTAAGAATAAATATAAAAGAGAGAACTACACACATATAGCATGAATATGGCCTAGTTTATCATGATCTGTGGGAAATTAGTAAACATTTTGCTCTGACAGCAAAATTTGTTCAGTGGGGAGGATTTTTCCTTTGCTCCCAGGTAAAACCTGTGTCTCTGATAGGTTCCAGTGCTTATAGTCTACAGAGGCACTTTCAGTTACAAAAAGAAAAAAAAAAAATCTCAGTTCAAAATTAGAGGATCCATCTCAAAAATATTATCATTTCAATCCTCACTACATGGTGAAATTTTTCTTCTTCCTCCTTCAATGGTTGACTGTAAATGGTCTACAGGGAAGGAAGTGTAGGCTGGCTTCTGTTCTGTCTCCACCTACTACCACCCCCACTCTCAAGCCCCAACTGCAGAAGGGGAGGGAGCTGAAATAGAGGAATCAGGACTTTGTATTTTACTGAAAAGCTCACATTCTCTGGGTCTGCTATCTCTTTAAGACTGGCTCTTTTTCTCTTGGGCAGAATTGTGAGCTCTATGAAACTTCTTTGTACAGTGACAAATGAACTGCTTTGCACTCACAGCTTCCCAGCCTATCCTCAGCCCTTAGCCAACATTCATGATCCACTTCACATAGCCCTTCATCATTGAAACCCTATTGTTTTCCCAGCTGATGCTACAAGATATGATAAATAGGACATAAACTGGTGCTGCTTTGGCTCTCTCTCCCTTGTGCATGTATCTGGGCATGTATACATTACCCTTGCCAACTTTGAAAGCACAAATCAAAATCCATTTGACAGACTCTCTTCTCTCTCTAGACCTGAGGAAGGCAGATGTGTCTCCAAGTACAAGGGAAGCTTTCTAAGTGGTTTCAAGGAAGCCTAGATCAAAATGAAGGTAGTATCCTACCCAAGTCACCAGGGGAACAAGAGTCGAAACCTAAAGGCTACAGTTTTTCATAAAATATCGTTTTTCTTTATTATTTTTTCTTTTTTTCCCCACAAATTCTCTTTTTCCACATTCTGGCTCTTTTGAAATCCTTAAGCTATCAAATTTATTGCAAAACTTTTTGTTTCTTTGAAAATGTGCATTTTGGGGACCAGCAGTTAGCATAATGGCTATGTCGCTGGACTCCCATGTAGTCAACTACGGTCCGAGTCCCGGACCCGGTGGCTTAAACTCATGCCAGGCACGTGTGCGTGCATGCCCAAGATCCCGAGAGAAGAATGGAGGAGAAGGGATTGCAGTATGGCCATCCCCCCTGGGGGGGGATGTCTCGGTTTCTGTCTCTCTGTCTCTCTCTGTCTCTCTGGCAAGCACATACGCCCTATAGCAAAAAACTCTCCAAAAAAAAAAAAAAAGAAAATGCACATTTTATTTTGGTATCTCACTCTGATCTGTTGTAGTGGTTTTCAATCTACTCAATCCAGTACACCCTTTTAATAATATTTTTTTACTATTCTCCTTTACTATGATGAAGTAAAATTCACAGATAATTCAACCTACTCACATATATAATTTCAAAGAATCAATACAATACCTAAACTGTAAAATGAGAGAGAAATAAAATTCTATGTACATAGTAAAATAATATGCATATCAGTATTTAAATACTTGGGAATGGTGCTACTAGAAAAGAAAAGGGAGGCTCTCTCCAGGAGCCCTCATGAGAGTGACATCGTCTTTAAACCCAGTGTGGCAATCCCTGACGCACTGCTGTGATGCCCAGGGAAGACAGGGCGACCTGGAAGTCCAACTACTTCCTTAAGATAATCCAACTTCTGGATGATTATCCAAAATGCTTCATCGTGGGCGCAGACAATGTGGGCTCCAGGCAGATGCAGCAGATCCGCATGTCCCTCCGCAGGAAGGGCGTGGTGCTGATGGGCAGGGACGCCATGATGCGCAAGGCCATCCAGGGGCATCTGGAAAACAACCCAGCTCTGGAGAAGCTGTTGCCTCACATCCAGGGGAATGTGGGCTTCATGTTCACCAAGGAGGACCTCACTGAGATCAGGGACATGTTGCTGGCCAACACGGTTCCAGCTGCTGCCCATGCTGGTGCCATTGCCCCTTGCGAAGTCAATGTGCCAGCCCAGACCACTGGTCTGGGGCCCGAGAAGACCTCCTTCTTCCAGGCTTTGGGCATCACCGCTAAGATTTCCAGGGGCACCATTGAAATCCTGAGCAATGTGCAGCTGATAAAGACTGGAGACAAGGTGGGAGCCAGAGAAGCCACACTGCTGAACATGCTGAACATCTCCCCCTTCTCCTTCGGGCTGATCATCCAGCAGGTGTTTGACAACGGCAGCATCTACAACCCCGAAGTGCTTGACATCACAGAGGAGGCTCTGCATTCTCGCTTCCTGGAGGGTGTCCGCAATGTTGCCAGTGTGTGCCTGCAAATTGGTTATCCCACTGTCGCTTCAGTGCCACATTCTATCATCAATGGGTACAAGCAGGTCCTGGCTTTGTCTGTGGAGGCTGACTACACCTTCCCACTTGCTGAGAAAGTCAAGGCCTTCTTGGCTGATCCATCTGCATTTATGGCTGCCGCCCCCCCCGCTGCGCCCCCCCCCCCC
>NW_006159556.1:4611376-4648802 GCF_000334495.1 Tupaia belangeri chinensis | reverse complement strand
AAAAAAAAAAAAAAAAAGAAAAAGAAAAGAAAAGGGAGAAGTCGGATGCTTTCCCTTACTTGGAATGAATAAGCTTATATTTAAGAAAAGCCAATATTCAGTTGAATATTGTCAGCTCTTCTGTATATTTTAAATAAGGGAATATATGAAAATACTCATATTTGAATACATAAGAACAAAGGTCTTTCAACATAGATTAAGTAGCCATAAATACAGAATCATCTACTTGAAGTAGCAGCAATTCAAATACCACAAGTGATACTGCCCTTGGTAACCTATTTTAAATTTCTTACCATTCCTAGTAACTCTGCAGACTAAAAATTCAGCATATGTGAAAACTATTACAAAATAAAAAGGTCTTTCACTGGTGGGATATTTGAAAGCCACACAGAACACAAGGCAACTCTTCTGGAGTTCCCCTTACACAACAAGCACCTAGCCCCTCAGTCTCAGCCCATTCAAGGTCAGTTGGATCCCCAATTATTGCAACACCCAATAAAGACAAAAATATATAAACAAGAAACTCTAAAATTTTCCCTGGGGGATTGTTTCATGTCCCCACTAATTGAGAATCACCAATCTACTGTCTAATGATGTTTATGACAAAAACTAAACGTTGTGTTCGTTACATCCTGAAGGGAGAAAAAGGAAGTGTGAAATCTTTTAGAAAGAATAAAGAAAAGAGGAGAGTTTTTATGTGATCTTTTTGTAGTTAATTCATTGTGACTAAATGCTGCCATGAGAAGCTTAAGGCTAAATCAAGATTTTTATTATTTTCCTGCTACTTAATCGGTACTAGATTTCCTACTTGAATTTTGTTAAAACACTTACAAAAAGATAGAAGGTAATAATTAGGTTAATGAGAAAAAGTACCTTTAAAGAAAGAAATAGGGCTTGCCATGATGTGGTGATTAAGGCAACTGGAACTCACATTGCTTTCTACCCAGTGCAAATCCCAGAACTGGCAGCTTGAGAAATATGCAAGGTGCGCGTGTGTGCATGCCCAAAATAATGAAAGGAGGGAAAGATGGAGGATAAGGGATTATGGCATGACCATGTCCCATAGAATGTGCTTTCTCATTTGCACCTCCCTCTGGGGAGACACATGCACCCTCTGACAAATTAAAAAATAATAATAATAAAATTATACTTTTATAGTATTTCATTATAATCTAAAGTGACCAAAAAATGCTATATATCTATATTAATAATGTCTGTATTATTGATGTCCAGATATTAACATTTTCCCTGGCCAGATTATCAAATATTAGCTTTCACCATAAAACACCTAGACAGATGCTTAAAGTTGAAGACATCTTTATAAGCAATCTTTTTAGTAGAGAAAAAATTAAAAAACATAGCCTTTTGTATACCTGCTTTATGCATTTTATTCCCATTCAAGAAAGCAAAGTACAAGTGTTGAATGGTTTAACTGATATTCTACAAAATAAATATGTTTTAACATGTCCTTGGTAGCCTATCACATGGAAATATTTCCCTTCTCCAACAACCAGCTTCTCTGAGCTATTCATGAAACTGGATTATGGACAAACAGATCCAACCTCATCTGTGTCTTTACCTGAATTTCCTTCAGTAGGAAGACAAGAGTTAAAACTGTTTTCTGTTGAGTTAGCTCTGAGTCTATTCCTGATTTCACCTTTCTCATCAGGATAGCCCTAGGGAAATCATCTACTCCCTTTGTTCCATCTGGAATTAGTGACTCTAACAGTTCGGCTTTCTTGCCCAAGCATACTGGCAACCTAGCATCTTTTAACATACTATTTATAAATAGCAAATGTTATTTAGATGTGTGTTAATGTCCTTCTAGCTACTCTCAATCACTCTGTCATCTAGCACCTCCCCAAACACTTAGACCCATAAAATCAAGCTATCAATCTTCCATTTGTGTAGATATTTTCTCTATCTTCCTATGCTTGATTCTTTCAGAAATTAGGTCTCAGAGCCTGTGCCATGCAATTGCTATCTCCGAGGTTTCATTGTTTTATCTATTCGTATTACCAGTGCAACTGTTTAAAAAAACATTAGAATGTTATTTAGAAAAGAATCTTTCATTTTCTCCATATCTGAACTGATATGAGTGCCTACCCACAAATCAGTGAAGTTGAGGAAAATGTAATAAAAAATATATTATTTACATTCAATTCTATTTGCATATTTAAGAATTTTGTTTTGGTTTGGTTTTGGTTTTTGAGAGAAGGCATATGTGCTCACCAGAGAGAGACAGAGAGCGAGGGAGAAGAGAAAACACCCTCCCATGAGAAATGGTCAAGTTGTAATCCCTTCTCCTCCATTTCTCCTTTCTTTTGAGATTTTGGGCATGCAAACACACAAGCCACCAGGTCTGGAACATGAATTACACAGTTTGTCATATGAGATCCATCTGTTTAAATTACCAGGCCATGGGGCCAACCTAGAGCTTCTTTCTTTAAGAACAGGTTTAGTACATAAAATTATATTTATGACTCAGCCAGTGGTATGGTGGTTAAGACAGCTGGATCCCACATGGCCAACTGCATGGTTGAGTCCTGGACCCAGCAGCCTGAAGGGTGGGGCATGTGTGCTGAAATCTATTCAGAGAGAGAAATGGAGAAAGTATTGTGAGATTGTGGTGTGACCAACCACCACAGAGGGAGGTGTGAGGGTGTTTTTTCATTCTTCTCCTGCCTCCCTGTCTCTGTCTCTTTCTCTTTCTCTCTGGCAAGCATATGCACTCCCTGGCAAGTTTATTTTGTTTTATTTTATTTTATTTGACTTTCTCAAACTTGCATGTTATCAGGACCCAATGCTCAATAAATATTATCACAGATCACCACTCTAATCATAGTATAAAGCTCTACTTGAAAAATTATCTTTTAAGATAAGGGCAAACAGAAACAAAATCCATTAATACTTTAGGTTTTACCTTCTCATCATATCAGCCAAAGTAGTAATCTTTTAGTCATTGCATGCATGTGGCTACATGCGAGTTTTTAAAGAGTATTATACTTGAAGAATAATAGAACTACCTACTCTAAGCACTCACGACTATTTTGTCATTCATATCAAGCCAAGTGTGGAGTGAAAAACAGAGATCTGATTCTTCAGCAGAGAGAGGCAATGGGCAGAATACCCCTCAAGGCAGTGAGTAAGCTCTCTAACCCTGGTGATGCCCAAGTGAAGGCATGAGCCTCCTAGGGACAAAGAAGATGAAATTCCTACATTGACTGTGAGACTAGACTGGATGAAGTTAAAAATTCACATGCAACAGGACAGATGATATTATTTATTAACATGGGGTGGGGGGAGAGATTGGGTCCTGTAGAGAAAAAGCAGTCACATGGACCACTGTCTTTTCACTATCCAGCATGCATTCAAACTCATTTCCTCCAGCACAGCCACCCTTTCACAGCAATTCTCAGGACAATTTCTTCAAGTAAAACTAATTACTTTTAGGCTCCAGGATCAAAGTTTACTAAAAGCTTAGTAGCACATTCTATCTCCTGACCACACTGGAAATTTCAGGGTCAAACATCAGACCTATGAGGCAGGCCAGTAGAGACAAATAAGCTCAATTTGAAAATTCTCTCTGCAGCATCAAGGAAGTGCAGTGTCTTTTACACTGGATTGGGCATTATGCTGTGAACCTGAAACTCTGCAAGGCCAGCTGGCAGAGTCAGCAAATGAACCAATCAAGAGATACAGAAGAGTAGACTCTGAGTTTACCATTTGACTTCTGAACCAAGACATGCCTGTTTGAGTTATATAAGCCACTAAAGTCTTCTTTAAATTTTTGTTACAATCATTTCAAGTGGATCTTTTATAACCTGTCCCCATGCCCTACTATAAAAGAAAAAAAGAATTAAAAAGGAATATTAGAAGATCAAGAGGAGATTATAATTCTTCTCCCAACATCCCTTAGACATAATGTCAATAGCAGGTGCTCAATAAACAAATGAATGAACCAATGTTATAAGCAGAAGGAAAGGCCACAGAGAGGTCTGAATGAGGAAAGGGGTAAGAAGGAAATGGTTGGAGACAATATGTCAGTAAAAAGATTTGAGTAGGATGTCAGAAAAGATTTCTAGAAGCTATTATGAGTATGAAACTTCAGGGAGATAGAAGAGGTATAAACAGAACTGTTAGATAGTTTTCTTTATGGTAAGGTTCACATGTTTCACTATACAAAGAAAGTAAGTATAACCTATAAATTCATAGACAATTCTTCAAGGGTTTTGGTGTCATATTTTTGTCTTTGAACACAACTTTTTGCAGAGGTTAGCTTCAATATAAAGCATACTTGCCAGGTCTAATGAGGATTACCCATATGTATCTAAATTCTTTAAGTAGAAATCAAATTTAAATGTGTTGATAGGTGTATTTTGACCTTTCACCAAAAAAAGGAAGTAAACGTTTACCATCAAGGCACTCTTGATTAGAGAGTGAAGATCATTTGGGGTTGCCATTGCTTGGTGATTGAGGAGGCTAAATCTCACACATTTGACTGTGTGATTCAAGTCCCAGACCCAGTGGCCTGAAGAACATACTGTGAATGTTGGTGTGTGTACCCAAAATCCCAAAAAGAGGAAGAAAAGATTGTAGTATGGCCACCGCCCACAGGGATGCCTTCTCACTTTCCCTTTCTCTCTCTCTCCAGCAAAAAGTTTTAAAGAAAGTTAATATCATTTCACAAGATCATCTAAAATGCTTACCCAGTATAACTTTTTGTTACTTAATTTGATAAATTCAATGCAGATTTTGGCCCATTTAGGTTAATTTTTTGTAGTTTCCTCTTCTATATCAAATCAGTGGATTGGCTTCTTTTTTTTTTAGCGAAAACTAACGTTGGCAAGTAAAAAGAGAAAAAGTCTATTAAAGAATCAAGAAATTTGGGCTGGCCTCATAACATCGCAACTAAGCACTGTGTATAGCGAACCTGATCCCACATGGCTGACCCTTGTTCAAATAATTGAGATTCTGGCAGCTTAACAGGAGAGGTTTTTTGCTACAGGGTGTGTGCGCTCGCCAGAGAGACAGAGAAACAGAAAGGGAGAAATCACCCCCCGTGGGGGTGGATGGCCACTTCGCCATCCCTTCTCCTCCACTCTTCTCTCGGGATCTTGGGCATGCACGCACACACACCCAGCATGAGTTTAAGCCACTGGGTCCAGGTCTTGAACTGCAGTTACTACATGAGAGTTCAGTGACATAACCATTATGCTAACTGCTGGTTCCACAACTTAAGTATTTTATAGGCTGTCATTATAGCTTTTGTTTCATCGAACTACAATTCTTTCTTTTCCTGAAGAAATCAAGGAGTATTTTTAGATAGTTAAACAAAGACCAATTTATGTTGAGATGCTAACCTGAGCATCCTTTACTTCAATTCTGTGAGTCATCATCATTAAATCTGTGGATCAAAGGATTTTAGCACAATGATGAAAAATGAAAGCAAATGCGAAGAACTCTTCATGACATTAAGGATAACAACAGTAACATTCTACGTGCCCTTGAGTGCCTTATTTACCTTCTTTATGTCTTAGTAAATAATATAAGGTGAAGGACCTCTTTAGGGCTATTAAAGACCTACCCTATTATTGTAATATTAAGAATGCATACTTAAAACATACTGAAGGAAGAGAACATAAGATGACTAGTGAAAACAGGAATTGATATACTTATTTCTCTTTCAGCAAATAATAATTTATAAATATTTTAGAATAAAAGAATTTGTGTTGTTTTGTTTGTTTGGTTTTACCACAGGGCATGTGTGCTCACTGGAGAAAGATAAAGAGAGGGGAAGTGAGACATAACTCCCCAGGAGGGATGGCCATGCCACAATTCCTTCTCCTTCATTCTCCTCTCAGAATTTTGGACACATACACAAACACACACCAAGTATGATTTTCAAGCCTCCAGGTCCGGGAGTTGAGCCATGGTCAGCTACGTGGGAGTCCAGGGCCTTAACCACCACACCACTTGGCCCTAGCAACATTTTTTGAGACAACATAACCCCAGGGGCTATATCAAAATTGGGAAGACAAGAATAGATTGAAAATAAAATAACTACCCCTTGTTTACACAGATATTTTTGGTCCAAAATATTTGGGTTTTTATTACAAAAAGTATTAAAGAGAATTTTTAAATTATTAATGGTGGCATGGGACTTTTTGTTTTAATTAGGAAACACAATTCAATAGATTTAAGGAGAAAACGAAATCTTAAAATTCAGAAGGCACAATTACCTATGGAGAGGGATGTAGGGGGAAATACTACATTTAACAGACATTCTAGCATGTTTTCTGTCTTGAGTAGGACTCATTTACTTTAACAATGAAGTGAGATTTGGATCTACTGTGACAGAACTTCTCAGTCTTTACCAAATCTTAGCCCACATAGAAAACTATGTTTGCACCATGTTCTGGGATAATGGATAGAATGTTCCTAACTGAAGTGACAAGCCAAGGATTCTGGGACACCCCTAGGCACAACCCAGATGCTCAAGTGGCTGAGGAGATCCATGTCTCCACTCACCTGTGTCCACTGCAACACAATCTGTGGGGAAACTTTGCTCTCCTAAATGAGAGAGCATACAAATCTTCCACCACTTCTGGACAAGAGCTCAAAGTGTACCCATTCACATAATAGTTATGTTATAGCAACATTAAATATTCTATGCAAGCTATTTTGGAGGCAAAAGAGACAATAAGCTCAGACTCGCAGACAAAAAACAAAGGTTGTCACCTTTGTTTTGTAACCATATCAAAAAGGAAGATACCACTTAAATTCTAACTAAAGTCAAAATCCATTATTATGGGCTAATATCTAACATATTTAAAATTTAACTATCTTATATTTGGACAATTAACCAAAAGCAATCTCTAGCTGTAAAACAGATGCTTACTCTTTGCAATTTCTATTTTTAGCTAGCCGTTCAAACTAATGTAATTATTAGCTAATATATCAACATTTTAAAAATCATGCTTTCATGTAGCATCCAAGAATTAAGAAGTGTTAATATGAAAAATGCCAAGCAGGGTATAATCATCATAAATAAAATGACTAAACAATAAATCACCAAGTAATCATACTATAGTTTCAGATGTGCGGAAGTAAGTATGGCTAGAGTGAAAGGAGATGACTGAGGGAGCAGGGATAATGTCACCCAGTATCTTAGTCAGCTTGGGCTGCTATAACAAAATGCCATAGACTGGTTAGCTTCTAAAAATGACATTTATTTCTCTAAGTTCTAGAAGCTAGGAAGTCTAAGACCAAGGTGCCTTCAGATTCACTTTTAGGTTAGGACTCCCTGGCTTGCAGGTGCCTTATCACTATGTTCTCACAATAGAGGAAGCTCTAGTATCTCTTCCTCTTCTTTATTCAGGCACTAATCCATCATGGAGGCTCTTCCCTAATGATTGTTCTAAACCTAATTACTCCCAAAGGCCCTGCCTCCCATTATCATAACATTGAGAGTTAGTGTTTCAACATATGAATTCAGAAGAACACACACATTTGATTCAAAACATACACACAACGCTTCATATTGGCCATCACATCTGTGCATTGGGGCATTTTTAGAATAAACCTGAGGAAGTTAATGTTTCTTTTCTTTTCTTTCTTTTTTTTTTGGAAAGGTTTTTGCTATAGGGCGCATGTGCTCTCCACTCGCCAGAAAGACAGACAGAAAGTGAGAAATCACCCCCCTCCCCGGGGGGCATGGCCATGCCACAATCCCTACTCCTCCATTCTCCTCTTGGGTTCTTGGGCACGCACACACACACACCCGGTGTGAGTTTAAGCCACTAGGTCCAGGACTCAAACCACAGTCGACTACATGGGAGTTCAGTGACATAGCCATTACACCAACTGCTGGTTCTGGAAGTTAATGTTTCTAATATAGCAGACCTGGAGCTCTTCCATCCAAGGCTATGAGCATTAGATGTAGGGGGCTACTGAGCACTTGACATGTGACTAGACCAAATTGAGATGAACTACATGTGTAAAAGCATACTGTATTTTAGGGACTTATTGCCAAAAAATGTAAAGTAGCTTATTAATAGTGTTTATATTTATTTTATATTAAAATACTTTAAACATTTTAAGTTAAGAAAAATGTATTACTAAAATTAATTTTACCTGTTTACTTTCTAAAGTGTCTGCTACAAGATGACATAAGCCACTTATGTAGCTCACATTGTATTTTTATTGGACAGTGCTAGCCTAGAACATAAACAATGTAGGGGAGAAGAAGATGAACACACACTTGAAAGAGATATATTCTGGAAATAAATCAGGAAAGGGACATTTCATTACATACACCTAAAATGTTTATTAATTCCTCAATATGAAGAAATTGTAAATTAAGACATTTTTCTGAATAGTTGGTCTAAACAACTATTGAGTCATCAGTAGTCCTCGCTACTCCAAGGAGCCTAAATCGCAATTGCAAAAAGACTCTGGTGAAGAAAATGTGCCACAGCACATCTATATGTTTCATGTAGAATTGCCAAGAAATAGAAGGTACTTCAAAAGTTCAACTACTTCAACTCTTTGTTTTCAGGGCAAGTGAATAATTCATTATTTGAGACAGGTAAGCTAAATCTCCTATTGTAAAGATCTCCAATTTTTTTCTTTCTACTAGAGGATGTGTGCATGTACACAAGAAAGAAAACACATTTTCTCACTACACACACACACACACACACACACACACATATAGTGGAGCCCTGTCATACCACTTTCCCTTTTCCTCCAGTTCTCCATCCTGTCAGAACACTGGGCATGCCAACCAACAAAAATTGCTCTTCAGAAAATGAAGAAACATTAAAATTCAATTTTTGGAAAAAAATACCAATACTATTGATATATTTCTGAAGCTCTCAGAAAAAAAGAGGAAGGAAGGGAGGGGAAGGAAGAGTGGAAGGAGGGAACAGAGAAAAGAAAGGGAAGGGAAGGAAAAGAAAGGGTAGGGGGCCCAAAGATCTTGTAGCTAATAATTATAGTATTTATTATATACCAGATGCTGCTCTCACTGCTTTAAGGGGACTAAAATTTAAATTCATAACAACTGTCTGGTAGATGAGGTAGATGATCTTATTATCAATGCCTCCTTTAAGACGATGAAATTGAAACTCAGAAAGTTAAGTCACTGTCCTGTGGTTAGGCTACTAATAAAGAGCAGAGTTGAGACCAAGCCTAAGTAATATGTCTTTAGAGTCCACCCTGTTTTGTCTCTCTGAAGGACAAAGTTAACTATAAGTCAAAAGATTCTTAGCATATATTTTTTTCTTACACTATTAATGTCCCTTGGTATTAATGAATAATATACAATTTCCACTTCTATATATGAGCAGTTTGAGGCCAAGAGTCACAACTGCAGTCTGCACCCAATGTGGCTCTGTCAATTGAGCACTCAGTGTGCACAGGCATGATGATGAGCCCTGGTAGTACGAGACGAGGTAAACCACCTCTGACCTTAATATCCACACAGCGTGAGGTGGTTGTGACATAATGTGACAAATGATGACCTTGTGGTATAAACCTCATGCAGTGAAGAAAACTGTTAATTCTGCTTAACAATACTGGAAAAGACTGAAAGCTTGATGATGGCTAAAAAAGATATTTATTTTAAATTTTCCATGATACATATAAAATTATATACTTCCTACAAAAAAAGTCACTTAGGTGAAACACAGATTAATATAGGAAGCCATAATCTTAAGAAAAAATGCAGCTAAAACATTCTTTTATGGCATTTTTGCTAATATATATGTATATAAATAATACATTTATTTGTACAGAAACAAATATATTTTTTACATTTTACAATCACATCACATACAAAGTTGCTGCTAAACTATCATTATTTTGCCACTGTGTGGGAACTTTTAATGACCTGCCTCAGGGTTAGACAAGTTTCTGACAAAGCTCACCTCTTTTCTGACATTATTTTTGATTGTTTTTCCTCTCACCAGTAGAATTTTATTTTTATTTCTTTTTTTGAAGAGGCTTTTGCTATAGGGCACGTGTGCTTGCCAGAAAGACAGAGAGAGACAGAGAGACAGAAAGCAAGAAATCACCCCCCAGGGGGAATGGCCAAGCCGCACTCCATTCTCCTCTATTCTCCTCTTGGGATCTTGGGCACACATGCACACGTGCCCAGCATGAGATTAAGCCACTGGGTCCAGGATTCAAATGGCAGTCGACTACATGGGAGTCCAGTGACATAGCCATTACGCCAACTGCTGGTACTATTTATGTTATTTTTTTATCAATGTATTTCTTTCCCACATCCATATTTAATAGTTTCTCAAAATAAATGTTACATTAAGAGGAAGCAGAGGGCCAGTAGGTGACATAGTGGTTGGGGCACTGGACAACTGCAGTTTGAGTCCTGGACCTGACAGCTTGAAACTCATGCCACGTGTGTGTGCATGCATGCCCAAAATCCCAAGAAGAGAAAGGAGGAGAAGGGACTGCAGCATGGCCATCCCTACTCGGGGAGTGATTTTTCTCTTTCTGTCTCTCTGGAAAGTACGCATGCCTTATAGCAAAAAAAATCTCTAAAAAACATAAAATAAAATAAGGGAAACAGTTTAGTCTCATAACCTAATGGTTAAGGGAGCCAAAATCCACATAGCCAACCATGGTTTGAGTCTTGGATCCATAGGTTTGAAAAACATGTCAGATATGTATATATACATGCCCTAAATCCCAACAGGATAGAGAGATGGAAGAGAAGGGATTGTGGTGTGACCATGCTCCCTTAGAGGGTACTTTCTCTGACTGTCTCTCTCTGGTAAGCACATATGCCCTCTAGTAAAATTTTTTAAATAGAAAAAAATTTTTCAAAGAATTATTCTTATAATTTTTTTTTCCAACTTGCCATAGGGCAAGTGCACTCATCAAAGAGAAAGAGAAAATGAGAAAGCAATCCCCCCAGACTCAAACTGTGATATGCCATGGGAGTCCAGCACCCTAACCATCATGCCACCTACTGGTCTCTAAAGATAAAAAAAATCTTCAAAAAGAAGAGACAGACATTCTTCAAGTACTGAAAAGCATTAGTGTAGTATTCTATATAGAAAATAAGTAAAAGCTATTCTCCTTCCTCTCCCCATTCCCTATCTTCTTTTTAGGCAATAGGTTTAATTTGCTGTGAATAGCATATTATCAGAAAGGCATGACACCACAACAGAAAATACCTTTTAGTACCCAAGCCCATATTGGTACATCCAAACCAGGATATTGCTGACAACTGACTTGTTTTCCAGAATAGCTGTGCTTGAATCAATTTACATTTTTCACAAAAATAAAATACTAAAATAAGCTGTCTAATTGTATAAGATGTTACTCAACATGTAGCAGATGCTGCTCTCTAACAGAAGAGTTTAATGGTGGGATTTGCTCCTTTGCGGTTTTTTCAGAAGTCAATTACCTCTAATTCTATGACATTCTAACAGTAAAACTTCACAGGCTTACCAGATTTACTTATCAAACATTACTCTTCAATGAGCTATAATTATGCCACTATCCCTTTATTTTGTTAAGAGTTTTATCAGATTTAATAAATACAAAAAGACTTGATTATATGCTTATGTAAACATGGACAGTGACAAATGAGAATGTGGGTCACTAAGTCAATTTTCTCAGAGTTAAAAAATATAATTTTCAAAATTAAAAATTGATGGGCTGGGTCAGCTGGTAGTGTGGTAGATAAGGTGACTGGATCCCACATGGCCTACTTTGTGGTTTGAGTGGCTTGGAAAAAAAACACACTGGGAGCATGTGCATGCATGCATGAAATCCCAGAGGGAGGAGAAATGGAAGAGAAATGGCCATTCTCTATGGGGGTGCTTTCTCACTTTCCCTCTCTGTCTCTCTACACATCAAGTGCACATGTCCTTTGGGGGGAAAAAAATTAATGGGCTTAGTACCTCTGACTATATGCTTCATAAATGAAACTTCTGTTTATTTGCCTCTGTTTCTTTCTTTTTTTAATTTTTATTTAGTTAGTTAGTTTTGCTACAGGGTATATGCACTTACCAGAGAGAGGGAGAGAGAGCGAAAGCGAGAACTCATCCCCCAGGGAGGATGGCCATGCCTCAGTCCCTTCTCCTCCATTCTCCACAGTTAAGGGCATGCATGTACATGCACCCAGCAATGATTTTCAAGCTTCCGGGTCTAGGACTCAAACCGCACAGTCAGACATGTAGAATTCAGCCACCTTAACCTCCACACTACCTGCTGGACATTGCCTCTGTTCCTTTAACAGGATTAAAAATACATTTAAAGCAATGTAAGGCTAGCTTTATGACCCAATAGTTAAGACAGCTGATCCCTCATGGCCAACTGTGGTTTGAATTCTGACCCCAGTGGTTGCATATATGCCAAAATCCTGACAGGATGGATAAAGAGAGGAGAAGGGATTGAGGTATGAACATGCCCTACAGGGAAAAGGGAGGATGCTTTTCCCTCCCTCTCTCTCTCTCTCTCTCTCTCTCTCTCTCTCTCTCTCTCTCTGTGAGTCTCTGTTCCCCTGCAGATCACATGTGCCTACTGGCAATTTAAAACAAACAAAATGGTAATGTATTGCAAGGAAAGGAATTAAATTTTAAGCAAAACATTTTATGAAAACCTAATCCTGAAGTATCCAGAGTTCATCATTAGCTTCCTGTATAATAGAATAAAATGCAACATGTGATGTATTTTTAATAACCTTTAAGGCTAAGAGGTGGCATAATGGTTAAGGTGCTGGACTCCCACATGGCCATCTATAATACAAATCCCTCAATCCAGTGGTTTTATGGTTTTATTTATTTACTGGGGGGGGGGGCTTGGCATTTAAGTTCTTTTATTATTTTTTATTATTATTCATACATTAAATCACTATACATCATTTAGATTGTGAAGAGACTTTACCCAGCATGATATACACCTCAGTCCAACCCAGTTGAGATGACGATACACATCCTCATCAACAGATAATAAATTTTATGTGTGTCCCACAAGTGTCTTATCTCTCCACTTTTTCCCCAAATTTCCTTTCCTATGCTCTTCCCCTCCCATATTCTCTTTCCACTTTGTCTCTAGTGTTCATTACAATTTTTAATCCTATTCATCCATAAAAAAAAACAAGACCCTAGAATTTGATAGAAAGTATGCAAATATGGAAGATTGGTTGTTGAGTGAAGCAAGTCAGGCTATGAAAGAGAGACATTATATGTCTCTGCTTAACATATACTGACTGTCTGTACTCTATGGTAGAGATTGAAAGACTAGAGAACAATCCAGTGGTTTTAAGATCACACTGGGCACATATAGATGTGTACCCAAAATCCCAAGAGGAGAATGGAGGACAAGGGATTGTGGCATGGCCATTCCCTCAAGGGGTGATTTCTCACTTTTCCTCTCTCTGGCAAGAGCAGACATCCTATGGCAAAAAAAAAAAAAAAAGAAAGAAATCAATTACTTCTGTGAATGTATGATGTGGTATGTAGCTATGCATTAGCAATAATAGTTTGAAACTCATTATTCTATCCTTTATTAGGAAATCTATTACTTACTGACTTGCATTTTGACCTTAGATTTATAACTCCCATCAGAAGGCAATGTAAGAAATGGCATTAAAATTACAATTGCTAGAAGGAAGATGTTGAGATTATAAACCAGTAAACCAGTTTAGCAACTCCTTACAAAGTTCCATATGACAAATTTCTTTTACACCTTAAAATCAGAAATGCTTTACTTCTCATTAGGAGCTGATATGTTTTATTCTTTCCAATCATGTTTTTTTGGTTTGGCTACCTGGAAGCTAAGAACTTAATGTGTGACCTATATTTATTTCATAGAATACTATTTTTTTCTCCTTTTCTGCTATACCTTCTAACTTATTTTTCTTTTCTTACTTTAGAAGTTTTACTCATTTACATTTTACTATTTTATTATATGCCTTGAAAGTATAGTATAAATAAACAAATGTATACATTTTATACTTAATCAGTATGACTCTAAACAAATCCTTTTCATCTCTTAATTTTCAATTTCACATTTGTAAAAAAAGTAATAGTTATAGTATATTCTAAAACTCAAAATAGGTTATTTATATAACAATGTTCTCAATTTGTTTTATAAACATTAGGTCTTACTATATGCTCAAAGACAGTAGTACCATTGAAATTTGTATGAGATCCATAACCCCAATATTGAATATTTACTGTCATTTTGGAGAATCTTATAACTTCCATTTGGAAAACTCTTTCCTTTTCCCTCCCTCACCGTCCAGCTCCAGGGCAGACACATAACTGAGATCTCGTATATTATACCTTTAGCCATAGTGATTAGTTCCATGTGGATACACAACCCAAGATGAAACAAGAGAAATTATACCTGAGATTTTGCTGGAACAAAGGGGAAATTGGCATTTACATTTCATTGAAATTGCCCACAATGAGACCATCTAAGTCTAGAGCTGTTATAGGATTTTTTTTTTCACTTCACAAGAATGTTTTAGAATAAAATTAAACCAATACCAAAGAAAGCAAAATTAAGAGAGACAGAGATAGTATTCTGCTAACAGAGTTGAGTGCCACTGTCCACCCATGCCCAAGTCATCATAACACCCAAACACAGCATTTTATGTTTTATCATCATTGGCATGTAAGTTCACAATTTTAATTCAGGCAAATTTGCAAGGAAGCAGAAACCAACTTGAACATTATATATTATTTTAAAATATATACAATCGGGACCAGCAGGTGGCATAATGGTTATGTCACTGGCCTCCCATGTAGTCAATTGCGGTTTGAGACTCAGAGCTAGTGGCTTGAAACTCACACCAGGCACGTATGCATGTGTGCCCAAGGTCCCAGGAAGAGACTAGAGAAGGGACTGTGTCATGGCCATCACCCCTGGGGGTGATTTCTTACTTTCTGTCTCTCTCTCTGTCCCTCCAGTAAGTGCATGCACCCTATAGCAAAAATCTCTCTTAAAAATAAATGGATAAATAAAACATACCCATCAGTACTAAAAAAATTAAAAATAAATAAAAATAAAAAAAGACTCCATGGACATGGACCAGGATATTTTTTTTTAAATCTTGGGGCTGGGACCAGCAGATGGTGTAATGATTATATCACTGGAGTCCTACATAGTCAACCACAGTTCAAGTCCCAGACCCAGTGACTTAAAACTCACACCAGGCATGTGTGTGTGTGTGTGTGAACAAGATATTGAAAAGAGAATGGAGGAGAAGGGATTGTGCCATGGCCATCCTCAGGGGGTGATTTCTCACTTTCTGCCTCTATCTCTCTCTGTCTCTGTGGCAAGCCCACACACCCTATAGCAAAAAATCTCTCTCAAAAAAAAAAATGAATTTAGGGTTTTGAGAGGGAAAACCCCATATAATTGCAGTATGTTAATCCAGGTTTTCTCGGAAGCAGATACAAGCACAGAATAAACTGTTCAAGGATTCCATTAGAAGAAACTCCTATGTGAGAGAAAATGGGAGAAAGCCAAAGCAAAGCTTGCCATTTCACTGCCATTTTAAGTCTAACCCTAAGTGAAAGAGAAAGGGAAGAAACGTTGGATGGAAGTATCTCAGACAGCCATCTTGCCTAAGGAAGGTTTGACAAGACTGCTGGAGAGCCTTAAGCCCAAAGGTCTTGGGGGTCTCCCAGATGGCCTAGAAGCACCACTGTTTTAGTACATCTGCTATAGTCAGTCATTGACTTGAAGTAGTTCATGGAAAGCATAGCCGAAGCTCAACTGCAGCACTGGATTTCAGACACCCACAGAAGTGACCTATAGTGAGATCCTATGGCATAGAAAATATAATTTAGACTAAGGAAGCAGTTAAATGTGGCACCAAGTGATTAATATCAAATTAGTGGAAGAATGGTGGAAACTGAGTCTTTTTTGTTTTGTTTCATCTAATAATTCATAAACAAAGATACTGGACACTGTAATTAGTATGAATCGTCAATCCTCAGAATGAGAGAGAATTTTTGTTAACTGTGCCTCAGATGTGGGACTGATAACCAGAATACACAGGGAACCCAAGCAACTTACCCAGAAGAAAATGATTAACCCAATTAAAAGATGGGAAAGTAAACTGAATAAACAACTCTCTCTAAGGAAGATACATGAACAGCCAAAAAGCACATGAAAAAATTTTCACTATCCCTCATTGTAAGGGAGATGCAGATCAAAACTACAATGAGATACCACCTAATCCCAGTCAGAATGGCAAAGATGAAAAAATAATAATAATAATGATAAGTGCTGGAGAGGATGTGGCAAAAGGGGGACACTCCTACACTGTTGGTGGCAATGTAAATTGGTCCAGTCACTGTGGAGAACGAGATGGAGGTTCCTTAAAGACCTTCAAATAGAACTACCATATGATCCAGCAATGCCACTCCTGGGTAACTACCAAAGGACAGGAGAACACGCAGTCAGAGAAGTGCTTACACAACTATTTTCATTGCAGCATTATTCACGATTGCTAAGACATGGAACCAACCCAAATGTCCACAAACAGATGAATGGATTGAAAAATTTTGGCACATATACTCCATAGAATACTATTCAGCCATTAAAAAAAAAAAAAAAAAAAAAAAAAAAAAAAAAAAAAAGAGCCCCGGGAATGGTAAAAAAAGGGGAGAAAAAGAAGCAAGTTAGGCTATGGAAAAGAGACACTGTATGTCTCTACTTAACATATACTGACTGTCCACACTCTATGGTACAGACTGAAAGACTGGAGAACATAAAAGCATTAAAAATTGTAATGGACACTAGAGACAAAATGGAAAGAGAGTGTGGGAGGGCAAGAGCATAGGAAAGGAAATTTGGGGGGAAAATGGAGAAGTAAGACACTCGTGGAACACAGATAAGGTTTTTTTATCTGTTGACGAGGATGTTTACAATAGTCTCAACTGGGCTGAACTGAGGTGTATATCATGCTGGGTAAAATCTCTTCACAATCTAAATTATATATAGCGTTTTAATATAGGAATCATAACTTTTGAAATTAATTTAAAAAAAATACTGATGCTTTGTATGTGTTCCTGATCCTGGATGGTATAGAAAAATTATTTATAAGAGTTAGAGCAGGTGGAATCTAAGTTCCCATCTTATTCTCCCTGTTTCAAACCTGATTGTTCTTTTAACCTTCTCAAGGTAAAACTTATTGCTATGACTGACATATCTAATACAAAAAAAATGATAATAATCATGTTGTCACGATGTAGGTCCAAACTTGTATTTCTCAGTTGTTCTATTACAACCATCCCAAAACAGAGACCACATTAGCTGTTTCTTTTATCTCTCTATTGAATTCTCAGTTGACTTTCTTTTTTAAAGAATTATTTTATTTAATTTTATTTATTATTATTATTTTGTAATTTGACCAGAGACAGAGAGGAAAAATAAGAAAGCAAGCTGACAGGTCCAGGACTGGAACTATGGTTGATCATGCGGGAGTCCAGGACTTTAACCACCATACCACTCACCAGCCCCTCTCAGTCAAGTTTTAGGAATCAAGACCCAGAGTTTAAATAGTATTTTCTTTTGTTCTAGCAAAATGTTCTTTACACAGTGGGTGCTTAATAGCTGTACTTATCTGGATGGCATGGAAAAGAATGGTGCAACATTTAAGACAGGAAAGTAAGGAAATTAATATCAATGAACACTCTCAAATCTCCTCTTACGACTAACTGTCCCTATGAAAATTACAGCCTTAAGCTGAATTCACAGATTCTAGGACTGTTTTTCTTGAACTTCAGACTCCTAGTACTTTTGATTCTTGATACATTGACTCTTTTTATGCTAATACATTCACCAATGCCTACTGCTTTATGCCACTTTTAGATCATCCATTAAGTGTGATGGCTTCTTATTTTTTATGTACTATGGAAAAAAACAGTTTATTACTGTTTAAATCCCGTAGTATGGTCTCTTTGAATTTAATCTTAAAATTGAGTTCTGGCAATGTGATCCTGCCATTTAAGTCCCCTTTTTAAAAATAAAATAAGTAAAGGAAAAATATTTCAGAGAAAAATAATATGTAAGCATATCTATAGAAATCTTGTCTCACAACATTGGCAGGAATCTTGAAGGTGCAGCAATCATATGCTCTATGATAAAAGTCTTGGTTTCAAATTCTATCTTAGCTCCCAGGCAGCAGTCAGAGTTGTACAGAGATTAAAGGCTCCTGCTTTGGAGACAGGCAGCCTGGTTCAAATTCCTATGCATGTCTTCTAACTCTGTAACCTTAAATAAGGAAATGGGGATGGCGATAGTAAGTATTTCAAAGAATGGTTTATGTGCACTGAATGAAAAAATTCCATGATCCCAGGAGTTTAGCATGATTCCTAGGATATGTGAATCCTCAATAAATATTAGCTAGTAAAATTAACTATACTCAATTGTTTATCTGCTACTATGATTTCAAACACTGAGCCTCATGTTTCTGATTGGATTCTTCTATTTCAATCAGTCTGGCTGGTACTCCTTATTCCTGAATCTGACTTAACCAATTACGGGTTCAATAATTATAAAATTATATTGATATTTCATATAACTTTCATATAGCCACAGAAAATTATCTAACCCTAAAGTTAAAGGAATTGATTGTTCAATATGATATAATAATAGAGTGGCGTGTAAGGACGAGCTACACACCACAACAGTTAAAGATAGTGGACTGTATTCTTTTGAACATTGTCTCCATTGTATCCTTTTAAAAGTTGTTTGTTGTTGTTGCTGTTGTTTAAGAGAGAGAAGGAAAGAAAAATCACTCCCTAGGGGGGATGGCCCCGCCTCAATCCCTTCTTTCTGCATTCTCTTTTTGGGATTTCGGTTATGTGCACACACATGCCTGGCATGAATCTCAAGTCACAGAGCCCAGGACTTGAACTGCAGTTAGCCATGTGGGAGTTCAGTGCCTTAGCTACCATGTCACTTGCTGGCTCCTAATTAAAGTATTCTAATAAAAAGAAGTAACAACATAAGTTAGCTTTAAAAATTCAAATTCTCAGAATCCTTACCCCCTTTAAAGGAACCAAATGTAAATTTGCATATCAACACAGCGTATATACAATTGTTCCCATACATTCAATAGCTTACACACAAATATTTTTTAATAAGGGTCATTTTTAACATATATCATAGACACATACAACTTTTAGAACCACAGAATATATGGGTATCTTATTTTTCACAGGCTCAGTTGCTCTCTTTTCTAGCCCTAGTAATCAAGTCTTTAGCTGGTAGAGATCTATTAGGTCATCAGGAAAGTCATTATGTATTTTTCTGTACAAAAAATGCATCATGACTTGCCCGATGACACAATTAGGACCTAAGATAAGAGTCAGTTTCCTCATGTGTAATGAGCAAATAATAAGACTTCTATTTATCTGTGACTTGTGAGAATTGAATGAGTTCATGCTCTTAGCTCAATGCCTACAAGAAAAAAACGTTAGGACCTATCATCATCATCCTCTTCTTCCAAACACTGTATCTACCAAACTCATTCTGTGTTATACTTTATAATTTACAAGCACCTTTTTAATTGATTAAATAGAACTAGTTAAAAAGCAAATGTGCAATCACCAGAACATTGTTGGGTATAATTTCACACAGGAATAAATGATTAGTATAAGACTATTCTCTAGGAGGAGTTAGAGGGCATGTGAGTGATATTCTTCCAGAATAGTAAAAATAAAAGGGGAGAACTATTATATATGACCATGATTTTTCTGTCAACCAAAAGTTAACAATCTCCTGGCTTTCACGATAGTGAGTTTGGTTAGATGAGCCCTGCAATAACTTAGAGCAGTGGTTCTCAAAGTGTGGCCCCTGGGCCAGCTTCATGTGGAACTTATAAGAAATGCCTTATACCAGACCTACTGAATTAGAAACTGTGGTTTTGAATCCAGCCATTCTGCTACAAATCAAATTCTGAGAACCAACCGCTTATAATCTTGTCAGAAAGATCACAAAAGATCACAGATCAACCCTCTGTGATTAGTACTCTATATGATAGGGATAGTCTCAAGGACCTACTCGAGTAAACTGGTAGGTTACTTTAACCCAACTCAAAGTGGGAGATGAGTCAGATGAATCATCAAGTTTGAGTGGGAATCAATTAGATGAAAGAACAAAGAACCAAATTAGATTCCAACTCTCTGCACTGAACATAACTCTACCATAAATAGTTACAGCTAACATTTCTTTAAAATATACAAGCCAGGCTTCCTATTTACCATTTAGAGGAGCCAGCAGGTGGTATAGTAGGTAAGATGCTGGACTCCAACACGGCATACCACAATTCGAGTCCCAGACCGGACAGCTTGAAAATCACGCCAGTGTGTGTGCATGTGCGCCCCAAAATCCTGAAAGATTGGAAAAGGGATTGCAGCATAGTCATTCTCTCCAGGAGTGTGACTTCTCACTTGCCCTCTCTGTGTCTCTCTCCAGCAAGTGCACACACCCTGTGGTTTGAGTCCCAGAACTGGTAGCTTGCTTTCTCACTTTCCCTCACTCTTGCCTTGTCCCTCTCTGGTCAAATTAAAAATAAATAAATAAAGTTAAATAAAATAGTTCTTTTTAAAAAAAAAAAAAAAGTGTCGAGCCAAAATAATTGCAGAAAGACTGAGAGTTCTGATCAAATTATACTTGAAGTCATTACTCCTACTGAACTGCTGAATTTTTTATTAAAGTGCCAGTTATTTTGACCAGTCTATGCTGGTTTTTCCTTTGATGCAAGTTAATACTCCTAACTGATACAGTGTGGAACCCTCAGTTTTTGCATCCTTTCTCATCCAACAATCAGAAGCATATGTATACTATTACCTTAGCCCTTCCATGAACTCTAGCAAACCAAATACCAAACAGCAAAAATTTCAAGACCCAACACAGTTCACTCCTGCTTGTCCAGCTCTCAGCTAGTATCCAAATCTGAAGGCTCCAGCCTTTTCTGTCCACTGGATTCTTATCTAATTTCCCATACCTAATACCTTCACAGCGAACTTTGCACTTACTCTGCTCTGATTAGGGCCATACCCATCTCTCTTCACCAACAACTAATCAAGGTTCAGGATCCTGCTGCTCTACCGCAGCCAGTACCTGGGGGCCTGCTAATAAGACGTCACTAAGTCTAACATCATCATAGTAGTTGCTATATTGACAGCCAGTAACTTAACCTCTTTTAAACCTTTACAAAGGAAGTTCTCCCAAAATTACTCTTTTATAAAAAGACTAAAGAGTAATTTGGTACTTCTTGAGTCTTTTCCACTTCAAATAAGCTAATAATGTAGAAATATAAGTTGCAAATAGCACAGGTACTAAAAACAGTAATTGCATTTTTCTCTTTAGTAAAACACATCCATAGAGGCCAGCAGGTGGTGTGGTAGTTGGGGCACTGGACTCCTACATGGTCGGCCATGGTTCAAGTTCTGGACTCAATAGCTTGAAAGTCACATCAGTCACAAATGCATGAATGCCCAAAATCCTAAGAGGAGAATGGAGAAGGGATTGTGGTGTGGCCATCCCCCTGGGGGATTATTTTTCACTTTCCCTTTTATTCTCTCTCTTTCTCTTTCTCTTTCTCTTTCTCTTTCTCTCTCTCTGGTGAGTGCACATGCCCAAAAGCAAAAACCTTAAATTTTTTTTGTTTTTACTTTAAAAATAAATGAAGATTGATGCAGTTAGAAGGAAGATAGGTGGCAACTTCCCCAGAAGAAAAAAAATGTGAGAAAATCTTCACAAACTTGTAAACAGATTGTTAAATGATGATGATATGCCTGTTATAATGGAATAAGAGAGCAGTTTGGTTGGTTGTATTTGTATTTGTTAGCAACACTTATCCTCTTAAATATTCACTGAGTACTCACCGTGTGCTAGGCATTACTAGACAGGAGGAACACATGAGTGACAAAGCCATGGTATTATTTCCTCACTGTGCCGTGAGCATCCCTCAGCCTTACGGGACTGTTTTTCTTCCGTTTTGTGCTCCCAAAGCAACAAGATTCCAGGTGAAAATGAGCTCCAGATAAAGAAAGGTGCCAGAACTCTGTCTGATGACTTCATTATGTACTAATTGTTCTTGGGCCATAAGTAATTGCTGTTTTATAAAGATCTTACATAAAGGCATTTGTATCTGGCAAAGACCTGGTATACTTACCATATGTTGGTTGACAAGATCCTGTAGTTAGTAAACATGTGAATTCAGGAGAGGAAAGATTGTTATCAACAGCCCACACCTGATCCATATTGTCAATGGCACAGTAAAACTGAGCTAGATGTAGAAAATCAGCTTAACTCTCAGTGTCTTTATTTTTATTTTGTGACTTCAGAATTGCAATTCTTTTGAGAGTAAGTTGAGTGCTCCTAAGAAATCTGTAAAGCAGCATTTTTATACAATAAGTTTTTGATAACCATGAGGAAAAATGAGTATTGTGAATCTCTGATGTTTTGTTCTCTTCAATAAAGAGCTATTAAAATAAATAAGACTAGGTAGCAAGCAGGCATTTTATTTTGAGATAGAATATCCAAATACAATCTGATAAAAAAAAAAGCCATGGATTCAATACCATTTTGAAGTCAGTCATTTCTCTTCACACAAAATTAACTTGTTATCTGGAGTTAGCTTACCTAAATGATTCAAAATCATTTAGCAGTCTCCATGCAATTTCTCTTGTTTTCTCAAAAAAAAAAAAAAATGCTCAGGAGACATAGAAGACTAGTAAAAATTTAAAACAATCTTGAAAACTAAAAGTGAAGGAGAACCTAACACCTACAGAAACCAACAGCAGTTACAGAGTGAAGTGGAGCTAGACAGGGAACTGTGTATCCAAACCACATTCCATGGCAATAACGCATAGTGGTTTAGAATATGCATGCCTGCACAGACAAAACTGGATTTAAACTTCATCATCAACCAGCTGGATGATATTAAATAAAAGCTGTTTTTCTTCCATTAAATGAGAATAATATCAGCACCACTCTTATAGACTGAACTGTGCTACCCCAAACCACATATATTGAAGCCCTATTCCCAATGTGACAGTATTTGGAGATGAAGTCTTTAAAGAGATAATTAATGTTAAATGAAGTCATAAGGTTGGGGCCATAATTTAATAGGACTAGTGTGCTTATTAAAAGAGATGCACAAAGAAAACACCATGTGAGGATACAGAGAAAACAGCCATCCACAAGCCAAGAAGAAAGGAGTGATCAAAAACCAACCCTGGGGACCAGCAGTTGGCGTAATGGCTGGACTCCTATGTAGTGGACCACGGTGTGAGTCCCAGGCCTGGTGGCTTAAACTCACGTCAGGCGCCTATGTGTGTGTGCCCAAGATCCCAAGAGGAGAATGGAGGAGAAGGGATTGCAGTGTGGCCATCCCCCCTGAGGGGTGATTTCTCACTTTCTGTCACTCTGTCTCTCTCTTTCTGGCGAGCACACATGCCCTACAGCAAAAACCTCTCAAAAAATACCTGCAACAACCTTCATGGAGTATTGTGAGCATATAATGTGTTCCCTGGTATAGGGCCTGGCATGAAGTAAATGCTCCATAAAACTCTATTCCTAGTACAGTTACTAATTCATAAAGAGAGGCCACATGGAAAAGAATGGAAGGCCACATCCTACCTCCCTCATCATCTGTCCCAAAATATGTTTGACCAAGTTAACCAGGAAGGTTTAAGCTCCTGCTAGTGAAGACAAGGACTAGTTTAGGGGACATTTTAAGAGGGTTAAGACCTGGTGCTTGAAACTCCCTCAGTACATACCTTCCTCGTTGAGATGACTTTGAAACTCACATTGCAGACTGGGTTTTCCCACACATGCAACAGATATGAGGGCCCACCAGAGCTAAAATTGGGTCCAGAGGAGGTTGCCTGTATAAATCCACATCAGCCACATTCTTCTCAAGGATTAAATTATTGACATCTAGAAATATCCAGCACTAGAACCAAGAGTAAGATTTATAAAAGATTGGCACCAGGAATTGAATCATTGTTTTTCCCCTACTACTTTAAGAGCCTCTCTCATAATTTTGTACAATGAATATATGCTATTTGCTTACATTTTAAAGTAGAATTGAGTTCTAAAGCTTCTTTTATAAAAATTTCATATGCCTCTGAAAAAATTAAACCTCATCAGTATCAATTATTTTAGTAACTAAGGAATTATGAGTTTTTTTTTACTGATATTGTGTTTAATTAATTTATTCAAAGTTACTTTAATTTTCCTATGGCAGTTTGTGTACATGGATGCAATTTTAAAAACCTACAGTCTTGGGGCCATCAAATGGCATAGCAGTTATGTCACTGGACTCCCACATGGCCAATCGAAGTTCAAGTCCCAGACCCAGTGTCTTTAAACTCACACTGGGCAAGTGTGCGTGCATGCCCAAAAATCCCAGAAGGAGAGTGGAGGAGAAAGGACTATGGCATGGCCATCTCCCCTGGGGGATGATGTTTTACTTCTTTCCCTCTCACCATCTCTGTCTTTGTCTGGTAAGAAGCTTTTGCTTTTCTCCTTAAGACAAAATCCTCTACAAAAAAAAAAAAAAAAAGAAAGAAAGAAAAAGAAAAACATACAGTTTTAAATTGCCATGAATACAAACTACTTCTGAAACATAACTTTTTTTCAATTTGTATACCTATAATTGTAAATAATCCTTGAACACATGTTCAAAGCCATAGCTGCTTTACTCTCTTGTGGTGCTGTAACAGAAATACTTAAGTCTGGGTGATTTATAAAGAATAAAAGTTTGCTCAGCTTGGGGGCCAGCAGGTGGTGTGATGATTAAGAGTGCTTGATTCCCACCTGGCCGACAGCAGTTTAAGTCCTGGACCTGGAAGCTTGCTTTCTCACTTCCTCTCTCGCTCTCGCTCTCTCTCTCTCACTCTCTCTCTCCCTTTCCAGTCAAATTAATATAAATAACTAAATAAAGTTAAATAAAATAATTATTTTTTTTAAAAAGTTTACTTAGGGACCAGCAGTTAGCGTAATGATTATGTCGCTGGACTCCCACATAGTCGACCACGGTTCGAGTCCCGGACCCAGTGGCTTAACCTCACGCCAGGCGCGTGTGCGTGCGTGCTCAAGATCCCAAGAGGAGAATGGAGGAGAAGGGATTGTGCGTGGCCATCCCCCTCGGGGGGTGATTTCTCGCTTTCTGTCTCTCTGTCTCTCTCTGTCTGTCTGGCGAGCGCACGCGCCCTATAGCAAAAACCTCTCCAAAAAAAAAAAGTTTACTCAGCTCACAGTTATGGAAGTCCAAGGTCAAGAGGCCACATCTGATGAGTCTTCACGTTGGAGGGATTCCCTACAGAATTCCAAGACAGTGCAACCCATTACGTGAGAAAGCAAGACCTTATATCTGTCTCCCTCTCTGTTCTATTCTCATTTTCCCTTATAAACCCACCAGTATTAAATCATAAGGGCCCCAACCAGATGACCTTATATAATTCAAATTGCTTCCCAAAGATGCCACCTCTTATTACTGTAATCAGATAAAATTTCCAGTATTTCTCTTAATACTATTGCAATGCCAGTTAAGTTTCTAGCACATGAATTTTTGGAGGACACAGTCAACCATAGCAATAGCCCAGGTCTAGTTAATTCAGATTCAGCACTAGCCATTTAACCAAATGAACTGCATTCTAATAGAGTTGAACAGGAAATGATTTCTAAGACAGTTTAAATTCATCTGGAGATCCTCTTTGAGAATTTACTTATACCTCCCTCATGTGATCCCAGGGATTTCCAGCATGCTCAGGGCCATTCCTGTTGTACTACTCAGCTTCTACATACTAACCTTTCACAAATTCCTTTTCTCTCTTTTCAAGACTGTTCTTGTTTGGAGGTTTTATCCTATAAAAGTCTCACTTTTCTTGGAAAAATGATAAAAATCATTTGTGACATGGGGAACTTATTAGCCTAATGGAAGATAAGTGATAAATGCATTTTGTATATACATGCTGTTTTGTACTTTTTACTCATATAAACAAACTCCCTCAGAACAGTAATCCACACACAGTACACACTCAATGTCTTTAGAGATTATGATTAATTAATAGTATGAACAATAAAGGCATGCCATCATCAATAAACACCTGTGGAATAAATTGATTTTAACACCAAACTGAGTATAAACCTAAGAAAAAGTTAGTTTATTTTTTAATCTGGAGATTTATCTCCTCTATGTTTATTTTTGCTATTTCCAAATCATTATCAAAAATATTGTTTCCTCTTCAAACCTGCTATGTGTTATATTGGGCAGGTGGCAAGGTGGTGAAGGTGCTGGATTCCCATATGGCCCACCACAGAGTCAAGGTGGCTTAAAAATCAGAACAAATATATAGATAAATGAATGACTTTAAAAAAAACTATGTTATATTAATAACCACAAGTACTTCTATTGATGGCATCAGTAAACCCCAAGTCCAAGGAATGATGATGCCCCATAAGACGAATAAAAAAACTAAATCAGGGTAATCATCTTTTAAAAATCCAGTTTTTAAGTATACAAAGTCTAGGGGCTGGCAGGTCACACGATGGTTAAGGGTGCTGGACTCCCACATGGCAGACTGCAGGTCAAGTCCCAGACCTGGTGGCTTGCTTTCTTGCGCTTGCTCTCTCGCTCTCTCACTCTCTCAATCTGTCCCTCTCCAGTCAAATTTTTTTAAAATAAATAAATAAATAAAGCTTTAAAAAAAAGTATACAAAGTCTATTCTTGAATAAAATAATCATGTGTGTGTGTGCATATGTGTGTGTAATTGAAAATGGGCAGTAGGAGGTCAGCTTCTGGGTTATTTCACCAAATTACATTGCTCTTGTTTCTTTTCCTTACTGACAATACTAAACATCTGATTCATACTGTTTGGGCTTAGAGAGTATTGTGCCTCTACTTACATTTCATTTTTTTATGTTTAATAACAAAGAATTATAAATTCTCTACCAAACAAGTAAATAATTCAAACCATTAGGGAGCAAAGGTGGTCTTACAACACTGTTTAGTTGAGACAGTCTAATTTACACACATTTATCTAGCAGAGATTTTCACAATGCCCTCTGCATATTCACAAATGTCTCAGTAGGATGATACATTGTAGGGTCACCCTATCCTAAAGGAGGTAGCATCTGAGGTTGTATCTGAAAAAAAAAAAAAAAGTTTGCCAGCCAGCTGGAGACTGGGTCATTCCGGTAGGAAGAAAGCGGCTCCAGGCAAAGGGAATACAAGGTACAAACGCAAGGAAATGGAGTACAGCACAGTGAGGAATCCCTGGTCACTGGAGCAGACCACCTGCAGGCAAATCTCAGCCCATATCTACCTAATGCAAATATTCTCTACATTGCAGCCAGAGTGAGCTGTTAAAAACTTAAATAAGATCATGTTATCCCTCTGATGGAATTCCATCAGTGGCTTCCCATTGCTCATAGGATAAAGCCTGAATTTCTCACCACAGCTTACTGGGCCCTACGGTAGGGATGTTTTTACCCACCCCTCCATCTCCATCACATACCGTGCTCACTCCACCTTACTCTGTGGCCAGTTTAAAGCCTTTCATGTGATTTCCCAAATACAACACCTCACAGAGGTACTTTCCTAACACAGTTCTCCACACTCCCTAGCCCCACTGTATTATCTACTGCATGACCCTGCTTAGTTCTCTTATAGCTTCATCTACCAGTTAACTGTTCTTTTTACATGATTCATGTATTCATCAGTCTTCTGCCTCTGACATTAGAATGTCAATGCATGAGAGCAAGAGCCTCATCTCTCAAGTTCACAGCTATATTACTCCTATCAACAAAGTAACCAGCCTATAAGAAGACACTGATGTTTTATAAATTTTAAGTGAATGAATGAAGGATTTAAAGCCATACAGGATATATTGCACCTCTAAGAGTACTTGGATTTTTAAATAAGGTCCAGCTTTGGTGGCACAGGTAGCAGCATAATGATCTGTAGTGCTGAAAGCCACAATGGCCAGCTGCAGTTTCCAACCCTGAGTCAATCTGAAGCACACCAGGCATGCATATGTACCACAGATGCTGACTAGCTAGAGGGCTAGGGAACAGGATTGAAGTGCGATGACCTGTGTAATAAAACCCTGTTGGAGGTGCATCTCTCCCTCTCTCTCTTTCTCTGGCTGTTCTCTATCATAAAGGAAATCAAAGAATAATTAAATGAAAGAAGATAAAACCAGAGTGCAATGTCCAACACATGGGAAGAAGTCTCCAATGTTAACTTAGTAGTCATGGGTGAGAGAGGCATGATTTGGGGTGGAAGTACCTTTCTTGTACTTCACTATACAAACTTGAAACAAGGACCTAGGTTTTTTTAAAAATCTGCTTCCTGGTATACCTATGAGAATAGTATAGAAAATTAGAATAGTTTACTTCTCTTTTGCAAAGTAAATATAATTTTAAACCATACACATATTAACATTATTGGCACTCTCAATAAGCCAACAAGGATATAATTACCTTTTGTTACTATAAAGTAGAATATTCTAAACACTTACAAAAGTATGTTTCAAAATAGATTGGCAGGCATACAAAGAGAAAGGTAAAAAGTTTTAAGTGCATAAAATACACTAGAGTGTGTATGAAACTCAACTGGGAGTATTATCAAAATGAGAACAGCTTGTTAAGATAATGAAAATTGGAAAATCTTCACAAACAGGAATTATATTAGAAAGCAAAACACATTATAGAGAACATAAGATAGTTTTTAATGATTTTAATTCTTTTCCCAGCCTTTGTTGTTAGTTGCTAAAGTACTTTATGAGGGTTGAAAACTAAAGTTTATTTTCTCATTACCTTCATTCTTTTCCACTGGCAGACATCAGTTCTCTTCTTTCCTGGACCCTCACTTCAGAAACAACATAGAACTAAAATGAACGTGGTAGTTATATTTCCCTTATGATACACATTAGCATTACAATGAAGTCAAAACACCTTAGGGTACCAATGTATATTTTCTGCAGAAGCAATTATGAAGAGAAAAGACATTCTGGGATAGTGACATTCTAAGAATTTTTCTCATTATTATTATTATTATATAAACATTTCTACTAAAAAATTTTGGGAGAAACTATGTGTAACACAATAAATAGCCAATCTTCTATGGCCTTCCCATTCTTTTTTTTTTTTCCTTCATTCATTCACTTAAAATTTATAAAAATATATATGTGTACACACACATATATACATATATACATGCATGTGTATGTATATATACATATATACATATATGTATATATACACATATATATATATGAAACAAGAAATGAAAAATTATTTATTGATGATTACGTGTATGATTAAGCCACTATACAGTATATTCTGAATGGGAAATAGCATTTTGTATGCCAGATGATGCTCAGTGAATGAATGTAAAATAAATAAATTTTAAAACAATAATAATAACAAATAAAAATTCCTTTTTTTTTTAGAGAAAGATTTTTTGCTATAGGGCACTTGCAATCACCGAAGAGAGAGAAACAGAAAGTAAGAAATTACCCCCAGGGAAATGGCTATTCCACAGTCCCTTCTCCTCCATTCTCCTCTCAGGATTTTGAGCACACACGCACAGGCGTCCAGTATGAGTTTCAAGCTACTGGATTCAGGCCTCGAAATGCCATAAACCATGTGGGAGTCCAGCAACATAATCCTTACACCATTCTGCTTGTCCCAAAATAATTCTTAAAAAGAAAAGGAAAGAAAAAGGATACGCTTGATAAGTCAGGAGATAAGAACATTAAAACATAGGGTAAAGGCCTGAGATAGAGCTTTACCCAAGATGGAGTCAATGGCTAAGTTTTAACAAACAAAAGGGCTGGCTACATTAGGACTCAAAGCAACTATAGCTGAGGACAACAGTTTCTATTTGCTAACTACACTGTAACAAAAAGAGCAGATAGCTGTGGTCTGTTGAGCCCACAAAAAAATGTTACTATTTTCTGAAGTTCACTTTCTAATCAGAGAGCCAGCTCATAGTTTGCACTCCAAGATTAAAACTTCTTGCTCCTCTTCCACAATCCACTTTTTGGGACCCCCTCCTTCCTTTCACAAGCTTGTTTTCTCTCTCTCTCAATAAACTTCACTTTGCTGTTCCCTTCCGTTGCCCATGCTTCTAATTCTCCGTGATCACAGACACAAATTCGGCAATTCAGAAAATCCTGCAACATGGAAAGGCTCACAAGCCAATTAGAACAGTATTGTAATAGTCATACAAAGAAAGTGCCCCTAAGAGACCTTTCCCTTTAGAAAGCTGAAGATACATTACAAAAACACCTATGGTGACGTCCTGACAGTTTGTGAAATTCCACCACACTTCACTTTACTTCCCACACTTCACTTTAGACCCAGTTCTTCAAGTCTTATGTCCCCTTTCCCACAGCTTTGCCTCAACATAGGTACTCACACTCTTACCTAGTCTCCTTCTGAAGGAGTCCTGATTAGTCTGGCTGCCTGCTTTTAATGTGGGCTTTTCCCTAGGAAGTCATCACTGAAATCATGCTTTGCCTTCCTCACCAGTCCATCCTACCCTCCTATCTAGGAAATCAGCCTGTGTTTTGGGCTTTGGGCTCTTGGTAACCTGAGAAGATAAATCAGAGAAGAGGAATTGTGACTTATTCGATAGAGACAAAGGAGAGAGAAAAGCTAAAGCCGACTTCAATGATTCCAGCATAATTGACCATAAGAAATATGTCCAGCTGGGAAATAGAGATAAGGAAATAAATCTCAGAGGAAAATATTACATCTGGGGCAGAAGATTTGAAGAGCATCTCAATGAACCTCCTAAGGAAAGACTTGTGAAGAAATAGCAGTGTGTCAAGGACTATACCCATATTCAGGGTCAGAACAAAGCGTAACTAGCAAGAAGATACAGGAGTGACAAGAGGCAGGAAAACATTTAGACTTGTGAAAGCCATGGGAAGAAAGAACCAGCATGTGGAGACACCATCAGAGAAGCACTGGACAGGAGTAAGGACAGACAAAACCCCTTCCTTCTAATAGAGTTTAACTGCCTAAAACATTGCTTGTTGGTTTAACAGTATGTAAGTGTAGTAATAGTCTTAAAATGAAAAGAATATTGTTGCAACATTATTTCTGATTTTGAAAGTGTCATCACCACTGGAAGCTGCATATGTTAGTTTAGTTAACTTTACAAAGTTTTAAATCATATATAAGAATATAGATAGATAGATAGATAGATAGATAGATAGATAGATAGATAGATAGATAGATAGATAGATAGATAGATAGATAGATAGATAGATAGATAGATAGATAGATAGATAGATAGATAGATAGATAGATAGATAGATAGATAGATAGATAGATAGATAGATATTAGGTCATTAGGAAAGTCATGATGTATTTTCTGTTTCCCTATGCAAAAATGTGTCATGACTTTTCCAATGACCAAATATTTTTCTCTTTTTCAATACAAAAAGAAATTTAGGCTGTAGTATTTTCACTAGGCTACTACAAACACATCTGTTTTGTCTTTTGGAGATTTCTATTTTTCTAAGACATTTCAACCATACAATTTTATGACTTATGCAGTTCCCTTAGCCTAGAGGTTCCCTTCTCCACGTGAACTCATGTATTCCACACCGAGACCTATATTTTAAATCTGTATCACGAACATATTAAGATTCTTTTTTTCTATATATAGCCTAAGCTATGCTAAAGATTCCCTCTTTTCAAATATTTCTTTTAAGGTCTCTTTTTTTTCCTTGTTAAGTATTTTGGCCTCTCACTGTTTAATCTAAAAAAAATAAATTATTATGATTATTTTCTATGTTTTCATTATTTCTACTTATGGTATACCATATTACTCTCAAGTATGCCAAAAATACAATTCTACAATTTCTGTTTTCATTAAATGTGATTTTTAAAATTATTATTATTATTTATCTATTCAATTGCTATACATAATTTGGCTTGTAAAAAGAATTTACCCAACAAGAAATGCACCTCAGACCAGTCCAGTATAGAATACTGTATACATTATCCTCTCTTCCTCTTCCTCCACCCTCCCAGAAGGACTAAAGAGGTCTAGAATCACAGTTCTGAAATACCCTAATATTGTAATACTCCCTGGGATCCTCCCTTTCACTGAATCACCTGAGAAAAATGAGATACTGCTCTTCAGACACCTGAATAGAATACTCCTCCTTGGTCTACATTGATTAACACAACAGAAAAGAGGCTTTGGCACACATCAGTCCACAGCAAAAGGGAAACACACTTGCTCCTAGTTTAAGAAACATTCTCCTAAAAGGTATTCCAGAGTGAATACATCTCCCAATGGCTAGAAGTAGAAGAAGAGCCTCAGGTCTCAATAAACCAGGAAATATATCTCGATCAAAAGAATACAGTAACTTCCTTCTATTTCTCAAGAAAACAGAGGAAGTTACCAAAATGTCAGAGAAAAAATTTAGAACATTCATAGTGATCAAATTCTATGAGTTGGAACAGAAAATAAACAACAGACTACAAGAGATTAGGAAGTCCTTCCATGATATGAAAGAAATGTACACTCTAAGAAAGAATCAGATGGAATTATTAGAGATGAAGTCTATAATACAGGAAATCAAAACCTCTCTCAAAAGTATTAAAAGTCGATTAGACCATGCTGAAGATCGAATCTCTGACATAGAAGATAAAACCTCTGACCTAGAGAAAACCACCAAAAAGATAGAAAAAATAACAACAACAACAAAATCAAGATAATATGCAAGAAATACTAGATTCCATTAGATGCCCTAACATCCAAATAACTGGTATCCCAAAAGGTGAAAAAACTTATAGGGGCATGGAAAATCTATTCCATGAAATCCCAGAAGAAAATTCCCCATGTCTAGAGAGGCACTCAAACATTCAGACCCAAAAAATACAAAGGACCCCAAGTAGAATCAACCCAAGAGGATCTTCCCCAAGGCACATCTTAGCCAGATTGGCAAAGACCACAGATATAGACAAGATACTAAAACTGCCAAGAGAGAAATGACAAGTGACTTACAAAGGTCATCCTATCAGGCTAACACCATATCTCTCAATGAAAATAATGCAAGCAAGTAAAGAATGAGAAGACGTATTGAAAGTGTTAAGAGAGAAAAATTTCAATCAAGATTATTATATCCTGAAAGATTATTCTTCATAGGGAACCAGCAGTTAGCGTAATGGCTATGTCGCTGGACTCCCACGTAGTCGACCGCGGTTCGTGTCCCAGACCCGGTGGCTTAAAACTCACGCCGGGCGCGTGTGCGTGCGTGCCCAAGATCCCAAGAGGAGAATGGAGGAGAAGGGATTGCAGCGTGACCATCCCCCCTGGGGGGTGATTTCTCGCTTTCTGTCTCTATGTCTCTCTCTATCTGTCTGGCGAGCGCACGCGCCCTACAGTGAAAAATCTCTCCAAAAACAAACAAACAAAAAAAGATTATTCTTCATATGGGAAAAAAAGATTAAAATCTTCTCAGACAAAGACAAAACCTGAAAAAACTTGTCAACACCAAACCAGCTCTTCAAGAAACCCTGAAGAAAGTACTGTTCCAGAAAAACTAAAGAATGAACCGCCAGAAATAAAAGAATAAAGGCAACCAAGGCAATGGCCAACTTAAACATCAGGACAGGTCTGGTAACATCGATAATCATGTTAATGTGAATGTGAATGTTAATGGATTAAATTCTCCAATCAAGAGACACAGACTGGCTGAATGGATTAAAAACAAACAAACAAACAAACAGAAACCCTCTATCTATTGCCTACAGGAAACCCACCTCATGGATAAAGACATGCATAGACTGAAAGTGAAGGGATGGGAAAATGTTTTCCATGCAAATGGGAACCAAAAAAGAGCTGGAGTCGCAATACTGATTTCTGACAAAATAGGCTTTAAAACAAAAACTGTTTGAAGAGACAAAGAAGGGCACTATATTATAGTAAAAAGGGTCAATTGATCAAGAAGACATAACACTTATAAATATCTATGCACCTAACACAGGAGCACCCAAATACATGAAAGACAGTTAGATCTAAAAGGAGAGATAGACTGCAACATACTAATTGCTGGAGATCTCAACACTGCACTGTGCCCTCTAGACAGATCATCTAGACAAAAAAATAGATAAAAAGATAAAGGATCTAAACAGCACCATAAACCAAATGGACTTAACAGACATCTATAGAACTTTCCATCCAAAAACCATGCGACACATTGTTTTCTCACCCCCACATAGAACCTTTTCGAAGACTGACCACATAATAGAGTACAAGGCAAGCCTCTATGGATTCAAAGGCATAGAAACTATATCCAACATCTTCTCTGACCATGATGGAATTAAACTTAAGTTTAGTTTCAAGAGAAATCCTAAAAAATACTCAAATGCATGGAAAACAAAATAACCTACTCCTGAATGACTTCACAACTACTGAAAAAATAAAGATTGAAATCAAAAGATTCATGGAAGCCGATGACAATGAGGACACTGGTTTCCATAATCTTTGTGACACTGCTAAAGTAGTCATAAGAGGGAAGTTCATAGCAATTAGTGCACATAAGAAGAAGATGGAAAGAAGGCAAATGGATCACCTAACATTATGCCTCAGAGAATTAGAAAAGCAACAGCAAAAAGAAAAAAAAAAAACTCCAGGAGAAAGGAAATAATAAATATATGAGCAGAAATAAATGAAATAGAAAATAAACAAACTATACAGAAAATAAATGAAAATAAAAGCTGGTTCTTTGAAAATATAAACAAAATTGATACAACACTAGCGAGACTTATTAAGAAGAAGAGAGAAAAGAACCAGGTAAATCAAATTTGCAATGAAGCAGGCAATATAACAGACATAGTAGAAATACAAAACATCATTAGAAGATACTATGAATAACTATATGCCAAGAAACAAGACAATCTGGATGAGATGGACCAATTCCCAGACACATACAATCTACCAAGATTGAGCCATTAGGATATAGAAAGTCTGAATAGGCCCATAACAAGTCAGGAGATTGAATCAGTAATAAATAACCTCCCAACAAAGAAAAGCCCTGGTCCTGATGGCTTTGCCTCTGAATTCTACGAAACTTTCAAAGAAGAGTTAACCCCCATTCTGCTCAAGTTATTTGTAAAGAGCCAAAAGGGTGAATCTCTCCCAAATTCATTCTATGAAGCCTCCATCACCCTTATCCTTAAAACAGATAAGGACAGGACAAGGGAGGAAAACTAGAGACCAGTATCTCTGATGAATATAGACACAAAGATTCTCAACAAGTTACTACCAAATTGTATCCAGCAACTTATAGAAAAAAATTATACATCACGATCAGGTAGGCTTTATACCAGGGATGCAAGGTTGGTTCAACATATGCAAAACCATAAATGTAATAAACCATATTAACAGGAAGAAAGGTTAAAAACCATATGATCATATCAATTGATGCAAAAAGAAAGCATTTGAATAGATACAACATCCCTTCATGATGAAGAATCTCAGCAATATTGGCATAGAAGGGTCATTTCTCAACACAATAAAAGTTATCTGTGAAAAATCCATGAAAAAATTGCTGGAAGTAATAGATGAATACAGTAAAGTTGTAGGATACAAAGTCAACCTACAGAAATCTATAGCATTTCTATATACGAACAGCAGGCAGACTGAGATAGAAATGAAAAAAGTAATTCCATTTACCATAGCCACAAAAAGTATAAGATACCTAGGACTAAATCTAATCAAAGAAGTTAAAGACTTCCACAAGGAAAACTATGAGAAGCTAAAAAAGAAATTGAAAATGACGCAAAAAATTGGAAGGACATCCCATGTTCCTGGATTGGAAGAATTAATATAATCAAAATGGCAATTCTACCCAAATTAATCTACATATTTTATGCAATCCCAATCAAAGAACCAGACACATTCTTCACAGATCTAGAGAAAACCATCATAAAATTTGTCTGGAATCATAGAAGACCTCGTATTGCCAAAGCAGTCCCGCACAAGAAGAGTAGAGTGGGTGCATCTCACTCTTTGACCCAAAAATATACTACAAAGCTGTGGTAATCAAAACAGCATGGTACTGGCACAAAAACAGACTGGTGGACCAATGAAAAAGAATAGAGTCCCCAGAAATAAACTCCCAAACATACAGTCAACTGATTTTTAACAAAAGGTACCAGTCAATCCACCCGGAAAAGGAAAACCTCTTCAGCAAATAGTGCTGGAAAAACTGGATATCCACCTGCAGAAAGATGAATCTGAACCCCTACCTGTCATCACTGACAAAAATCAACTCAAGGTTGATCAAAGATCTAAACCTAAGATCTCAAACTATAAAACCACTCCTGGAGAATACTGGGGAAACTCTGGGAGACATTGGGGTAGGTAAAGTCTTCTTAAATAAGACCCCCAAAGCATGGTCAATAATCCCCAAAATAGACAAGTTGGATTACATTAGACTAAGACGTTTTTGCATGGCAAGAAACACAGTAATTAGTGTAAATTGACAGCCCTCAGAATGGGAAAATATTTTTGTAAACTATGCACCAGATAAGGTACTGATAACCAGAATACACAAGGAACTTAATCAGCTTTCAGAAAAAATATGATCGACCTTATTAAAAGATGGGAGAATGAGTTGGAAAAAAATCACTCTCTAAGAATGACATACAAATAGCCAAAAGGCATATGAAAAAATGCTCAACATCCCACATTGTAATGGAAATGCAGATCAAAACAACAATGAGATACTACCTACCCCCAGTCAGAATGACTAAAATTAAAAAATAAATAAATAAATAAATAAATTTTTAAAAAAGGTAAGTGCTGGCGGGGGTGTGGTGAAAGTAGAACTCTCTTTCACTGCTGGTGGAAATGTAAATTGGTCCAGCCACTGTGGGGGACAAGTCCAGCCACTGTGGAGGACAATTTGGAGTTTCCTCAAAAATCTACAAATAGAACTTCCATATGACCCAACAATCCCATTCCTTAGTATCTATCCAAAGGACAGAAGAATTCTTAATTGGAAAAGTACTTGCACATCGATATTTATTCTGGCATTATTCACAATTGCTAAGACATGGAACCAACCCAAATGCCCATGAACAGGTGAATGGATTGAAAAACTGGCACTGGCACCAGCAGTTAGCATAATGGCTCTGTCGTTGAACTCCCATGTAGTCAACCGCAGCTCAAGACCCAGAACTGGTGGCTTAAACGCATGCTCGGCCTGTGTGCATGCGTGCCCAAGATCCTGAGAGGAGAATGGCAGAGAAGGGATTGCAGCGTGGCCATCCCCCCCTGGGGGGGGGTGATTTTTCACTTTCTATCTCTCTGTCTCTTTCTGTCTTTCTGGTGAGCACACACGCCCTATAGCGAAAACCTCTCTAAAA